>NC_138551.1:140654732-141015616 GCF_964273705.1 Natrix helvetica
GAAAAAGAGAATGGAACTGGAAGATGAAATAAAAAACAAGGAACAGTTACTTATAGCAACCCCAAAAGATGAGGCACTTCAGATGGCGATAAAGTTGTTGAAAGATCAATTTCAAATGCTTATAGCAGAACAAATAGCAACCAACTTACAATTTGCTAAACATAATACCTTTGCTAATGCTAACAAACCTGGTAGGTGGTTGGCTTATACCTTGAGAAAGAATACGAATGACAGAATTATTGATAGAATCGAGTATGGAGGGAAAACGGTATATCAACAAGACTTGATTAAAAAAACATTTGTGGACTATTATGCTAAGTTATGTTTACAGGATAATATACAGAACAAGTTAGTAGATGACTTTTTGGAAGGAAAAAGGATTACTAAAATACCCGTGCTTCAAAAGGCAAATTTGGAACGTTTGATAACTGCTGATGAGATTATTTTAGCTATAAACCAACTTAAACTAGCCAAGGCTCCAGGGACTGATGGTTTGACTGCAATGTACTATAAAACTTTACAATTGGAAATGATTGAATATCTCACACAACTATTTTGTAATATACAGCAGGGAGGTAAAATACCCTCCTTTTGGAAAGCGGCTTTTATATCATTAATACCCAAAGACAAAGATGGCCCTAAGAAACCAGAGGATTACAGACCGATATCTCTTCTGAATACAGATTATAAAATATTTGCTAAAGTACTAGCCAACAGATTGATGCCAGTTATCCAAGAGGTTATTCATCATGATCAAGCAGGATTTATTGAAGGCAGACACATGAAGGAGAATGTAAGGCAACTCATAGATTTAATTGACTATCTTGATAAGAATAAGCAGATCTCTGCAGTGCTGGTCTTCTTGGATGCAGAGAAGGCCTTCGATCGAGTGAATTGGAATTTTCTAACCAAGACTTTGGAAAAGATGGATATGGGACCACGATTTCGGCAGGCGATTGGAGCAATTTATCAGCAACAAAATGCACAACTTATTATTAATGGAAATTTGTCAACAACTTTCGAGATATAAAAAGGCACAAGACAAGGTTGCCCATTATCCCCATTGTTATTTATTTTAACCTTGGAAGTCTTGTTGAATGCAATTTGGGACTCAAAATCCTTAGATGGCATAGCTATCAAGTAAAAGGAATACAGAACTAGAGCATTTGCCGATGATCTGGTTGTTACCCTTTCACGTCCTTTGAACTCAATAATCCAGATGAAAAATATTATAGCAGAATTTGGCATGGTGTCTGGGTTTAGATTAAATCAAAACAAAATGAAAATGATGGTTAAAAACATGACAGAGATTCAAAGAAAGAGACTTGTAAGCTTGGCAGGTTTCGAAATAGTCTCTAAGGTCAAATATTTAGGAATACAAATCGCAGAATCAAATACAAAACTTTTCCTAAACAATTATGAAGTGTTGTGGCACAAGATACAGAAAGATCTTCAAGTGTGGAAAAAGTTACAATTATCTTTGCTTGGAAGGATTTCAGCAATTAAAATGAACATTCTACCTAGATTCATCTTTTTATTCCAGATGATACCGGTGCTTAAATCAGATAAAATTTTGTTAGAATGGCAAGGAACACTAAATAAATTTGTTTGGAAGGCGAAAAAACCGAGAGTAAAAATGAAGATTATGCAAGATACTCGTGAAAGAGGTGGCCTTAGACTCCCAAACCTCCGATTGTATTATGAAGCTGCATATTGACGCATGTAGCAGATTGGTTTGGGAAAACAAAAACGGAACTGTTGAATATAGAAGGTCATGACCTTGTTCTGGGATGGCATGCATATCTTTTTTATGAAGATAAGGTGGATAAAGTGTTTGACAATCATGTTCTCCGAAGTGCCTTGATGAGAATATGGAAGAAGCACCAGCCCAATTGGGATTATAAAATACCGCTTTGGTTGGATCTTGCAGACACCATGTGGATTACGAATGCTAAGTCACTCGGGGGGTGTTTATATAAAGACGTGCTTATTGCTGATGGGGACGAATAGTAGTTGAAAACTTTGGAACAACTGTTGGAAGAAGGAATTACTTTAAATTGGTTACATTACATACAGTTACAGAAGAGATGGAAAGAAGATTGTAGGGTCGGTTTTATGGATAAAGAAGTGGAACTGATCAAGCAGATAAAAGAGCCTGGCCCAAAACAGGCTAAAAGAATATATAATGTACTGTTAGAAAGAGACTCAGAAAGTGAATTGGTTAAGGATTGTATGATTAAATGGGCTCAGAATTTTGATGAATCGGTTATGTTGGACACGTGGGAAAAAATATGGGTTCAGAATGTTAAATTTACACAGTCACAGAATTTAAGGGAGAACTTTTATAAAATGTTTTACAGATGGTATTTAGATCCTAAAAAATTATCATGTATGTACCCAAATGTTCAACCAAAATGTTGGAGATGCGGGTGCCTAGATGCTACCTTTTTTCATGTATGGTGGACTTGCGCTCCAAGCGCTCCATGGCTTAGGACCTAGTTACTTGCGGGATCGTATTCTGCCCCATACATCCCTGTGACCAATTCGCTCGCACAGAGAGGGGCTCCTCCAGGTGCCGTCCGCTAGACAATGTCGTGGGGCGGCGCCTAGGGGTAGAGCCTTCTCTGTGGCGGGCCCAGCCCTGTGGAATGACCTCCCTCCGGATATTAGGAATACCTCTGACCTCCGCTCCTTCCGTATTAAGCTTAAGACCCACCTATTCCAAGCAGCTGGCCTGGCTCAACTTTGATCTAACCATATCGCTCCTGATGGGTTTTTAACTGGGTATTTTAATTATATTTAATTTCTAGGGGTTTTATACACTGTATTTTAATTGTTTTTATCAATCAACCTCCTCCTTGTGTGTATGTTTCAGTGTATGTCTTTGCTATATGTTTGTTTTGTTTACATATTTATTTCGTATGTTTCGTTGTACGCCGCCCCGAGTCCTTCGGGAGAGGGTGCGGCTAAGAAATAAATATATTATTATTATTATTGCAATAAGGTTAAAGCTTTTTGGATAAAAATATGGTGGGTTATGCAAAATGTATTTAAGAAAAGAATACAATTTACTCCGCAAATGTTTTTACTGGATATAAGTAAGGATTTTACTAAAGGGGAAACAAAACAGGTTTTGTATATAGTTACAGCAGCTGGGTTGTTGATTGCGCAACATTGGAAAAAAGATTTTTTACCAACAATTGATCAATGGATTCAGAAAGTGGCGGGGTTCGCCGAAATGGCAAAAATTTCAGCTTTCCTAAAAAGTCAGAAGCAGGAGAATTATACACAGGAATTGGTAAAATGAATTGATTATATACAGAATAAATATCAGACTAGGAAGTATTATGCAGCCTTTAGGTAAGAATGTTTAGATTGGGTTCTTGACAGGTGATCAGAGTAAATAATATATGGGATGCTTGGAATTGTTAGAGTGGTGTACAGCAGAAGCCAGGGGGGTGGGTTTGATTGGGAGGTGGGGGAGGGTTAGGGTGGAGGGTGGGGAAATATATATGCATAATAAATTTAGAAGATGGGATTAATGAGATATTGCTACTTTAAGAGAAACCTATATTATGACCTATATATGTTCAATTAATTTAGATGATGGGGTTATTGGGTTATTGTTACTTTAAAAGAAACTTCTACTATGGTTGTTGGGAGGCGAGGGGGCATAATATTTGAATGAGAAATCTATTTTAAGACAGGGGGAGGGGAGGTGGTACAGTATTTGTATGTGATTTACATTATATGGCGGGGGGGGGTAAAAAGGGGGAAAATTTGTTTGTATAAAACTTTTTCAATAAAAAAACTATAAACAATGTAAGTCATATTACTGTATCTCCCCCTTACAAGTTATTGCAATTAGATTAACATGTGCAAATGCCAACTGAAGTATTCTATTCCAATAAAGGGCTTACTATAATTTTTGAGGATTGCTGCATATTTTAATGCTTCTATGGCCCAGATTCTTTGTGGGGGAATCTTTTTAGCTTCTTCTCCAGTTGTACAAGAAACAGAGAGACCTCAGTTCCTCACACAATCTGTCAGTACTAGAATCCAAGATTGGTCTTTAATTAAAGTTTTGTCTGTTCTAACAGCCACAATTTTCAGAGTCTGTTAGTTTCCATAGATTAAATTTAATGCCAATACCCATATTTTCTGATTTTAGACAAAGTAGAAATTGTGTAAATTCCCAAATCAGCTCTGAGGGGCAGCAGCTGGAGTCCTTTTGTCCACCCCAAGATACTCCTTGGAGGCTGTGATTGGGTTGGTTCTGCTGGTGGTTTCTCTCTGAAGCCCCAAACATCAGATTGATGTAAGAACATGGGGGAAACCTTGGCCTCATATACCTTAAAAATTGGGTCTGAGGAAGCTGGAGAGCTATGAGGTTTTCATTTAAGCACCACTTTCACTCATGTCTTTCATCTAACTGAGTTCCTTTGATGATGAGGGAGCCAAGATTCAGTTTCAGAGAAAACAACCCCAGGTAAGGAAAAGTGTCACTTGCTCTATTGGCTGACCATCTATGGCTAGGATGTCATTTCCCAAAGACCATAACATTTGAACTTGATTTATTAATTATCAGATAATTATTATGAGAAAAGAGCCCAAGTCTTCCTCACAGGGTATATAATCCAATGTGTAAGTATGATAATATCACAGTGTAAATCAGCATGTTCCAATAGGTATTTAGCATGGTAAACATGTGTACCTATAACAGAACTTATAACAAAATAAAAGGGTTGGAAAGGACCTTTGAGGTCTTCTAGTCCAACCCCCTGCTCAAGAAGGAGACCCTATACCAGGGGTCCTCAAACTACGTCCCATGGGCCGGATACAGGCCACTGAAGCCATTAATCCAGCCCACGTGGGACCATGAGGCTGCCCCGCCCAAATCACCCCACCCACTTGCCAGTCTCCCACTGCTTGTTTCCCTCCATACAGATGTAGTTCCACTGAGGACCACAGGCTGAGTCCATCTGGGGGTGATGCTGTCTATCCCACATATCTTTAGCTTACCAAGAAGTAGATGGTGGTTTACTTTGTCAAAGCCTTTCTAAAATCCAAGTACTGTATACTATGTGCATTGCATTTCACTGGTCCACTAATTTAGTAATTTTTGGCAAAGAAAGAAATAACATTTATTTATGATGTGTTTTTGGATCCTTCGTTAGTTGAAGTAAATTGTCAATATGAAGAGAGAATAACAAGTGTTCAAATATGCATCCTTCCCTTCCTCCTTTGTAAGTATCAATCCTTCTTCTCATTGCTCCATTGAGCCCCAACCTCCCTTTCAAACAAGGACCTGGAGAAAGAGCCTTGATCAGGACTAACAGGTGGAGCTCCATTTTGAGGGCAATCAATTTCCTATATAATATTTCTCTGTTAATTATGGCAAATGCACTAACATCTAGAAATCCAGCAAAACCGTGTTTTACTTTGCTGATATAGATTAGATATTTCAAGACAAATTTGTTACAAATATTAGATTGACATGCAATATTTATTATAAAATCTATATAGCTGTTCACTACCTAAACCTTCTGTTTCTTCTGCAAGGAATGCATTTTTCTCAAGTTTAACTAAGAGGATCCAGGCACACATTTTACCCACAATATCTGCTAATCTATTTGGCCTATAATTGCTAGAGTCCTTTTTATTCCACTTTTTAGATAGATAAAATGCTACTATTGCCAACTTCAATCTGACTGGATATTATTTATATGTGGAAATGAAGATGCCAATAGAGGCCCCAACAACCGGGGATATTTTTTGATCATTTAAATGGTTGGTAGAATGTCTTCTCCAGGGAATGTATTGCTTGCAATTCAGGTCTTTTATGATTAATCTCAACATGAACATAATGTGGTAAAATATTGTGTTTTTTGCTAATATGGAGAAAAGCAGATTTTGAATTCCATGGAGAAGACATGATTGCATCTATTGCTCACCCAACACCACCCACCCCACACTTTACCAGATGGAGAAAAACACACACAAACCTGTGGGACTTTGTAGGTGCCTCCTAATGTTGACATCTGGATGGAGATGTCCCAGTTAGCTCCATCAAGAAGAGCCAGAAGGTTCTCCTTCCTTCCACAGCCGTAGTTGGGGACATTGGCTTCTCCAGTGGAGAGAATGTCCAGCAAGGCATCTGAAGTGTGGAAAGTGCTCCAATAGTTGTCATGGATGTTGTAGCCAAGTGTGAAATTGTGCAGGAGCTGGGAATTCTTGTTGACCGTTTGAATGGTGAAAATGAATATTAAGGCTTTTAGAAAATCATAAGCATCCCTATTGTAAAAAAATGTTATTATAATGGGCAGCAACAAATACTTTTTAAAAATATATAATCCTCCAGAAGCCTACTGAGCCTTAAGCCAACATTGATCCAAAAGCAATGATCAGTTATACAAATATGGAAATGGGCTGCGGTTCAGCAATTACAACAGATTCCACCACTACTTTAAATAAAATTCATTATCCAAATGATAAATTAAGGATTGAACTGAGAGAGGAAAATAATCTGTAGCCCTTTTAGCTTTTTTTTCAGGCCTATTTTTTCGATTTGAGTTTCTTTCACAAAATCAGACAAAAGACAGAAGCTATGGAAATCAAAATCATTCAGGAAATTAGACATAATCTCCAATATAGGAATAAATAAAAATAAAAAGAGGAAAGAAGGAGAGTGTTAGAATGGAGGGAGTGCAACTGTATCACCCTGAATGACTTACAGATCACGAAAAACAAACTGAAGAGAAGGAGCCACGTTGAAAAGCAAGTTTATATGCAATTTTTCCTCTCCACTGGTGACTATACCGATGAGATGGTCTCCTGGGCTGAAAAAGCTCTTTGGTTGTTTTCCATCCTGGTGCTCCAAACTCTGCGGGCATTTCATTCTCAGCTTCCCAGAGACTGGATGGGACACCAGCAGCATCAGAAGCAGAAGCAGGAGGTCCATCATTCATGGGGTAAATCAATGAATCCCTTTTCTGTTTCTCAAGACGAATTAGAATAATTCAAAGGATTCACAAGGTGGAATATGATCCAGTGTCTTTCCTGATTGAAACATAGAGAAACACTCAGCTTCATCTGGAAAGGAGAGAGACGGACATTCAAGAGCACAGACCCTGCCTGTCCCAAAACTCCATATTTCTCTGCCCAAAGTCTCCCCTGGAGGATTCGGCCAAAGAGCAGAGCTGAAACTTTTATCATAATTCTCCGTCTCAGGAGGGATCCCTGGATAATTCAACCAGTTCTTGGACTGAAAGATTGTTGGGAAATTCTGTAGAGGGAAATGAAAGGGAAATAATCCCCATGTGATTCATAATAACAGGGGCAGATATCGAATTAAAGCCATCATCTAGAATTGAGAGATTTGGGGTCTCCATGCTTGAAACTGAGCCCAGAGGGAATACACAGCACCTGTGGCTGAAGAAACAAATAAATCTAAGATTTGTTGGCATAGTGATAAAAGACAAAACTCCAGGGACCAGTTAATGGCAGAGTATATCACAGAACTGAAATAGTTGACAGCTGAGTTGGAACCAAAATGTACTTTATTTTGAAAGCTAATTCTCAAGGGCACCACACAAAAGGGCTGATGCTATAGTATGGCCTGTCTCCAAGAACAAAATCAACTTTATTGAAAAACTAGTTACCAGAATTTTGCAGAGTTAAAAAAAATGAGAGGGAGGGAGGGAGGGGGGAGAGAGAGAGGTTAGAAAAAACAAAATCAGGGCTGCCTCACCCCATGGAATGAACACAGGAAGGAGGGAAGGAAGGAAGGAAGGAAGGAAGGAAGGAAGGAAGGAAGGAAGGAAGGAAGGAAGGAAGGAAGGAAGGGGGGGGGGAGAAAAGTTAAAAGAAATGAGTGAAAAGATGTCAAAATCAAGGAATGAAGTAAGCATGCCTTAGGAGATAAATGCCTCTTTTCTAATGTTATGATATTACTTTTATAGTTTCAACTTGGGTTGTTGAGAAGAGTTGGTTCCTACTGTGCTAATAATTGTTTTAAAATTAACAAATGAAAGTCAACAGTTAGGGTGTTTGGAAAATAACATCATAGCCATAGATGGCTATTTGATGGTGAGTCAATAGAGTGAATTAAGATATTTCCTTATTTAGGGTTGTTTTCTCCAGAACTGAAAGTTCACTCACTCTTGTTCAATGAAGTGCCTTTAGAGCAGGGGACTCAGTGAATTTGCTGCTTAAATTTTAAAAACCATCCAGCTTCCTTAGCCCAATATATTAAAGTCTGTATTTCCAAGCTCCTATATCAAACTATAGTTAAAATAGTTCATGCTTAGTACAATTCCAGTCTCAGCATCTGACGAGTATCTTAGAGATGGATAAAAGAACTTTAGCTTCTGCCCTCAGAACTAATTTAGGAAGTTGTTCATTTTTCTCTCTCATTAAAATTGGGGAATATTATTATTGATCTCAAATGAAATTAGTGGAAAATGAGAGAACCCCAAAATCTGGTCGGTCAGAACCAACAACATTTCAATTACAGCCCACTTTCCTTGAACATCTGACAAATCCTATTAGGAGCTGTGGTTTCCCTGTCTCTTGCGTCCTCGGAGAACAAGTTCAAGAGAAGGCTGCACAAGGAATCTGGGATATCCGAGCAGAGAAAGATACACCCAACCTCAGTAAGGTTGGCACATTGAAGTGGTTGAGCTGCTACAAACAGACCTCCCAAATTTCCAAGTATTGAGACACAGAAATGCCTTAATATCTCAGGGTCGTATTTATTTGAGCAAGATTTGATAAGCTAGTCATAACAGTTAATTAAAGAAATATAATCAACTGTTTATAATGAAAAGGATTTTATTTGTGGAGCCCCAGTTAAGAAGATGTCATGCATCTTAATACATCTGTTATTGGAATGTCTACTGTCTAAGAAAGAGAAAGATCTTGGACTGCATTGTTAGACAAATGACCCATTGCTTAAATCCAAACAATTGATTTCCTGGGTGGTCAGAATCCCAAAATTACATATAATGCAGCCCCTTATTGGAGCAAAACTCTTCCATTGAGAACTGGATATGTGGGTATGACTGTGGCAAATTTTAAGGGTAATGCATAAATATGTTTTCCAGTCTTTAGTCATATTCTTTCTCACTTATTTTTTTTATTACTTTCCATTTTTATATATGGACTTATTATGCTCTACATTATTCATCTTGACATGGCTTAATGGCTAATTGACAATAAATTCTTCTAATGGGTTCCTGAGAACCAGGTTGGATTTATTAAAATCTAACGCTTTGGATTTGATCTAACCCCCAATATAACATGGCACTCTTCATTGCTTTTTTAGATCAGTGATAGAATTGCTTCAGAGACCCTGAGAGATAAAAATCAGTTCCCATTTTTCCACCAGATGTTCCCCAAAGAAGGATTCCAGTACCCAGCCATTGTCCAGCTGCTCCTCCATTTCAGATGGACCCTGATTGGCCTCTTTGCTTCAGACACCTAGAAGGGAGAGAATTTCATGAGGATTTTTACCCCTATGCTGGTCAGGAATGGAATTTGTGTTGTTGTGTCACAACGATTCTCCACAGATGTAAATACAGCTCCCCTCTCTAAGTGGAGACAAGTCCACGTCTTTGTTCACTTCCTGGAACATGTTCCTCTTGCAAACAGAGTTCTTCCTTTCCATTCAGCACTTGCACAATTGCCAGGACCCACTGAAGGGAAAGTTTGGATCTTGTCAATCTTGGGTGAAGCGACAATGAGAAGGCACAGGCTTTTCAAATATGTCCACAGTATTTGGAACTTTGCTTTTCAGGAAAAAAGTCGTAAGGATGATCCCTTTGAACACAGTTTCTTTGCGGGACCTCAATATCAAGATGAGTATTTTTACTGTTCTGTTTCAAAGCCCATCTTCTCGGTCAAAGACAGGGGAAGATGCCCCCAGAAAGCCCCACTGGAGACCCAGTGGAAACAGGAGCCGGGTCCTAAATAACCCCAGTGTGTACAGTATCACCAAGACTCTGGCCCAGGCCTTGAATGCTGCCTATTCCTTTAACTTTAACTTTAACTTTTATTTAATTTATAGATCGCACCCTCTCCCAGAAGGGACTCGGGGTGGTGTACAGTCATATTAAAAACACAATAAATATACATAAATATAAATGTAGAAATAGATATAGATGTGGCTGGAGGAGGTAACATATAATTTACTGTACAATAATAGTTAAAGTTCAAATTTAAAATTTAAAAATGCATTAAAAAAAGCTACCCCTAAAAAACTATCCCAGAATAAAATGTTTGCCAGGAGGTATAAAATGAGACTATAAATGGGCCAGACCAGCTAATTGGAACAGGTGGGTCTTGAGTTTCTGTCGGAAGGAGCAGAGGTCGGTAGTGGTTCTGATATCTGGGGGGAGGTCATTCCAGAGGGTTGGGCCCATCACAAAGAAGGCTCTACTCCTGGGCGCCGCCCATTGGCATTGCTTGGTGGACGGCACCCGGAGGAGTCCCTCCCTGTGGGAGCGAATTGGTCGCAGGGATGTATGAGGTAGGATGCGATCCCGCAGGTAACTAGGTCCTGTGCCATGGAGTGCTTTTCAACACCTTGAAACTCACCCGAAAAACCACAGGCAGCCAGTGCAGCTCGCGCAGGAAAGGTGTTATGTGGGAGTACCTGGTACTCCCCATGATAGCCCGCGCGGCCGCGTTCTGAACTAGCTGCAGTCTTCGGGTGCATCTCAAGGGGAGCCCCATGTAGAGAGCGTTGCAGTAGTCCAGATGGGACGTCACCAGCGCATGAGTGACTGTGCGTAGGGCATTCTGAGGAGGAGAAACAAAGGGGTCGAAGAGAGTTTGGGGCCTCCAAGGCTGCAGCCATGGCAGGTAAGGGGTCCCGACAAGGATCCATCAGATTTCCTTTCTTTTTAGGAAGCATCCAAAGGAGACGGAGGGGAACCATCGGAGCTCTTTGGGGTACAAAAGGCAAAGAGTTTGGGGCAATTTAATTATTCATGGAAAGGGGTGTTAAACACTGCTAATTTTAAAACCATGCATACATTTTTCAATAAAATACTGTAGGCAGGGGTTTGAAATTAGCACCATAGAATTTTATATTTATACCTTTGAAGGAAACTCTGAGACCATCTAGCTCAACCCCTCCTCTCTGCAGGAATTAAAGCTTTTCTGTCTGATGACTGCTTGGTCTTTGCATGAAGATTGTAGGAGCTGAGCAGGTGGGGGTTCAATGCATCATCTTGTTAGAAACATCATATTCCAATAACTCCATTCCCCCCTCTCCCCATGGATTTTGTTGACTTTGAGATCAACTGCTGTTCTTGGCTACTTGCGCCTGAGAAAGACAAACAGCGAAGGGGAGACTGAACTCCTCTGCTTCACTGAGTTTCCTCTCTTGTAACTGAGTTCATTTTTCCATGCCTGACACTCTGGGATAACAGTAAACAGATCTTAAGCTTCTGTGTGACATCTTTCCGTCATTGGAAGAGGGCTGCATCCTCCATTCGCCAATTGAGAGATTGTCCTAGAATATCTAGTTAATCGAAGAGAAGGATTAGGAGGGACATAACAGATGTAACTGAGAGGCTGCCCTAAAGAAGAGGGGTTTCATTTCTTCTATAAGGCCCCTGACGGCAGGGCAAGAAGCAATGGGTGGGAGCCTGTGAAAGAGAGATCCAACCGAGAAGGAAGGAGAAATTTCCTGACAGTGAGAACTGTTTAATGGGTGGAAGAGCTTGCCTCTTGGGCTTGTGGATTCTCCATCACTGGCAGCTTTCAAAAATAGACTGGGTAACCATTTGAGTGGGATGGTATTGAGTAAGGGGTTGGCCTAGAAGACCAAGATCCCTTCCAGCCCTCTATGACTCTATGACTGCATGGAAGGATGGTCCCAGGCTCCCTCTGATTTTCATCTGCCTTATTTCAAAAGGGCCCTTTGGCAGCCAAGATGGCAGCAGCTTCCTTTTCCCTTCCTTGCCCTTCCTGAGCCAGATATTCTGCCACGTCTTCCCCAAGGGTGGTGCCTACAAGGGGACCTTAAGTTGGGGTTTCCCCAGACAAGAATATTTGCTCTGCTGTGGCTTCCAATTAATGACTATGTTGAGATCATTTCACCAAATGTTCCTATCCAGTTTGGTAGCCATCATCCCTTTTCTCTTGCGTCACATTTTACTTCTAAGTGAAGATCTTTTCACTTCTCTCTCTCTAAAATTCCTTTTGGGGGGTTTTCAGACAATTTTGGTGAACCATCAAGATGTTTTTTTTTGAATTTTATGCCTGGGTCTAAGTTATAAATAAAGAAATGATTTAAGAAAAGGTGCAAATGAAATCTTAATAAAAATGTTCTTATACAAAATAGCATAATTTGTTAAGGCCTAATTGCTTAAATTTACATATTTTTGATATGACATCAAAATATATTTAAAAGTTGATATAAATGTTGCATCAGAAAATACCCGCCTGCATTAATATAGAAAAATAGATGATCAAGGACTAATTGTTATTCATAAATTCCCAGTTTTATGAGGGACATTGAAATTAATGATCTCAATTAATTAGTTATCAGCAAGTAGGTTGTTACTACTTTGCTGAAATCTTTACACCACCAGCATTTCCACAATCTATTAAGGAAGTATAATGACATGTGCAAATATAATATAATACCAACATCTTCACCAGGCTAGAGAGTTGGAGATCCTGAGTTCAAGTCCTACCTTAGCCCTGAAAGCCAGCTGGGTGACTTTCGACTAGTCACAGTGTCTCAGCCACAACCCTCCTCACAATGTTGTTGTGTGAAAAATAAGAAGAGGAGGGTGTGTTTGATATGTTTGCTGACTTGAGTTATTGCTTTGGAGACTCTGTCCAGCCACCTCATTCTCTGTTGTAATTTTTTTTTTACATCTTGTGTAATTCTCCAGGCTTGAAAAAGGGTTGGTGGGAGATTTAAACTTTCAGACTTGCGAGATTGACTTGATGTGGCCTTCCAATAAAGTCGAGTCACCTCATGTGGTTGTGTTTCCTACCTGGTGTACCTGGGAGAAGATAAGCCTGGCAACTTTCTTCTTGACAAATCCACGTTTTCTGGTAATCCCCCTGTTTTTCCCAAGGAGTTTACAAATAATCTCTTTGTTTGTTTCTTTGTTCAATTTATTTGTAGTCTGTTCTAAAATATTCTCTTTCATAGAGAAATTTGGTCAATGATATTTCATCAATACAAATGTAATTTTTTCAATATATGATTGACAAATTTTGCTGAACTTTTGTCAGTTTTGAAGACAGGGATAACATTTATTTCCCAACTCACAAAATTTGCAAATTAGACAACTCTAGGAGAAAGATTCACATGTGAAAAGACCATGAGTGGTAAGAAACCAAGCTTCCTGCTTTTAACCTTCATGGGTGTTTCTATTCCAGTTCCATCCGTTTCTGGAGACGAGTGAATTTTGCAATCTTTCCAAGAAGAAACTGTACTTGGATCAAAATGGAGATGTAGCTGCAGATTTGAATATCATAAACTGGGTTACTTTCTATAAGAAGGATGCCCTTAAAGAGCAGCTGGGGAGTTTTCAAAGAGAGAGACTTATTATCAGCCAAGATGCTCTTTTACGGCTCAAGTTGCTCAACAAGGTGGGTGAAATATCGGTATCCTTTCTTTATTTTTGAAAGCTGTTGAACCCATTTCAAGTTGGCTAAGTCTGATCATTAAGGGGAAGACCTTCAAAGAGAATTGAATATTGGGAAAAGAACACATAGAGTCTTCTTAGACCGCTTGGAAGGCTTCCATACTATTGACCAAGGTATCCTTTACATGCTGTAGCTTGAAACATTTTTAATGCTGATTTAGCCATGCCCAACTTGGGAGGCTGCTGACAGTTTAGGATTTCAATCAATCAGAATAGAGCTGGGAGGGGCCTTGAAGATGTTCTAGTCCAACCCACTGCTCAAGCAGGAGATCGCATACCATTTCAGACAACTGACCTCCATTGATGAAGCACCCACAACCTCAGGAGTCAAGCTGTTCCACTGGTTAATTCTTCTCATGGTTAGGAAGTTTCTCCTTAATCCAGGGTTCCTTCCTGGTTGACATGGAGGCTAAATCACTAAATGGCTAAGGAAACTAGGTATGTTTACCCTCTAGGAAAAGAAGGCTGAGGAGAGAGGCGTCTCCCAACATAGAAAAGGGCATCTATTTATTCTCCATAATGCCTGAGCCTGAGGGCAGGACAAGGAGCTCATCAGAGGAAGACTCAACCTGCAGGCCATTTTACAAATCAACAAAGAAAATTGCTTTTAAAGTTGGCAGCCTTAATTTCTAAGGAACTTTTCCTTTGTATTTAAGTGGGAGGTGCTTTTGCTTCACCTTTCCCCACTTTTCCAGATCCTACTGGTCAGACGGTTTTTTCTCTTCATCAGCTTTATTCTATTTTAACAAATTTAAAATGATAATAACTTAATAAATCTGTAACAATAAATTGATTCTAAAATTTACTATGAGTACACCATCATAATAAATGAATAGTAAAAAAATTCATATTAATACAGCCATGAGGAAGAAACCACTGCTTCTTTCTTAATACTTAAATCTTTCCTCAATTCCATCCTGCCAGATATGCCAGAAGCCAAAGGGAGGAACTAAATGAAGAATTTGCCATTGTTATATATCCTGTGTCTGCTTAAAATGAATCAGAGATTTCATATTCACCTAAATGAAGTTCAGAAAATACTTAGCTAATGTTTCTGAATGCCAGCCAAGGAATAATGGATGGAAACTGACCAAGGAGAGATTCAACCTAGAAATAAGGAGGAGCTTTCTGACAGTGAGAATAATCAACAAATGGAACAGAAGTTGTGGGAACTTCATCCCTGGAAGCTTTCAAGAAGAGACTGAACTGTCATCTGTCAGAAATGGTGTAGGGTTTCATGCTTGAGTGAGGGCATTGGACTAAATGACCTACAAGGTCCATTCCAACTCTGTTAATCTGTTATCTGTTATCCTTGTTTTTCTCCTCAGTCCCTGCCTCAGTCTAAATGTGTGGAAAATTCTCATCCTGGATTTGTCAAGAGGGCTCGAGAAGGAGACCCAGTTTGCTGCGATGACTGCGTTCCTTGTCCGGAGGGGACCTTCTCCACTCAGGAAGGTGGGTGACACCGGAGGAAAGGAAGGCCTAGTGGAAATGAACTTAGCCAGAAATTTTGATGAAAGTACAGATTAAAAAAAAAGATTGAAGCTCAACTATTTTCTTCTTTATTCAAAATGCCCAATTTCTTAGGATATAACCCAATTTCCTTAGGTATATAAATTTTATAGAACAATATACTTAATATTTTATGTAGAATTGTTAAGCAATGCATCTTGGAAAATGTTCCCTTTATCAGCTTTTGTCCCAAGAAGGTATTTCTTGAAGTGCAAAGGAAAGGATGCTAAAGAAATATTGCTTTCTACTTTTCTCAGATACTGACAAATGCACCAAATGTCCGGATGACAAATAGCCAAATGAGTCCAGAATCCAATGTATCCCTAAAGTTATAACCTTCCTGTCTTATGAAGAACTTCTGAGCATCATCCTGGTCTCCTTTGCCCTGGTCTTCCTCCTAACCACAGGCCTTGTTTTATTCATCTTCATTAAATACCGAGAAACTCCCATTGTCAAAGCCAATAACAGGGACCTCTCCTACATCCTCCTGGTCTCCCTCCTGCTTTGCTTCTTGTCTCCTTCCCTCTTCATTGGTCAACCAAGCAAAGCCACCTGCCTTCTCCGACAAACGGTTTTCAGCATCATCTTCTCAGCTGCCATTTCTTCTCTCTTGGCCAAAACCATCACGGTGGTGCTAGCCTTCCTGGCCACAAAACCAGGAAACCAAGTGAAGAGATGGCTGGGGAAGAGCTTGGCCAACTCCATCATCCTTTCTTCTTCTGCTGTCCAAATTATCACCTGCTCAATCTGGCTGGGAATTTCTCCCCCATTCCCTGACTCTGCCCCCCACTCCCAGCCTGGAGAGATCATCCTGCAATGCAATGAAGGGGCTGTTGTCATGTTCTATGGTCACCCTCAGCTACATGGGCTTCCTGGCTGCCATCTGCTTCACGGTGGCTTTCCTGGCCAGGAATCTGCCTGGGGCCTTCAACAAAGCCAAGCTGATCACCTTCAGCATGCTGGTCTTCTGCAGTGTCTGGGTGACTTTTGTGCCCACCTACCTGAGCACCAAAGGGAAATACATGGTGGCTGTTCAGGTCTTCTCCATCCTGGCCTCCAGTGCTGGTCTGCTAGTTTGCATCTTCATCCCCAAGTGCTACATTATCCTTCTGAGGCCAGACCTGAACACAAAGGAGCACCTCACAGCCAGAACAAATGTAAAAGCATGAGATATAACACCATTATGATATTGGAAGAATTGTTAAAGTTTATTTTATGTGAAAGGAGATATTCTTTCCATTTAGATATTATGCAGGAGTCAAAGAAAATCAGATATGTATGTTTCCAAATGGGAAATGTTTGAATGACTGGAATTCTTGTATCTCCCTATTTTAGCTTACGACCAGAAGAAATGTGGAAATGTGAGACAGAGGAATTTCGACTCCAAACTATTCTTCATACATGAGTGGGGCAATGATTTTTTTTTATTGTTTTAATTAGACAAATAACACACACACAAAACACTCTTCAGTACAACTGCCAGCTAGCATGTCAATTGGTTACATTTGAGTTCCGTGCATTACTACAATCATTCTTTATACTTCATTCACATTAAATTGTGCATTTTAAATCAAAGACGATACCCACATTCTCCTTTAGCTACATTTGTTCTGAGAGTACTTTTATCAAGAGACATTCGTATTTATATTATTCAATGGATAAACATTTTAACACTGACAGCCCTCTATGAGAGCTACCACATTCTGTTTATTTATCGCCTAGGATCCCTACTTCTTTCCTCCATCCACCTATACCATTTATCCCATATATGATAGAATTCTGATTCTTCTTTTCCCTGGATTTCTTTAGTTAATTTGTCCATTTCGGCACAGTCCATCACCTTTCTTATTATTTCCTCTTCGCTTGGGGTTAGCTTGTTTTTCCATTTCTGGGCATAGGCAATCCTTGCCGCCGTTATTATATGCAATATTAAGTACTGGATTTCTTTTTTGTATTTTGTAGGCAGTAATCCTAATAAGAAAATTTCCGGTTTCCAGTCTATTTTAAATCCCGTTATTGCCTCCAGCCACTTTTGGATCTTTTTCCAAAACTTTTTAGCCTCCTCACAGGTCCACCATAGATGATAGTATGTTCCATGTATTGATTCACATTTCCAACATTTTGGGGATGTGTTTGCCGATATTTTAGCTAACCTTGTTGGTGCTAGGTGCCATCTGTAAAACATTTTATACTGGGTGGGGCAATGATTTTTATTCAAATAAATAAAGAGTGTCTGGAACATTGTGAGGAAACTGATTTCTTGGAGGAATGAGAATGCGTTAACAAGATAGAAAGAAAGGATTAATGCCTTAATTCCTCAATACTTTTTAGCCAAACTGCTGTGGCAATACAACGGATAGTTTCCTTTTATTTAGACGATGTCTCTTTCTTGAGGATAGTAACTGTGGGTGAGCATGAACTTGAAGTGTGCTAACTATGAATATTCATGGTTATATCATCTATTAGATATGCCTATTGATGATTATCATTTGTCCTCCTTTCCAGAAACGTATAAATATGACTGCATCCTTTTGTCTGTGGGAATCTGTCCTGCTGTGTTCTGGGGGGAAATTCCTCCAGTGGACACTGAATCAATAACAACTGCAGTGAGCCTGGATTATTGGTTTTTTGGGTCCTCCTGTGTTTGATTCCACAGAAACTGGTGTCAGGAGTGGGATTCACAATCTTCGATCTGCCACCAGGGACAACAGCTGAGGAACCCTTATAGGGTGAGGGTTGTGAGACTGATCCCATGTCCCTTCTTGAGGCCACATAAAGGCACTGTCTAGGAGTGTGTGTGAGGCCACGGTGTGCGTCTAAAAGTCTGTTGTGGCTGGGGAGGTTTGTGGAGTGTTTGTGGTTCCATCCCAATTCTCAGCCGCCCTGGCCTTGCTGTGAGCTCAGCTGAGCATTGGCTGGAGGTGTCCGGGCAGGAACCGAGGGGGAATTTGGTTTTGGAGAGGTCAGTATGGATGAACAGAGAATGACCTGGAAGCTCTGCTCAAACTCCCTTTTTCCTGCTGTGTGAATGGAGGAATTCAGATGATCCTAGGCAGGGAGGGAAGTGGATGATGGGACTCAGGCAGACTCTGCTTGGGGAAGGAATAGATGAACCCTCTGTGACCCACGGCTGGGAGGGTTCTGGTGCCCTCACTTGTGTTTCCATAGGCCTCAAAATAATGAGAGGGTGTGAAATTGGAGGGATAGTAAAGGAAAAAAAATCCTCCTGGGTGGGAAGAGAAACAGCCCCAGATGTGAATCCAAGGACCACAATAATCAGTGCAGGGAAGGAAGAGGGGAGGCTGGCCAGGAAGACCCTCCAACTCCAGAGATGGACCGAGAACAGACAGATCATGATCTGAAGAGAATCTCTCAGAATCTCTGGGAGAAAAGCAAGGGGGAGATTTCTCCACTCTGGGGGTCTCGCAGGGGGATCCAGTCCCTTCCCGTTCATCTCAATAAATCTTGCTAAAGAGAACTCTGTGAATATCATTCAGAGAATTGTGTCGTTCAGCAACTGCCAATCAATTTGACACCTTTGAAGAAATCATTTGATCAATTATTCATACCAACAGTAACTAAAAGTGTTTGTCTGAAAGAATGAATAGGAAAAATGGTAAGATGTGGGAGCCAAGCTCCAACTATGTTGTTTGATAATCTCCATGAGAACCAATGGCCATCCCACCAAGCCAGATGCTTAGATGTTCTCACCCAATGAGACCTAGTTAGCTCACCTTTCCCATAGTTACTCCTGCCCTGTGAAAGAAGCTTCTCCATGAGATCCACCATCCTGTCTCCATCTCCTTATTGGGTTATAAGGACACTGTAAACAGCTGGTTCTTTTCCCCAATGCATGGGCCAGGTTGAGACTGGAGTCCAGAAGATGTGGGTGGAGAAACCCCACAGGAGAGTCAGACTGCATCCTGAGGAGATTGGGCTCCTTGTGGCTGCACCAGATGAATAGCTGCAAGCAGGAGATCGGGTGTGTCTCAAACTCCACCAGAGGAAAGAAAGAGGGTCTCCCTCTCTCCAAGGTGGGAAGCCCAGCAGTGCAACCCTTGAAGGCCTGATCTGGGGGGTTACCCTCAGTCATCTCAGGCTGCTTCCAGCCCAAGAACCCCCAGAAATAAGCCCTTCAGAAGGACTTTGCTCCAGGCTCCCAGGAAGCGAGCAGAAGGGAGAAGAAAGAGGAAGTTGGGGTTACGAGATCCTGAATGTCTCTGGAGATAAATTCCAATGGACTTTCAGGCAATCAAGGTAGTCCTCCACTTATGACCACAATTTCTGTTGCTAAGCAAGGCAGTTCTTAAGTAAGTTCTGCCTCATTTTGCAATCTGTTTGCCACAGTTGTTAAGCAAATGTGTGGGGCAGTTAAGTAAATCATGTGGTCATTAAGCAAATCTTAGGGTGATCCCATTTTCGTTGTTGACATTTTGTGGAGGGTTGGAGGTTACTTCTGAGTGGCTTCTCCAGAGCAGCAAAGGCAGGAGAAGAGACACAAGTGGGAGGCCGCCAATCAGGATCTCATATGTCTGTCATATGTCTTTTTAGGTCCCCTTCTTGGTAAATGGAATTGCATCAAATCAAATCAAGTTTATTACAATCAAAGACCAGAACAAATAAAAACACTCAAGGAATATCCAGTCAAAATTGTAGAATGAAATAATAAACCACAGATGAAATCTATATTAAAATCACAATTTGACATCCAATCTGTTTGTTACACATGGCCTAACGATACTATAATATCAGTCCTTAACCTGTGAGGCCCAAAGTCATTAAATACTAAAAGGCAAAGTAGTAATGCAAAAGGGTTTCCTACATCAGTTGTGTAAAAGAGCTATGGTGGATTAATCACATGTTTCCTATGGATCCCCAGTGCTGCTGCGGAGAATTGAGCCACCTTTGCTGTAACCACAGTCTGTTCGGCCTTAAGCAGCCACTGGAGCTAAGCAGTGTCAGAATGGCCAGGATGCCTATTGGTTATTGGGAGGACATGTTTCTTTCTAATATCTCCATAGAAAGAGCATCAAAGGACTCTGTGTCCAACTGTCTATCCAGGAGAGGATGGAGGATTGGGTGAGGGAGGGAGAGAGGGAGGGAGGGAGGGGGGGACTGACTTGCTACCTTGTGTGCCAGGTGAGTCTGGCCAGAGCCGGATCTGGGAGCCGGAACCAAGCAGCCAAATGTACTGAGCAGCCGGGGGCCGAACAGCCCGCAGGAGAGGAGGAGAGAGGAGAGCAGCCAGAAGCTGAAGGGGAGCCCAGGGGTCCCCAGGAGAGGCCTCGGGGGAGCAGAGAGCCCCGAGGCAGGAAGGCTGAGGGAGCAGGGGGGCAGAACGGGAGGACAGGGCTGGGTGGAGGGTCTTGGGGGCAGGCAGAAGCTCCGGCTGCTCCAGAGCCTCTCAGGGGGAAGCAAGAGAAGGAGGAGGACATGCCTAACATCTACCTGTACTTTCCCTCCCCTCCCTGCCCTCATGCATACTCCCCATCCCGCCCCATAGATGGCCTCTCCCACCGGTCAGACAAGCATATCCACACCACCCCAGACCTGACTCACCCCATAAAGAAACTGGCAAGCACCCCATTCACCCCTCTGGCTCTAAGCCTATGGGGAGCCCCCCAAACATCCTTCATCAAGCACAGGGAACTTCACCAACCGTAACAGTCTTAGAGAGTTAGAAGGGACCTTGGAGGTCTTCTAGTCCAAGCTCTGCTCAAGCAGGCTAATAGTGGAATCTTTAAGAGAGTTCTGACTTCAACAAGCTAAGAGAGATCTAACAAAATGGAATTCAAAGTAGAGAAAAGTAAAGTCTTAAACTTAGGCAAGAAAAGCCAAAGGTACACATATAGACTGGGTGAAACCAGGCTCAATAGCAGTAACTGTGAGAGGAATCCTGGAGTCTTAGTGGAGAACCAATTAAATATAAGCCAACAATGTGCGGCAGGAGCCAAAAAAAGCCAATGCAATTCTAAACTGTATTAACAGAGGGATACAATCAAGATCAAGGCAGGTAGTGATTCCACTCTGTAAAGCCTTAGTAAGGCCACACCTAGAGTACTGCATACAGTTTTGGTCACCACACTATAAAAAAGATGTTGAGACTGTAGAAAAAGTGCAGAGAACAGCAACGAGGATGATTAGCGGAGTGGAAGCTAAAACAAATGATGAACGGTTGCAGAAACTGGGCATGGCTAGCGAAGAGAAGGACCAGGGGAGACATGATAGCAGTCTTCCGCCTGAAGGCCAGACAAGGAATAATGGATGGAAACTGAACAAGGAGAGATTCAACCTAGAACTAAGGAGAAATTTTCTGACAGGGAGGCCAATCAACCTATGGAACAGAAGTTGCCTTCAGAGGTTGTGGGACCTTCATCCCTGGAAGCTTTCAAGAAGAGACTGGACTGCCATCTGTCAGAAATGGTGAAGGATCTCCTGCTGGGGGGTGGGGTATTGGACCAGATGACCTACAAGGTCCCTTCCAACTCTGTTCATCTTTTCTAGTTTCTAGAGAGACTGAGAAAGATTCCACACGCGGATGTCTGAACCTATGAATGCAGAAATGCTTAATTCCTTCTTTGAATCTCTTTTTAGGCACAAAGGAAAACAAAAAAACAAAATATGAAAGGATGATAAGAGAGATAGAATCGGTATTCAATTCCAAATAGGCACAAAATTCATAGAGTGGCTGACCAATTGCACCCAGTGAGGAGTCCTTCATGGAGCTACATCTACATGGAGCAAAATATTCAGAGGGGCACCTCAAGTGTCTGCCTTGGGCCTCGGACTCTTCCATATCTTCCTAAGTGACCTATGTGAGGGGACAGAAAGGGAACTCATCAGGGTTGCAGATGGGACCACATTTATGGGAATTACGAGAATATAAGCCCAATATCCAGAAGACATAAACATTGGACACTACTTAACAGGCAGCAATAAAAGAGGGGAAGATTCAAGAGGGAGAGAAGTGCTGGTACTACTTTCTACCTCACTGGTCAGACCATCCTTGGAATACTTTGTCCAGTTCTGGTCACCCCAGAAAAGAAAAAAGTTGTGGAGATTCTGGACGGTGTGAAGAGAGGAGGAACAAAGATGATTTAAGGTCTAGAGGCCAAATCATTTGATGAACGGTTGAGGGAGTTTGCTATGTTTAGCCAAGACAAGGTGGGAAGGATTTGGCAGCCATGATAGAATTTTCTGCCATTTTTAGGGGTTCCTACAGAGAAGAGGGGAGTGACTTTGTCTCCAAAGCCCTGGAGGGAAGGAAAAGAGGAAATGGGTGGGAGTTTGTTAAAGAGAGACCCAATCTAGAAGTCAGGAGAAGTTTTCAGACAGAAGGAACAATTAATCCATGGAATAAATTGCCTCTCAAAGTAGTGAGTGCTCCATCTCTGGAAGTTTTCAAAGTGGACAAGAGAACCATTTGACTAGGATGGTATAAAGTTCCTGCCTTGAGAAAAGGGTTGGACTAGAAGACCTCCAAAGTCCCTGCCAGCCCTTTAAATCTACCTCCTATGTTCTACCATCTCTAAGACTACTTCACTACCCACCGGCCACCGGCCACTGACCAGCTCCAATTGGCCTTGGTGGCCCCTGGCTTCCCCCTCCTGTTGCTTCTCTCTTGCAGCCTCTGGAGCAGCAGGAGTTTCTGCCTGCCCCCGAGACCCTCAACCCAGCCCTGTCTTCCAGCTCTGCCACCAGCTCCGTCAGCCTTGCAGCCTCCGGGGCTCTCTGCTGCCTCGAGGCATCTCCTGCAGACCCCTCGGCTCCCAGTTTGGCTTCTAGCTGTTCTCCTCTCTTCTTCTCTCCTTTGGGCTGCCCAGATCCCAGCTGCTCAGCTCGTTTGGCTGCTTGGTTCTGGCTCCCAGATCCGACTCTGGCCAGACTCTCTGCCCTCCCCACAGCAGAGCCCTCACCCTCCTCACTGCTGCCCCTCAGCCTCAGATGGCACTCCGAGGCTTGGAGCTGAACCTGGGGATCCACCGCTACCAATCTCATCTCACCATTGCCACAGCCATCACCTCCACCCTCCTTCTTGGCTCGGAACCCTGGGATTCCTCAGTGCTCTCAGGCCCTGATGCTCGGTGGCTGGGAGGCTTTCAGCTCAGCTGACAGTTCTGCAGTGACTGGTAATGTGAGGGTAAGGGTGGGGCTCTCCTGACTCCCCTGGCACATTGGGTGGCAAGTCAAGGGAAGGGAGGGAAAGAATCTCTTTTCTCTTTCAAATGGGTAAAAGGCCACCATTCCTCCATTCCAGGTATGGGGAGAGAGAGTGTCAGCAAAGTTGTCCCATGTGCTGGTCACTCAGGAGTGCCAACATCATTTCTGAAGAAGGCCACTTGGCTGGTGACCTCCCTGTGGAGATCTTCCCTGTCTTTCTCCTGCAGATCTAATTCTTGGATGGCCATTCTGACATGGGTCAGTCCTTCTCTGTTGCCCTCCACAGTTTTCTGCAGGTCTTCCATTCTGGCCTGGTAAACACAGGTCTGCTGCTGCTGCAGATGGTTGAGTTGCTTCTTCTCATTTTCCCTCACATTCTGAAGAATGGTGACTTTCTGCTTCAGTTGGCTGGAGTGGCTTTTCTCCACAAAGTGGAACTTTGGTCCATCTCAGCCAGTTCATGCTGCAGACTCTAGAGGTGCTTCTTGAGTTCTTAAGAAGGTTCCAGACCTCTTTGAGGAGTTTCTCAGAGGTTCTAAGGCAGCCTTCTCAAGTTTGAGGAAGGCCACTTGGCTAGTAACCTCAGACATTTCTTTCTGGAGTTCTTCAGTGTGTTTCACCAAAGATTCTTTCTCTGGCTCTAACTGGTGGATCATCGTGTTGGCATGGTCCAAGCTTCCTTTGTTGTCCAGCAGAGTTTTCTGCAGGTCTTCTGTTGTGGTCTGAAGTTGATCCACTGTCTGCTTGAGACAACTGTGTTGCTCTTTCATCCGTTGTTTCTCTTTCATGGATTCCTGGATCTGAAAGTCAACGGAATCTGGTTAATCTGGAGATCATGGAGGCCATCACTGCTCATTGAGAAAACAGCCCAAGGATATTCCCTAAAGGACCATTTCTTCCCTGCTGCTGACCTGTTTGGAAAATGGAGAGAGACAGTCACTTCTTCTCTCAGTTCAGGGGACATTTTGCTAACTGCCTAAATTCCACAGATGCCTTCAGGTGGCCCAGTTTGAGAAAGTCTGACTTAATCCATCACAACTGATCTCCCTTCAAACTATCCTGACTTCCCATTTGATTCTGACTCCAATTCGAGGCCTTTCTTCTGTCAAGACTCTCCAAAGGAGTCAGAATCTGTGATCGGTCAATTCGGCCACCTCTGGCACTGCTAGGGGGCTTCTCATGAGAGGGAAAAGGGGAGGACCATTCAGACTAGGAAAGAGCCCCTCCCTCCAAGTACTTACCAGTCCCATCCAAGGCAGGAAATCCTGGTAGGTCCCCTTGAGCAAGTCCATCTCTGTCAGCCACAGTCTACCTCAGAAGCATGTTGTTGTGAGGATGATGGAGTCTCCAGTATGTTCACTGTCTTGAGCTATTTAGAGAAAGAATAAAAGTGGATAAAACTCTGAGTAATAAAAAATAAAAATATATAAATAAGTCAACCAGCAGGCAAGTCTTTTTGGGAAATAACTACAGTTGGCCAATGGAATCCCTTTTTAGGTTAATCTCCCCAGGTCAGCTTCTAACTTTGGGTCTCAATGCTTCTCCAACTGGGACATCCTGAAGCCATTTTTTTTCATACATCACATTGCCGACTCCCAGCCCCTCTTTCTCAAATCCCCAATTCTCCCTTCTGGGTCAAGGTGTGCATATCAATGTCCCCTCCCCCCATTGGAAATGTAATCCCTCCAATGACCCTGATAGACCTGGAACCAAGGGGCTTCCAACTTGGACCTTCCAAGCCTCAGATATGAAGGTCTAATGGTCTGCAGTCCACTGAGTGCATCCCCACAACCAGAAGAAGGGCCCCCAAGTCCCCCAAGCCCCTTTCTTGGTGAGCCTGGCAAGAAATTTGTTGTGTCCAACCCAGGGCAGCTTGAAAAAATGTCCTTGATAGGACACCATAAGTAAGCTAAGCAATAAAATATCCAGGGGGGAAATATGAGCAGTAAAGAGTGGAGCAAAAGGAAAGTCATGGGTAGAATAATTGTAAGTTCTGGGAGAGGTGCAGGGAAGTTTCTTTTGACCTCTTTCTCTTCTTTCTCATCCTTCCCTGCAATTCACCCAGCAGGATGAGGCCAGGCCAAACTTTCCTCCTGCATTTTTCTCTCTGCTTCTTCTCCTTCTCCTCACTGGGAAAGAATTTGATTTAAATGTATGTGGAGATTCTCCGTAATCCAGGTGATAGTTGTCTCAAGGTGCTTTTTTTTTCTTTCAAAAGGCAACCAGACTATTTTTTATTTGAGGACTGTTGAAATAAATGTCCAAATGGGTTCAGCTCCAAGTGGGGGAAAAGACACTGGAGACATGGAGGCTGCTTGGAAAAATGGTTTAATGGTGGACAGGATCACATGGCTTGAGCTCCTGAACAGAAAAGGGGGATCAGAAGCTTCCAGATGTTGGGTGAAGAAGAAAAAGAGAAGAGAGCAAGAAGGGCTGAAAGTTCCTGGCTTTATACCCTGTTTGGCTCCACCTCTCGGTTTCCTGTTCCTGTGTAAGAAATGTATTCTGATTGGTTGTCAGACTCCCATGGGGCCATGCAGGGGCAACTCTCTAGCCTAGCGATGGCTAATCTTTTTTGGCTCACGTGCCACAAGTGGGGGGGAGTGCAGGGAGGTCGTGTGCGGGCGTGCCGCACCCATAATGCAATGTGCGACCCCCACAATGCGCATGCGCGCACAACGCGCTCCCCCCCATTTTTACATGCTTTTTTCGCCCTCCCCAGGCTCCAGAGGCCCTCTCTCTGTCCTTCGGCTCATTACAAAAAACCATCCAGGCAGAAAACCATATTTTTATTTTTAATGTTGCCTTTTTATATTTGTGTTGTATTTGTGCTGATAAATAAATAAAGGGAGACTAGTATAGATCCATTTCAAGCTATTTAGCTCTCATTCAAATCCCAGTAAGGGTATGGCTAGCTGATGAGAGCTAAATAGCTTGAAATGGATCTATACTAGTCTCCCTTTATTTATTTATCAGCACAAATACAACACACACACACACACACACATGTATATGTGTATGTGTGTGTGTGTGTGTGTGTGTTTTCGTACATTTTCAAGGGTGTAGGTATGCTGGTTTTGTTGTATTCGGGTCTTTTCCCGTGTAACATTGAGATTGTCTTGGCAACGTTTCGGCGCGGTCTCACTCGTCATCTTCAGGCTGGATTTTGGGCTTAAAGTGTGATCAGAGCTGCCGTCTTTCTATAAATCTTGGTGGGGGTGTCTGGTGGTGTCTGGAGTGCTGGCTTTGTTTCAGTAAGTGGAATGATTGGTTGTGTGGTTGTATCATGATTGGTAGATTGGTGCTGATTGGTGCTGGCTGTGTGTCCGTTGTTGTTTCGTGTTGTAATGGCCTGGGTGGTGGGGGGGCTCGTTTGTTGACTAGGGCTGGTTTCCAGATGTCTGGTAGGTGGGAGGTATCATCACGTTTATTCATGTTGTGGGGGTGTTTCTCTGTTTCGATAGCTTCCATAATTATTCTCTTGTTGAACTGTTCAGTTTTGGAGATTAACCTGGTTCCTTCAAAATTAATTTCATGTCCTGTAGCTTTAAGGTGCTGGCAAAGTTTTTCCAGCACCTTAAAGCTACAGGACATTAAATTAATTAGGCCATGTGTGATGAAAAGTCTCCGTAGTACCTTGATGCCCGCTTCTGCCATGGTAGAGATCATGAGGACTACCTCTAGCCATTTTGAGTAGGCATCCACAACTACCAGGAATGTCTGGCCATGAACTGGGCCAGCAAAATCAATGTGCACCCTAGACCATGGTGCTTGAGGTCGCTCCCACTCCTTAACGGGCGCCTCTGGGGGAGCTGGTCTGGACTCCTGGCATGGTGTGCAGGTAGCCACCCACTCTTTGATCTCCCTGTCCATGTTAGGCCACCACACGTAACTCCTAGCCAAAGACTTCATCCTGACAATCCCAGGATGCCCTACGTGTAAATCCTCTAATACTGCAACACACAGTTTAGGTGGAACAATGACCCGGTCCCCCCACAGCAAACAGCCATTAACAGACAATTCATCTCTTTTACAATAATACATTTTGAAATCAGACCCAACAGGCCCCTTGGGCCACCCCCTCCACACCCAGTTCAAAACTTGTTTGATCATGGAGTCTCTTGCAGAGTGGTGGGCAACGTCACTAGATGAGACAGGACCAGTCTCTAAGCAGTCAAAGAGAAGGACTGGCATCTTGGGGGTAGGGTCTGCAAGTAATTCTGGCAGCGGGCAGCGACTCAAAGCGTTGGCATGCCCCAAGATTGAGCCTGGTTGATGGACGAGGCAATAGGTGTAGGCCGCAAGGAAAATAGTCCATCTGGTCATTCGCGGCTACAATGACACAGGAGTAGGACGGTCCCCAGCTAGCAAGCCCAGCAGCGGTTTGTGGTCCATGATGAGTTCAAAATCATGGCCGTAGAGGTACTCATGGAACCTTTTTACCCCAGCCACTGCAGCAAGAGCCTCACAGTCCAGCTGGCTGTAGTTCCGCTCGGCAGCGGACAAGGTCCTTGAGTAATAGGCTATGGGTGCCTCAGTTCCATTGGGCATGCGATGGTTGTTGGCTTCAAGGAAGCAGTCGAACCTCAGCATATACGATTCCCAGTGCTTGGTGACTGGGTCGTATGGAGTCGGTGGGGCGTGCATGGCCATTTTGTGGTATGAGGGCGCTTTGAGTTTGCCGCTCAAAAATGGCTGTTCGAAGCCGCACTGAGCTCCGGACTGGATTTACTTGCTGGATTGCTACGCTCTTTTTGGTTCACCTAGTTGCCTTTCAATCCCACCTTCGTCGCCAGTGTTAGATTGGGTAAAGGAAAGGCACACTCATGCTTAGGCAACAACAGTTCTTTATTGTAACAGAACAACTATGTACAATCCAGCGAAGGTTCAGTCTGACAGCATCCCTTTTATAGGGAGCTGTCAGACCCTTCGACCAATGAGATTGAATCTTTGTTCCCACCGGAACAGAGGACCTTGGTGGAAACCATTAATGACAGTTGCTAATATCTAACAGTGAATGATGTTGCACAGAGATGTTTGTAACCACTGCTGATGGACAGGTGGAATGTTTATGTTTGTAAATAAAAAATAAAAAAACTTTTTATAAAAAAAATGAAATTAGCTCCAAATGAGGAATAATATATGGAGTTCTGTTATAAAAGAAAATCACCATGAAGCCCAACTTTTAACATTAGACAAGGTTAAAGGCTTCTGATTGCTTCCTTTGTGTTAACAAGACAGGAGCCCTGGAGTTAAGTATCATCAACCTAGAGTGTCACCAAACTCCACAGCTCTGGGTGGCCTTCCCCAGCCATCTCTAGAGTCAAGAGACCATGTTGAAGGATAGGAGAAGTCACTTCCCTTGTTATTGAGCTATCTTCATCCAGCATCACTTTCTGGACATGTCCTGACAGGAAAGACCGCAACCACGATCAAACAGAGCCCCTGGGGGTGTAGCTGTGATTTTTCACTAACATGTTTTTCTCCAGCCTCTTCTCATGGAGCCCAGAAGAAATTCAGGATCTTTGATGTAAACACCAGACTGAAACAACATTGAAGACAACTTTCATCAGAAAAGGATAAATTGCTTACGTTGCGTTCCATATGAAAAAGTTTTGGGACAGGAAGGGGCTCTGTTCTTGAATGTGCCTTTCTCTCCTTTCCAGATGAAGTTCA
The DNA here is from genome assembly GCF_964273705.1 of Natrix helvetica. Taxonomy (NCBI): domain Eukaryota; kingdom Metazoa; phylum Chordata; class Lepidosauria; order Squamata; family Natricidae; genus Natrix; species Natrix helvetica. The sequence continues at coordinate 140,683,757 of NC_138551.1, forward strand.
GATTGCCTTTATTTGAATCAGGAAAGCCACTGGCACTTCCATCTTGTGAGAAGGCTTTGAATTCCTCCAACTGTTCCTGTTGTTGGTGTTGAAAACAGGAAGGAGATTAATAAAGCCCTCAGAAGGATGGGCCTCCTGCTGCTTCTTCTGATGCTGCTGATGTCCCATCCAGTCTCTGGGAAGCTGAGAATGAAATGCCCTCTGAGTTTGGAGCACCAGGATGGAAATAAACCATGGAGCTATTACGGGCCAGGAGACCATCTCATTAGTATAGTCACAACTTCAAAAGAAATATCTAATATAATATTTTCTTTCACTAGTGCTCCTAGTCAGACTTATTTGTAAGTCATTCCGGGTGATGAGGCTGCATTCCCTCCACTTGCAAATCTAACACTCTCCTTCCTTTCTTCTTAATCCACTTACTCCTATATAGCAGGACCTGACTAATTCCCTGAATGATTTGGATTTCTAAGCTTCCCTGATTTTGTGGAAGAGATTCAGATCCAAAGATGAAGTCAGTTTGGTTTTGGATCAATAGAGTTTACTTAAGATTTAGTAGGCTTGTGAAGACAAAGAGGATTAGATAATTTAAAAAAAATGTTGCTTTGGATTATAATAACATGAACATTTTTTTACAATAGGGATGCTTATGGTTTTTCAAAATTCATACAACTAATTTTTGCCATTCAAGTGATGAACAAGAATGCCCAAATCCTGCACAATCTCACACTTGGCTACAACATTCAGGACAACTATATGAACACACTTAGCACTTCAGATGCCTTGCTGGACCTGCTCTCCACTGGAGAAGCCAATATTCCAAATTACAGCTGTGGAAGAAAGGACAACATTTTCACTCTTCTTGATGGAGGTAGAGAGGAAATCTCCATCCAGATGTCAACATTAGCAGACACCTACAAAGTCCCACAGGTTTGTGTCTGTTTCTTTTTCTCTGTCTGGTCAAATGAATGAGATATTGGTGGTTGAGCAATAGATTCAATTACTGTATATCTTCTCCCTGGAAATCAAGAACTGCTTTTCACTCTATTAGCAAGCTTGTCAATTATGTTTTGCTCTTTTATGTTCCTCTATTGACTCTATTGGTATGTTCATTTTTACATATAAATAATATCTGCCGTATCCAGTTGGATTGAAGTCAATAATAGTAGCATCTATATATACACATATACAAAATGGAATAAAAAGGTATCTAGCAATTACAGACCGATGTCATAGTTCCATGTAATGAACCCAATCGAATCAGGACTCAGGGGCTTCAGTCAGGCTCAAAAGATCTTTTTATTGAGTACATCATATCAGCACATAGAAAGGTGAAGCTGGCTCTGAGTAATCCCCATGTTTTTATGTAGTTGACCAATCAGCCCAGCAGCAGCTTCCCCTTCAGTCTCAGTAGATGTTCGTTGCCATGACCTTGATTCTCATGCTAAGCCTGTTTGGTGTTTTGTCCACATTCCAATACCTTCTGACTTCTCCCCACTCCCACCAGGAGTGGCAACTGAGGAACGAAGCGAAAGTCGTTTCGAGGGTTTGAAACCAGTTACTCTAATAGATATTGTGGCTAAAATATATGCCATGTTTTTCTGAGGTAAACTTGAGATTCAGTATAAGAAAAGTGCATTACTTTGCAGAAGAACAAGAAGGTTTTAGATAGAGTTAAATGTTACATGAATCTATATCACAAATAATAAAGTATGCATACAATATAACATACAATAAAGTCTAATATTGACAACAGAATTGTCTTGGAATATCTAATATACAATATATCAGGTAAATCACAGTTTGCTGGCTTTATAGATGTTGGTGCAGCACTTGACAGAGTAAACAGTAAAAAAAAATAAACAGTGAATATTATGAAAAAAATTGATTGCCCTCAAAATGGAGCTCAGCCTGTTGGTTCTGATCCAAGCCCTTTCTCCAAGCCCTTGTTTGAGAGGGAGGTTTGGGCTCAATGAAGCCACGAGAAGAAGGATCGATACTTACCAAAGAGGAAGTGCCTTGTTATTCAGTCTGGATATTTTTGACTTATCAACAGTAATAAAAGATCCTGAAATACAGATGTCTAAGGTACTAAATACATACTGGAATACACTGATTTACACATAATATGATATTATTATCATACTTACAAATTAGATGGCATGGGCTGTTAGGAAGACTTCATTTCTATTGATATAATAATTGTCTGATTATTGACAAATCAAGTCAAAAGTTATGGCCTTTGGAAAACAATATTATAGCCATGCATGCATATTTGATACTGAGCCAATAGAGAAGTTAACATCTTTCCTTACTTGGGGTAGTTTTCTCTGAAACTGAATCTTGGATCCCTCATCATCAGCCACTTAGAGAAAGGGTTCAAGTGAATTTACTACTTAAACTTTAAAACTTTAAACTTAAACCCATAGCTATCTAGCTTTCTTTCCATTTATTGACGTATATACTGCCAAAGTAACTTCCAAGCCCTTTTACTGAACTGAAGTTTGGGACAAATATATATTAGTACTAGAACAAACACAATCACAATATTTGAACAGTATCTTGGGAGTGGATTATCGGACTTTGGCTGTTTCCCTCAGAGCTCAGCTGGCAATTTACAATTTCTTCTTTGCCAAAAATCAGAGTAGTTATTGCTGTAAAATTAAAGCTGAGGAATCTGACAGACTTGCAAATTCTCTGTGTTAGAACTGTCAAAATTTCAGTTAAAGACATCTTGGATTGTACAACTGACAATTTGTATAAGGAGCTCTAGTCTCCCTGTCTCTTGTGTAACTGGAGAAGAAGCTATACAATTACTTCACAAAGAATCTGGGACGTTGAAGCAGAGAAAGATACACCCAACCTCAGTAAGGTTGGCACATTGCAATGGATGAACTGCTACAAACAGACCTCCCAAATTGCCAATTCTGAAATGCAGAAATGCCAAAGCTTTTTAGGGCAGTACAAGTATCCCTCGAGTTATGACAGTTCAATTAATGACTGTTCAAAAAAGGTATTTATGACCCGGTACCAAAATTATGCATGTTGCAACACCACAGTGGTAATTCACCCTTACGACCAACTGCAGAGATGCTGCCTCTTTACAATACAATACAATAGCAAAGTTGGAAGGGACCTTGGAGGTCTTCTAGTCCAACCCCCTGCCTAGGCAGGAAACCCTATACCATTTCAGACAAATGGCTATCCAACATCTTCTTAAAGACTTCCAGTGTTGGGGCATTCACAACTTCTGGAGGCAAGCTGTTCCACTGATTAATTGTTCTAACTGTCAGGAAATTTCTCCTCAGTTCTAAGTTGCTTCTTTCCTTGATTAGTTTCCACCCATTGCTTCTTGTTCTGCTCTCAGGTGCTTTGGAGAATAGTTTGACTCCCTCTTCTTTGTGGCAACCCCTGAGATATTGGAACAATGCTATCATGTCTCCCCTAGTCCTTCTTTTCATTAAACTAGACATACCCAGTTCCTGCAACTGTTCTTCATATGTTTTAGCCTCCAGTCCCCTAATCATGTTTGTTGCTCTTCTCTGCACTCTTTCTAGAGTCTCCACATCTTTTCTACATCGTGACAACCAAAACTGGATGCAGTATTCCAAGTGTGGCCTTACCAAGGCATTATAAAGTGGTATTAACACTTCACATGGTCTTGATTCTATCTCTCTGTTTAGGCAACGTAGGATTGCATTGGCATTTTTGGCAGCTGCTGCACTGCTGGCTCATATTTAAATGGTTGTCCACTAGGACTCCAAGATCCCTCTCACAGTTACTACTGTTGAGCAAGGTACCACCTATACTGGACCTGTGCATTTTGTTTTTCTTGCCTAAATGTAGATGCTTACTTTTTTCACCATTGAATTTCATTTTGTTAAACAGTGCCCAATGTTCAAGTTTGTCAAGATCTTTTTTGCCCCCCTATCCTGCCCTGCCAGGTCTCCACAGGCACTGGGCCTACTTTTCTGGCTTCCCAGATCCCATTGACTCCTCCCTACCCCATTTCCCATGGCTTTACTGTATTTACTTTTGGAAGAGCTCCAGAAGAGGCTCACCCACGTGGCAGAGAAACCACAGTCCCTGATAAAGAAGCTTGTGGAGTTGTAAGAACATGAGGTGTAAGAAAAACAGTTTTGCTCCAGCACCAGGCCCCACATAGTCTCCCCCAACCCAAGATATTTCATATGCATTTAATGAATTGCACATTTGATTATCAAATGCATTGGGGAAAGCAGGGAGTGATCACATTCATTTAATGTGATTCAAATCAAATTTAATTGGCAGGCTCTGTTACCTTCGTAACTCAAGGATTACTTGTATTTACTTGAACAGAACTTCAATAGCTAGAAACAATATTGAAGTCTTAACCAACTCTCTTGCAATGAATGTACCTGTATTTGTGGAGAATTAGAATAACAGAGTTGGAAGGGACCTTGTAGGAGACCCTACCACATTTCTGACAGATGGCAGTCCAGTCTCTTCTTGAAAGCTTCCAAAGATGAAGCTACCACAACTTCTGAAGGCAACTTCTGTTCCGTGGGTTGATTGGTTTCACTGTCAGAAAATTTCTCCTTATTTCTAGGTTGGATCTCTCCTTGAATAGGAATGACCTATTTGGATCTATGTATTAAAATAACATATTTCCTTTGTGATCAGAATTCAAAAATTACATATATATGCCCCACTATTTAAGTGAAATAGTTCATTTGAGATCTGGATATGTGGGTCTGATTGTGGTAGATTGTAGGGGTGATGCAGAAATGATTTAGATTCTTCATTCACACTCTTTTTTAGTTAATTTTTTCCTGCATTCTGTTTTTATGCATGAACTTCTTAATGTTCTATGTCCTACATTATGCAACTTGATATGACTTAATAAACTATTCTGTTCATCAGAACAAAGCTGGATTTATTAAAAGATAATATTTTGGGCTTGAACTAACCCCAAGTATAACACAGCATTCATCACTGCTTTTTCAGATCAGTGATAAAATTCCTTCAGAGGCTTTGAGGGATAAAAGTCAGTTCCCCTTTTTCCACCACATGGTCCCCAGAAAAGCCATCATATACCCAGCAATTGTCCAGCTGCTCCTCCACTTCAGATGGACCCTGATTGGCCTCTTTGCTTCAGACACAGAGGAGGGAGAGAATTTCATGAGGACTTTCCCTCCTGTGCTTGTCAAGAATGGAATTTGTGTGGTTATATCACAACGATTCTCAACAATTGGATACCAAGAAATTGGATACAGAGCCTCCCTCAGGGAGGCCCTCTCTAAGTGGAGACAAGTCAACGTCTTTGTTCACTTCATAGAAGATGTTTCCCTTTGGGACAGAATTCTTCCTTTCCATGAAACACTTGAAGATCTGCCAGGACCCATTGAAAGGAAAGTCTGGATCTTGACAATGTTGGCAGCATTTAAACTTACAAAGCACAGACTTTTGAAATACATCCATAGTGCTTGGTCCTTTCCTTTTAAGGTGAAAAAAGGACCACTGGATGATGCCTTTAAACCCAGTTTATTTGTGGAACGCCGGTTTCAATATCATTATTTCCGCTGTTCTGTTTCAAAGCCCGTCTTTTCTGTCAAAGGCCAGAGAAGATGCACCCAGAAAGCCCCACTGGAGACCCAAAAGAAAGAGAACAGGATCCAAATCACAAATATCTTGCATGTGTATGAGATCATAAAGACTCTGGCCCTTGCCTTGAATGCGGCCTATTCTTCCAGATCTAGGAGGAGAAGAAAGGACGACAGAGAGAGGCTGGGGTCTCCAAGGCTGCAGCCGTGGCAGGTATGGGGTCTGTCAAAGATCCATCAAACTTATTCCATTTCAAAAAGTATCCAAATGAGATGGAGGGGTACAAAAAGACAAGAGTTTTGGCCAATGTAATCACTCAGAGGATAAAGTTCCAAAGAGAGGCATTATAACAGATATATTTTGATATTAAACACGTTCATTTTAAAAAGGATATGTGCATTTTTAAAAGAATTTTATTTTTATTTTTAAACATACAGAGACAAACAAAACATAATATATAAAACCCTTCTCAATTTCGTAAAACATGTTGTTTGGTTACAAGCTTTTGTGCCTCAATCATTACAATTATATATACAATCACTGGTTATCCATCAAGCATAGCTAAATACATCACTATCATTAAGCATTATGTATTTGATTACAGTTAATATTCCTTCATTTTAAACAAACCTTGTTCCCTTGGATCCTTAATTACCTATTTAATAACAATAAATCTTTACAATATCACCTATCTCTTTCTATTGTTCTTACAAAACAAAAGATTTTCCGTCAATTTATGTTTGTACATCATTACTTTCAATTATGCATAGTATCACCAATCATCCATCAAGTGTACAGTCCTTGTGTATTATGTATTCAACCACCGATGATATTCTTTCATTGTTAAACCAAATAATTACTAAATATTCAATTCGTATATGTACCAATTTTTCATTACATCGTTATTAATCTATTTAACAACAAAGTGTCTTTCTAATATAATAAAATCACTACTTACAATTATGCATAGTATTCAAATCATCCCACAAATATACATAGATTCATTATTATCCTTATGCCTCATATATTCAAACACTCTATTTAATAATAAAATGCTTTTATAGTATCAGCTATCACTTTCTAGTGAAGCATAACTAACATTTTCATTTCCAGATTTTTTTATCTAACCATTGATAAAACAAATCCCATACCTTATAAAATTGCTCATCCTCTTGTTCTCTAATTTCAAATGTCAATTAACTCATTTCAGCACACTCCATTATTTTTTGAATAATTTCCTCCTGCGTTGGTATTTTCTCATTTTTCCAATTTTTTGCAAATACAATTCTAGCAGCTGTTAAGACATTTACAATCAAATATTTCAAGTCTTTATTGTATGTTTCAGGTATAATTCCCAATAAAAAAAGTTCTGGTTTAAAGTCTATGTGATTATGTATCATTTTCTCCAACTACCTGTGGATTTTTGTCCAGTATCTTTTAGCTTCAATACAAGTCCACCACATGTGGTAGTATGAACCCGGCGTCTGATGACCTTTCCAACACTTCCAATTTATTCTTGGACATTCTTGCTATTCTCGTTGGGGATAGGTGCCACCTGTAAAACATCTTATACAAATTTTCTCTATATGCAGTTGACATTGTCATTGTATAGTTTTGAGACCACAGTTTCTGCCATTTCTCTAACTCAATCCCATGCCCAAAGTTTTTCCCCCAAGCTATCATAGTTTATTTAACTTGTTCTTCCTGTAACTTAACCTCTAATAGGTGGCCATATAATTTTTAAATTACTTTTTCATCAGTAACTGTTAAAATTTTGTCTAAATCAGTCATTTTATTATAAAAACCTTCCATTTTTCGATCTTCATTATATCTAGAATGTATTTGCACATAAGAGTACCAATTCATTTCAATTCCTTCCTGTTTCAGCTCCTGCATAGATTTAAGCTCACCCTCTGCATTCAATAGTTCAGCATATCTAACTTTTTGTTCCTTTTTATATATTATTGAATATGAAAAGGCTTTAATGGTTGATATCCAGACTGAATTTTTTAAGTAATGTAACCTTTTAACTTTCTCCCAATTTAATAACAAAGCCTCTCTTATATAACACCTTTTAAAATAACCATGTGCTTTAGTTCCCTTATACCATAGAAAAGTATGCCATCACAATAGTAAGTCGTGACCCTCTAAATTCAAAAGCCTAGCATTTCTTAGTGTTATCTACTCCTTAATCCACATCAAATTTGTTGCCTGGTAATATAACTCCCAGTTGGGTAAACCCAATCCTCCTCTTGTTCTAGCATCTTGTAACACTTTGAATTTTATTCTTGTTTTTCCCCCCTGCCAAATAAACTTCAGCACCATTTTATTTAAATCTGCAAAATAGTCCTTTCCCAACCTAATTGGAATTGTCTGGAACAAATATAGAATTCTAGGTAGAATGTTCATTTTGATTGTAGATATTCTCCCTATCATTGATAGTTGTAGGTTTTCCCATTTCATCAAGTCAGTTGCAATTTGTTGCTTCAGTCTAAGATAGTTATCCTCCTTAAGAGTACTACATCTAGCTGTTAGATAAATCCCCAAGTATTTAACCTTGTTAGTAACTTGAATCTCCAAGACTTCCACCAATTCTTCTTTTTGTCTGGATGGTATGTTCTTTGTCAAAATCTTTGTTTTGTCTTTATTTATTTTCAAACCTGCAACTTTTCCATATTCCTTAATTCTTTCTATCAATTTGGGTGCAGTTTCCAATGGCTCCTCAAGAATAAAATCCAAGTCATCTGCAAACACTTGCAGCTATATTCTTCTTTTTTAAATTGTCATTCTTTTTATTTCTTCCTCTTCTCTAATCTTTCTATTTAGAACTTCTAGTGTTAAGACAAAAAGTAACAGTGATAATGGACAGCCTTGTCTCGTAGCTTTCTTTATTTCAATAGAATCTGTCAGTTCTCCATTTATCATTATCTTAGCTGTTTGTTTACGGTATACAGTTTGTATAACTTGAATAAATTTCTTACCAAAATTCATTTGTTCCAATTGTTGAAACATAAATCACCAATTCACATTATCAAAGGCCTTTGCGCATCAAGAAACATCAAGGCCATTTGCTTTTCAGGATGAGCCTCGTAGTACTCCAAGGTGTCCAAAATTATTCTCATATTATCTTTAATTTGTCTCTTTGATAAAAAGCCAATTTGATCCGGGGGGATAAACCCATTTAAATATTTTTAAGTCTCTCTGCCAGTATTGATGCAAATAGCTTATAGTCTGAATTTAGCAAGAAGATTGGTCTATAGTTCTTAATTTGTGTAAGATCTGCCTCCTCTTTAGGTAGCAATGTAATATATGCTTCTAACCATGATTTAGGTATTCTGCTCTCAGACATCACTTCATTCATAACTTCTAGAAGAGGGAGAGACAAGGATTCCTCTAGTGTTTTATAAAATTCCACTGGTAGATCATCTGGTCCCGGAACCTTCCCATTGTTTTGTTTTTTAAGAGCTTCAGTTAACTCCATCATCGTTATTTTACCTTCTAATATAGTTCTAGTATCGTCTGGTATCCGGGGAAGATTGGCTTTCTGTAAGTATTGCTTAACTCCTCCCTCTTCTATAGTCTCTTGTTCATACAACTTAGCATAGTAGACTTGTATAATTTTCTTCTTTTCAACATTTCCATACTAAATTTGTCCTTGTTCATCTCTTAATTGCTGTATTTTCTTTACCTCTCTCTCCTTTTTCAGTTTATATGCCAACCATCTGCCTGGCTTATTTGCATTTTCAAAGTAGTTCTGTTTAGCACCTCTGATTTTTTGTGCCAATTCCTCCTTTTCCAGTAGATCCATTTTGTATTTAATTGTACCCATTTTTATTTTAATGTCTTTTTTTGTGGAGATTTCTGTACACACTTTTTCCAGTATCTTGTAATCATTCTCTAAACCTTTACATGTTTGTTGTTTCTTTAAGTTTCTCTTTCTTGTGTAGTCTATTATCAGACCTCTAGTAAAGACCTTCATTGTATCCCAAAGGTTCTGCATAGATGTATCTTCTTTTGTATTTTCTTTAAAGAAGAAAACCAATTCTTTTTCCATTTTCTGTACAAAATCTTTCTCTTTCAATGTCGTATTATTTAATGTCCATCAAGATCTTGTCCTTTGGCCTCTCCATTTAATTGTAATTGGATTGTGGTCTGCCCAAGTGCTTGTTTCAATCTCAACTTCTTGTACATTGCAAGTCAAATCCACTGAGTCCCATATCATATCAATTCTGGAGAATGATAAGTGTCTATTTGAGAAAGTATATTGTTTTTTGTAGGGTTCCTTTTTCTCCAAATATCTTTTAGGTTTATTTCATCTATCATCCTGAAAAAGGATTTCGTAAGTATTTTTCCATTTAACTTTGTTGTTTTATGTATTTTATAGTCCATGTTCTGATTTATAACGCCATTGAAGTCTCCCATCATACAAATATCAGCATAGTCTAAATCACAAATTTTCTTGTGGAGTTTTTTATAGAATTCATCTTGGTTTTCATTAGGTGTGTAGATTGCAATTAAGAGTATTTTCTTAGTATTATCCATAATTTCCACCATCAAAATTCTTCCATCTTCATCTAAATAAATTTGTTTCGCTGGAGTTTTATCTTTAATGTAAAAAAATCACTCCTCTTTTCTTGCAGTCTGCCAATGAAGTAAATATTTACCCAAGTTTTGGTTGTACTAGTAGATGTTCATGTCTTTTTTGGATGTGCACTTCTTGTAGAAAGATTATGTCTGATTTTAATTTAGGAACTATTTTCCTTCTTTTAATTGCTGAATTAAGTCCATTTATATTAATTGTAACCATTTTTTCTTCCATGTTTATATTTTATATGTAGGATTTATAGCTCTAGTTGATCTTGATTCTCGTTGTTCTCTGACATCTACACCACCTACGGCTCCTTCTTCAATATCAATCCCACCTACAGTACCTTCTATTTTCTCAGTCTCGATTATGGGTGCCTCTGGTAGTTGTACCAGTAGCTCTTCTTTTCCAGTCTTCTCAGCCATCCGTCTCAAGTGTTCTGCATAGAAGGCTTCTCCTTTTTTGATTGTATCAATTCTGGATCTTTGTCCTTGCCATACAAATATTAAACCTTCTGGTATAAACCATCTATAATTAACACCTTTCTTGAGCAGAATCTTAGTCAGGAATTGATATTCTCTTCTCTCCCACTCTTCTTGGAATTTGTTTTAAAACTACAATCTCCTTGCCTTTATGTTCCAATTTTCTATCTATTGTTTTCTGCAATATTTGTAACTTAATTGCTTTCTTGGTGAATCTTACGTGGACTTCTCTTGGAAGAGCATTCTTCGCTGCATATCTTGTGTGTACTCGAAATGCCTCATCTATGCCATCCATCATCTTCTCTTGGGGTATCTCTAACACGTCTGTCAAGATTTCAGATATTATTTGTAGCAGGTTCTCTCCCTTTTCTTCTACTATGTTTTGAAATCTTAAGAAGTATTCAGACCGGTCCATCTCCCATCCTAATATTCCACTGCTTTCTTTTTCCATGTCATTCAATCTGCTGTGAAATTCCTCAGCCTTCTTCTCTCTTTGTTCATCCCTTTCTTCAATTTTTTGCAATCTGTCCTCATATTTCATCATCCATTGTTGAATATTTTCTATTTTTCCCTCTGTTTTAACTGGTTTTTGTTCTATATTTTCTGTTCATTGTTCTATTGTCTCAATCCTCTTTTCCATACTTTCAGACCTCCTTACCAGAGTGTCTAGTTTCCCTTCATTGCTATCAGCTCTTGCTTGTAATTTCTGTATTCAATGCATGATTGCCTCTAGCGTTATACCCTTCTCTTTTTCCTTTGGATCATCGTCTGTATTGATCTTTGTCCTCCTGCCGGTGAGGAGGCAGGGGTTGTTGTTGTGGAACCCACAGGTGTTGTCTTTCTACTCATCTTCCGGGTTTTTTTCTTTTTATGTTTTGATCCAGTTGACATTAACTATAGTAAAAATCCCAGCTAACCACTGGAGTGTCACAAAAAATGTAAATCAAGAACAATGGATGAATAGTGAAAGTAAGCAAAGTGTGCCAAGAATAAAAAAGAGAAAATATAAAAAAATATAAAAATCCAAAAAGAAAATAAAAATAAAAATCTTAGCAGCCTTATCCAATTAATTCCAATTTATGAGTTCTAATTTAAAAAAAGAAAAAGCGCAATGTTATGAGTAAGAGGGGAAAAAAGGATAAAGGAAAAAGAAATATTTTGGTTAAAGATTTCTTTAGTTCAGTCCACTTAAGTTTAAAACAAGCCATCCAAATGTCTCAAATATCTCAAAAAAGAAAAAGGAAAAATAGTATTCAAAAGTTCAAAACTTCAAAGCTTCAGAGAAAAAAGGAAGAGGGAAAGGAAAAAAATCATCACCTCCCTGGCAGAGTAATATAAACATTGTCACCAGAAAAAAAAAGAGGAAGTTCAAAGTTGTTTTCTTTTGATCTGAGGCCCTTCCAAGGTCACTCCAATCTTTCCCTTAGATGTTTTTGTTCATCTTCCAAAATAGGTTTCCAGACACTAGAGATCTCACAAGAAACACCTGTATAGACAACCGTGTTCCTGCCACTATCCTTAGCACCCCCTTAGGGAAACAAGGCTGGGCTGGGCTGTAGGGTGCAGGTGCCCCACGAGCTCAAGGGCCGGGCTGGGCACTTGCCCTTCCTTGCCCAGAACCTGCCCCACCATCCAGGGATCCTCCAAGAGGCCTGAGAGGGACGGCAAGGCTCCTCTGATGGGCGAGGCTTTGGCGCTTGCCCTGGTTTCACCTTCCTCCACTGTAGACCTCCAGATCCCTCTCTCAGTCTTGCCTGCCTCCCCCCCCCAGGAGGCAGTGGACGATGTTGCTGCATATGGAAGCACAGAGGAGAAAATTTGCAGGAAGCAAGTCCTCCTCCAAGTCCATCTTCTGCCTTGAGAGATCTCTGGAGAGGAGGAGGGGATGGGGGAGCTGCATGAGGGGAAGCTGCCCCAACAAGCCAGCATCCTTTCCACCCATGATTGGAAACTGGGATTCCCTTTCAAGAAGGTCCAGCCTCCCTGGTGGTGCTCCCCTGCCTCCTCCTTCTCCTCCTCTTAGTCTCCAGACACCTCTCAAAGCAGAGTTTGGACTCAATGACTTCCTGCAAACTTTCTCTTCTGCGCTTCCACATACTCCTCCTGCTTTGCTCAGAGGAGGCACCAGACAGGGAAATGCCAATGATGTCTGGGATTGGGAGAAGAACGTCTCCGGGTGCTGTGCAGCCACATGCACATGCACACACACTTACACACATACACACCATTCCAAGCTTGGAGACTTTTATCCACATTGGAGCTTACAAACTGCCAATCATGTCTGGGCTTTGAGAGAAGGCCCTCTCCTTCCCTAGGGTATAAAAGTCTCCAAACTTAGAATGTGGTGTGTGTGTGTGCGTGCAGGCTTGACTGCCAGCAGTTTGAGGAGGCAAGGAGTTTATAGGCCACCAATTTGTCCCCATGTCAAATTAGTCGGTGAAACTTGTTCCATCCTGACCCAGCCATCCCGAGTCAGACGCGCCCACTGAGCGGTGGTGAGCCACCCACACCCACCCAGCCATTCCCACCCAGCTATGCCCACCCAGCTATGCCTACCTATGCTGTGAGTTATCATAGTCTTGACAAATGATATATTGTATGTTTTCCTAATTATGTATATTTGCAACTGTAGAAGATTCAAATGTGAATGGACCATGTGGGATAAGAAACAAACTTTTCTGCTTTTAAAATTCCTGGATGTTCCCCCTCTAGTTCCATCCTTTCCTGGAGAAGAATGAGTTTCGCAATGTTACCGTCTCAAAACTCTATGTGGACCAAAATGGAGATCTAACAGCGAATCTGGGCTTTTTGGGCTTCATAGTTCTGCCCAATGAGGATCTTAGGAAAGACGTTCTGGGTTTTTTTCAAAGGCAGAGAATTATTATCAAAGAAAATGTCATTTCCCAGCTAAAGTTGCTCAACAAGGTAGGAAAAAGTGGTGGGTCTTTGTATCCATGATAGTTGGTGTCATCTAATTGTAATTCTTCAACAGGAAGGACCTTTTCTCAATTACTGATCTGGGCCTTAGAAATATCCCTTTGGGACACAGGCTTCGTTCTCCTGTCCCCTGTGCTGACTTACCTTCCCAGTTTGGGGGACACGTTCTCCTGTCGTCACCTACATACCTCATCTCACTCCAGTTCTAGAAACTAGACAGTCAGTTTCAGTCTTAGTTCACTGGCTTATCAGTCAAATCAGTTGAAGAAATAAATATGCAAATCAACAAAAAAACATCTCTTTCAAGTTGTTTTTTCCCCTCTTTGTGTCTTAATGGAGAGATGGTTCTGGACTCCTTTCAAAGGGGAGCAGCTTTGTAAGGTTTTATGTAGTCCAGAAGAGAACTTTCCAGATCCTACTGGTCAGAGTTTCTTGTTTCATCCCACTATTATTCTATTTTAGGGAGCGTTGGTGGCCTATGGTTAAGATGCTGGGCTTGTCAACCAGAAGGCCACCAGTTTGAGACACAAACAGCACATGATGGTGTGAGATCCCATTGCTTCCCCCAGCTCCTGCCAACCTAGCAGTTCAAAAGCATGAAAATGCCAGTAGAGAAATAGGTACCACTTTGGTGGGAAAGTAACATTGTTCTGTGAGCCTCAGCATCAGGGGTGGGTTTCAGCCGGTACGCACATATATGACGTACCCGTTCATGAAATTTAGCATGTCTTCCCATGCCCGTTCTTGCGGAGGCCATATACCAGAATGCTCCCTCCCATGGCCAGCCCCCTTGCTTGCCCCCCACCTGCCTGCCCAGTCACCACTCACTTTCCCCGCCTGTTGGCACCAGGCTTGCCCCATCCACCCACTTCCTTTGCTGGAGCGTAGGATTGGGAGAAGCCCACATGGAGTGCACCCCCTTCTCTTTGACAGCTGCCTCATTTCCAATCCATGCAGAGGAAAGAAAAATATGGATTTCTCTCCCCCCCCCATTGGAAACCAGGTGGCTGTCAAAGAGAAGGGAGTGCGCCCCGCGTGGCTTCTTCAAATAGCCGAAGAAGGAACAGGAGGGGAGTTCGGCTGTTAGAAAAGCCCATGTGGCATGTGCGCCCTTCTCTTTGACAGCCACATTGTTTCCAATTTGGGGGGGGGGGAAATCCATGCAGAAGTAGGAAAAACATGGATTTCTTCCCCCCCCATTGGAAAACAGGTGGCTGTCAAAGAGAAGGGAGCATGCCCCGCATGGCTTCTTCAAATAGCCGAAGAAGGAACAGGAGGTGAGTTCGGCTGTTGGAAAAGCCCACATGGCACGCACTCCCTTCTCTTTGACAGCTGCCTCATTTCCAACTGGGGAGGAGGGAAATCCATGCAGAGGGAGGAAAAACATGGATTTCTCCCCCCCCATTGGAAACCAGGCAGCTGTCAAAGAGAAGGGAGCGTGTACCACATGGCTTCTTCAAACAGCCGAACACCCCTCCTGTTCCTTCTTCGGCTGTTTGAAGAAGCCACGTGGGGTGCGCTCCCTTCCACAGATGAGGAAGGAACAGGAGTGGAGGACTCGCCCACCCCGTCAGGTTCCCCCAGGGCTCTGTGCCACCCAGAAACAATAGGGTCGAAGGAGGGTCCCTCCTTTTCCTGGGATTCTCCAGGGAGGAGCCGGGGACCTCACTGGACCTCGTTCCGGCTGCCGTTTCTCTCTCGCCCTCCATTTGCGGGAGCAAGGCAGGGCAGCGGGCGCCTATGCAACCTCACCCTGTGCCTTTGGTGCCTGAAGTCCATGGGGCCAGTACCGACGGTTTGGCACCCACAGTCAGGGCGTGGGGGGAGCGAAGTCCTGCCGATCTTGGCTGGCCTGAGCATTGGCCAATCCTTTGCCCACAGCTCCAGGGCAGATGACAGCCGCCTCCCTGGCACAGCCCCTGCCTGCCAGAGAAAGGCAAAGTCCCAGGAGAGGCGGGGTGGTCAGTTGTGCTGGATGCGCAGAACCAAGGCAGGGTAGAAGATTGAGACACATGGAGCCACAGACTCCCTCCTTTCCCCCCGCCCCAAAGCTCGCCTCCTTGGGTGGGACCAGGGCACCTGCAGGACGAGTGGAGTTTGCGACCAACTTCAAAGTGAATGGGGTTGTTTGTGACTAAATGGGACAGAGAATATAGATGGATGCAAGGGAACATGGAGGTAATCTAGTCCAACCCCTTCCCAAGGGGTGAGTCCTTACACTTCCTTCTCTTTGAGAGCTGTTAGTGGCAGACATCAAGGAAATGGTGTATGTGTGTGTGTGTGTGTTTGTGTGTGTGTGTGTGTGTGAGAGAGAGAGAGAGAGAGAGAGAGAAAGAGAAAGAAGGAAAGAAGGAAAGAAGGAAAGAGAAGGCAAGAAAGTTGGAGAGAAAGACATACAAGAAGGAAGGAAGGAAGGAAAGAAGGAAGGAAGGAAGGAAGGAAGGGAAGGGAAGGAAAGAAAGAAAGTGGGGGAGAGAGACACAAGAAAGAAGGAAGGGAAGAAGAAAGAAAGAAAGAAAGAAAGAAAGAAAGAAAGAAAGAAAGAAAGAGGGAGGGAGGGAAGGAGGAAGAGACACATGAAAGAAAGGAAGGAAGGAAGAAAGGAAGAAAGGAAGAAAAAGAAAAGAAAGAAAGAAAGTTGGAGAGAGACAAGAAAAAAGGAAAGAAGAAGGAGAAAGAAAGAAAATAAGTGGGGGGAAGAGACACAAGAAAGTAGGAAGGAAGGAGAAAGAAAGAAAGAAAGAAAGAAAGAAAGAAAGAAAGAAAGAAAGAAAGAAAGAAAGAGAGAACATGATCAAAATTGAGCCCAAAATTTTGGTTGCTAAGCAAGAGCATTGTTAAGTGAGTTTCACCACATTTTCCAACTTGGCCACCCCCACCTGTTCACATGACCACCAAGCCACTCCCACAAAACATATCATACCTACAGAATAGGTTCTAAACAATTTTGAAACCCACCACTGCTCAGAATATAGGCCTCCTCCCACAAGATCACAGAAGCCTCTTGGACAATGCTGGCTCCCTTGGCTAAGAAACAGAGATGCCCACTGCCCACTAGAGTTGGATATGACTGGAAGAAATCATTACCTTTTTAATAGCAGAATAACAGAGTTGGAGGGGACCTTGGAGGTCTTCTAGTCCAGCCCCCTGCTCAGTTAGGAGACTCTATGCCATTCCAGACAAATGGCTATCCAATCTCTTCTTAAACACCTCCAGTGATGGAGCATCCGCTGCAGTGGTGGGTTTCAAATTTTTTTAGAACCTCTTCTGTAGGTGTGGCCTGCTTTGTGGGAGTGGCTTGCTGGCCATGTGACTGAGTAGGAGTGGCTTGGCAGTTATGTGACTGGGCGGGCGTGGCCAACTTGTAAAACGTGGTGAAACTCACTTAACAACACTCTTGCTTAGTAACCAAAATGTTGGCTCAGAAACTCTGGCATTTGAAGCACGCAAGTCTTAAAGCTGTCAAGTTACAAGACCCTTTTGATGATGTGCGGACGGGTGGGGGGGAGGGAGCTGGAATCGGTTCTAAATGGCATTGTAGATTTGCGGAACCTCTTCTATAGAAGAGGTTAGAACTGGCAGGAACCTACCCCTGACCCACTGATTCTGAAGGCAAGCAATTCCACTGGTTAATTGTTCTCTCCGTCAGGAAGTTTCTCCTTAGTTCTAGGCTGCTTCTCTCCTTCATTAGTTTTCATCCATTGCTTCTTGTCTTACCTTCTAATGCTTTGGAAAATAAATGGATCCCCTCTTCTTTGTGGCAGCCCCTCAAATATTGCTATCCCTGGTCCTTTTTACTAGGCTGGATATACCCAATTCCTGCAATCGTTCTTTATATGTTTTAGCCTCCAGCACCCTAATCCTCTTGGTTGCTGTTCTCGGCACTCTCTCAACATCTTCTTTTATATGGTGCCGACCAAACTGGATGCAATACTCCAAGTGTGGCCTTACTAAGACCTTATAAATTCACTTGATCTTGATTCTACCCCTCTGTTAACACAACCTAGGGTTGCATTAGCTTTTTTTGGTTGCTACTGCACACTGCTGGTTCATTTTTAAGGGATAGTCTACCAGGACTCCAAGATCCCTCTCACAGTTACCGTTATTGAGCCAAATTTCACCTAGTCCCATGATGGCGAACTTATGGCATGCGTTCCACGGGTGGCACACGGATCCATTTGATAGGGCACGCGAGGCTTTGCCCTGTCAGCTGGCCAGCGTGCATGCACGCTCTGGCTAGCTAACTTCGGCCTTCTTTTGAGGCCGTTTTTCGCCCTCTGGAGGCTTCAGGGAAGCCTCCTGAAGCCTCCGGAGGATGAAAAACCAGCCCTCCGGGCAAACCAGAAGTTTGGGAACAGATTTCCAGTTTGCTTGTAGGTCCGTTTTTTGCCCTCTGGAGCTTTCAGGGGCCTTCAGGAGGCTTCCCTGAAGGCTCAGGAGGGCAAAAAACGGACCTACGGACAAACAAATCACTTCTGGTTTGTCTGTAGGTCCATTTTTTTGCCCTCTGGAGGCTTGGTACGGGAGCCAAAAAAGGTTAGCCATCACTCACCTAGTCTGTGCTGTACATTTGGTTTTCTTGCCTAAGTAGAAAACCTTGTGTGTTTTTTTTGTATATTGGATGTCATTTTTTTGAGATAGGGCATTGATGTCAGGCTGATTGGTCTGTAGTTTCTTGGATCTTTTTCCCCCCACTTTTTTTTAAAAAAAGATGGGAACTACCTCAGCTCTTTTTCAGGCCTCTGGCACAGGGGTAAGCAACCCACGGCTCTGGAGCTGCAAGGAGATCTTTCATCCCTCTGCTGCGGCTCCCTGTTGCCTGTTGGCACCACAATTTTGAGAGGAGCTTCCAGTTGGGGGGGAAAGCATGGCGCACCAGGAGGAGACTCTATGGCAAAGAAGCGGGTTTTCCGGTCAGCTCAACAATAGATAGGACTTTTGATTAGGACAGGCAGAGGAAAAAGGATGCCGTGCTAGGCGGAGATTCTAAGGTGGGGGAACCAGACTTCCAGTCAGCTCCAGAATTGAATGGGGGGCTTCCGGTTAGGACCTTTGTGGCTGCCGGTGTTTTTTTTTTTTCTGTGGGAAATGGGTCCAAATGGCTCTTTGAGTGTTTAAGGTTGCAGACCCCTGCTCTGGCAGTCCCTTGGTGCTTCAGGATTTTTGAAAGATATGTTTTTGAAATCATGTCTGCCAGCTCCTTCAGAAGACTGGGATATAGTCTGCCAAGTCCCGGGGATTTCAACTCGTCTAGCGTGGACATGTGTTCTCTTACCATTTTCTTGCCTATTTTAATTCGAATTCCTAGTCTGTCATTTACAGTTCTGTCTTTGGTAAATTGGGCTATTTTTTTTTCTTTTTGTGTGAAAACAGATGCAAAGAGAGAATTAAGCAGTTCTGCTTTCTCCCTGCTGACTGTCACTTCCTTGCCATCTTCTCCCATTAGTGGACTGACTGTTTCCTTGACTTTTTTCTTGTTTTTTATATGTTTGAAAAAACTCTTTTTAAAAATTATTTTTAACATTTTTTGCAAGTCTTCTGACCCTTCGCTTCCCTGACTTCCTCTTTGCAGATTTGAGCTATCTGCTGGTATTCTGCCTTAGTTATGTGTCTCGCTTTCCATTTTTTATATTTTTTGTCTTTCAGTTTATCAGAGAGTTCATTGTGCATTTATGCTGGTTTCTTCTTGCATTTTTTCTTTTTCTTTTTCAGTGATATTGTGCTGGACTGGGCTTCTACGATGGCATTTTTCAGAGTTTCCCAGGCTTCTTGAATTATTTTACTCTGGTTGGATTATGTTCTATAGTTGGTGTCATAAATACGATACACAAAAAAAAATTACTTAATCTGAAATTCTAAACTTTAATATGATTAGATGATCATGTTTTAAAATGGTGGGTATATGAAGAATGGAGGAATCCATGTGAATAGGGATATGAGGAGGAACCAACTGGTTGTCACTGAATAATGAATGTTTTCTCAATTCCATTCCTCCAGACTTTATTAAATAGAAAAGCCCTTTTTGGTAAAGTGAGATGCCAAAAGTAAAAGGCAGAAAACTAAAGGAAGAATCTGCCAGTATTGTATCTCCTTCAAGTATTGGGTCAGATATTTCACATTTACCTAAGTGAAGACCAGATGCTACTTGGCTAATGTCTGTGTCCATCTCTATTTTCCATGTATGTTGACTATTAACATATTTTCTTTGGCATTTCTTCTTTTTCTGCTCAGTCCCTGCCTGAGTCCAAATGTGTGGAAAGTTGTCATCCTGGATTTGTCAAGAGGGCTCGAGAAGGAGAGCCAGTTTGCTGCTATGACTGCATTCCTTGTCCGCAGGGGACCTTCTCTGCTCAGGAAGGTGGGTGACTTTGAGGAAAAAAATGGCAGGCTCATTCTTAGAGTTTAAACACTTTGCTAAAAAAAAAACACCCTCTGATATTCTATTCATTGACTAAGTTAGGACATAATCAGAGAATCTATAATTTCTATAAATAAACAAATAAATACTTTTTACTGTGTCAATGTGGGATTAACATTAAAATATTTATTTGTTTCCAACCCACACTTTATTACTCTTAAATAACTCAAGGCAGTGAACACACACAATACTTCTTCATCCTCCTACCGCAACAATCCTGTGAGGTGGGCTGAGTTCAGAGAGATCGACTGGCCAAAGTTACTCATCCAGATTTCATGTCTGAATAACAGAATAACAGAATTGGAAAGGACCTTGGAGGTATTCCAGTCCAACCTCCTGCTCAGGCAGGAAACCGTATACCAGTGATGGTGAACCTATGGCACTCATGCCATAGGTGGCACGCGGAGCCATTTGTCAGGACACACGAGGAAGTCCGGTTTGCACGGAGAGTCATTTTGACTGCTCCGAAGGCTTCAGGGAAGCCTCCTGAAGGTCCCTGAAGTCTCCGGAGGGCTTCCGGGAGGCAGAGGAGGCCATTTTCGCCCTTCTGAGGCTCCTATAAAGCCTCTGGAGCCTGGGGAGGGCGAAAAAAGTATGCAAAAAAATGGGGGGAGTGCCTGTAGTGCATGCATGCGCACTGGAGGGTCACACATTGCATTATGGGTGTGGCACGCCCACACATGACCCTCCGTGCACTCCCCCCACTTATGCCATGTGAGCCAAAAAAGGTTCGCCATCACTGCCCTATACCATTCCAGATAAATGGTTGTCCAATCTCTTCTTAAAAACTTCCAGTGTTGGAGCATTTACAACATCTGGAGCCAAATCATTCCACTGAATAATTTTTCTAACTCTCAGGAAATTTCTCCTTAGTTCCAGGTAGCTTGTCTCTTGATTAGTTTCCACCCATTGCTTCTTGTTCATTCTGAGCCTTTGCCTTACTGACTCCTTCTTTGCAGATTCGGTCTGTTGATATTCTGTCTTAGTTAGTGTCCTTCTTTCTATTTTTTTGTATTTGTCCTTTTTTTCTTTCAGTTTACAGAGAAGATCTTTGTGCAACCATGCTGGTTTCTTCGTAAATTTCTTGTTTTTCTTTCTCAGTGGTATTGTGCGAGACTGGGCTTTTATGATCATATTTTTCAGAATTTTCCATGCTTCTTGAGTTGTTTTCCCCTTTAAGATTTTCATCCATGGAATTTTTTAAGGGTCTCTCTCTGAGTTTGTTAAAATCAGCTCTTTTAAAATTTAAGACACTGGCTGGATTATGTCCTATTGCTTGTGTTTGCATTATCCTGAATTCCAATATGATGTAGTCACTCTCGCCCAAAGTTCCGTCCCTCTATCACTCCTTTTCTATTAGTAAGAATTGGGTCCATTATAGCTTTTCCCCTAGTTCCCTCCTCTGTCATTTGGATGGCAAAGTTGTCAGCTAGGTGATTAGAAGTCTGTTTGATCTGCCAGTTCATATCAGGGTAGTTAAAATCTCCCATTACTACTGTGGTGTGTTTCCTACATACATTTGTTAGTTGTTTAGCAAAACGTTTGTCTATTTCTTCTGCTTGGTTGGGTGGCCTGAATTATACGCCTATAGCAATGTCATTCTTTTCCCTTTTATATTGACTCATATGGATTCTAGGAGGTTTTCATACCTTGGTTTTATGGGGGACTTTTTTTGTAGAGATGTAATGATCTTTTATATCTAATGCAACTCCACCTCCTCTTTTATCAGGCTTGTTTCTTCTGAATAGTTTGTATCCTTCCACCAGTACTTTCCAGTCATGAGTTTCACCTCTCCATGTTTCAGTAATGGCAACTATATCATACCTACCTTCATGTACTTAGTACTTACTACATTGTACTAGTACTTAAAGTTCACCCTGTTTCTTCCCTAAACTTTGAGTGTTCACGTACAGGCATTTGAGTCCTTTATGAGTCTTGAGTATGTTTCTTATATCTCTTACTTTGTAACTTCTTTCCATCACTTTCTACTTATTGTGTTTTTCCTTTTCTTCTTCTTCTTTGTGGAATAATGGTATGGACAGTTATGAAGGAAACATTACATGAATATTCTGCCAGCTGACTAGATATTACGACATACTGAAGTTATCCTTCACGTCCAGGATACTAAGAAGTGCCGTGTAGAAAGACTCAGGAATTTTGCCAAGTTTATTTGATTCACTCTTTACCTCTAAATAATGTAGGTTCCTGTGAAGATTCTGCATATGACAGATGAAATAATTAACATCCTAGGACTTCCTCATATTTTATAGACATAGCTATAAATATTCATATACATATTTATATACATAGCTATTTTTAGAAAAATATATTCTTTTTATGTTTTCCCAGATACAAAAAAATGCACCGAATGTCCAGATTATAAATATCCAAATGAGGACAGAATCCAATGTATCCCCAAAGTTATAACCTTCCTGTCTTATGAAGAACATCTGGGCATCATCCTGGTCTCTTTTGCCCTGCTCTTGTTCCTAACTACAGTCCTTGTTTTAATCATCTTCATTAAATACGGAGAAACTCCCATTGTCAAAGCCAACAATCGGGACCTCTCCTACATCCTTCTGGTCTCCCTCCTGCTTTGCTTCTTGTCTCCTTCTCTCTTCATTGGTCAACCAAGGAAAGACACCTGCCTTCTCCGACAGATGGTTTTCAGTATCATCTTCTCAGTTGCCATTTCTTCTCTCTTGGCCAAAACCATCACGGTGGTGCTGGCTTTCCTGGCCACAAAACCAGGAAACCGAGTGAAGAGATGGTTGGGGAAGAGCTTGGCCAACTCTATCATCCTGTCTTGCTCTGCTGTCCAAATTATCATCTGCTCCATCTGGCTGGGAGTTTCTCCCCCCTTCCCTGACTCTGACCTCCACTCCCAGCCTGGAGAGATCACCCTGCAGTGCAACGAAGGGGCCGTTGTCATGTTCTACGTCACCCTCAGCTACATGGGCTTCCTGGCTGCCATCTGCTTCACGGTGGCTTTCCTGGCCAGGAATCTGCCTGGGGCCTTCAACGAAGCCAAGCTGATCACCTTCAGCATGCTGGTCTTCTGCAGTGTCTGGGTGACTTTTGTGCCCACCTACCTGAGCACCAAAGGGAAATACATGGTGGCTGTGCAGGTCTTCTCCATCCTGGCCTCCAGTGCTGGTCTGCTGGGCTCCATCTTCATCCCCAAGTGCTACATTATCCTTCTGAGGCCAGACCTGAACACAAAGGAGCAGCTTACAGCCAGAACAAATGTAAAAACATGATAAAAAAACCATCATATTATAAGAATGGTATAATGTCCTTTTATTTGAAAGAATACCTGAATTATTTCCACTTAGATAGTATGCAGGAGTCAAATAACATATCTACATGTTTCCAAATGGTTGAATGACTCGAATTCTTATAACTCCCTTCCTTTTCACCTCAATAAATCTTGCTAAAGAGAACTCTATGAAAGTCATTCAGAGGGATTTGTTGTTCACCAACTGCCAATGAATTTGACACCTTTTAAAAAATGATTTCAGCAATGATTACTATGGACAGCACTAAAAGTTTATGTATGAGAGAATGAATCAGAAAAGTCTTAAGATGGATTCTATGGGAGGCAAGCTCGAACTATGTTGTTTGATAATCTCCATGAGAACCATTGGCCATCCCACCAAGCCAGAGAAGGTGGGGGCCTCCAGGTCCTCTTGCTTAGATGTTCTCATCCAAGGAGACCTACTTAGCTCACCTTTTCCATAGCTGCTCCTGCCCTGTGAAAGAGGCTTTTCCATGAGATCCACCATCCTGTCTCCATCCTGTTATTTGGGTGATAAGGACAGCACAAACAGCCAGTTCTTTTCCCCAGTGCATGGGCCAGGTTGAGACTGGAGTCCAGAAGATGTGGGTGGAGAAACCTCACAGGAGAGTCAGACTGCATCCTGATGAGATTGGGCTCCTTGTGGCTGCACCAGGTGAATAGCTGCAAGCAGGAGATCGGCTGTGTCTCAAACTCCATCAGAGGAAAGAAAGAGGGTCTCTCTCTCTCTCTCTCTCTCTCTCTCTCTCTCTCTCTCTCTCTCTCTCTCCATCCCTCCCTCCCTCCCTCCCTCCCTCTCTCTCTCCCTCTCTCCCTCTCCCTCTCCCTCTCCCTCTCCCTCTCTCCAAGGTGGGAAGCCCAGCAGTGCAACCCTCTCTCTTGTGGGTTCCCCTCAGTCATCTCAGGCTGCTTCCAGCCCCAGAAACCCCAGAAATAAGCCCTTCAGAGGGACTTTTCTCCAGGCTCCCAGAAAGCGAGCAGAAGGGAGAAGAAAGTGAAATTATGAGATCCCGAACGTCTCTGGAGATAAATTCCAATGGACTATCAGGCAATCAAGGTACTCCTCCACTTATGACCACAATTTCTGTTACTAAGCAAGATGGTTGTTAACAAAGTTCTGTCTCATTTTACAACCTTTTTTGCCATAGTTGCTAAGCAAATGAGTGCTGTTATTAAGTAAATCATGTGGTCGTTAAGCAAATCTTATGGTGATCCCATGACTTCCAGATACTGCGAGTGTCATAAATACAGGCCAGTTCCCAAGTGCCTGAATGTGGACCATGTGACCAAAGGGTGCTGCAGCGGTCGTAAGTGTGAAACTGGTAATGATTCACTTTTCTCAGTGCTGTTGTAACTTCAGTCCCTAAACAGATTGTTATAAGTCAAGGACTCCCTGTTGTCCTGATAGCAGTTTTGGACAAGCTTGTTTCATTCTACTCTCCTTCTTTCCTTTCTTTTCTTCCGTCCTCACAGCAAAGTCCAGGCGTTGCTAAAAATTGTGCTCCTTTTGGGAACTGTGTCCAGCCCAACAGTCCCTAACTGTCGATCTCTCGGGTGGAACCTTCGTCCCTCCCAGGATTCCGTCTGGCAATTATTTCTTTGCGACCTAACGAACAAAGTAGGGTTATGGATTCAAAACAGGCTTTATGGGACTGTCAGAGCAGCTTTGGGGAGTTTCACTGTCAGCTCTCCCAACCCAAAATCCCTCGGCCTCCATTGCTAAAGGCGACTCCCTCAGTGGGCAGAGAAAGGTAAGGAAGAGGGTGGGGGGTCTGGAGGCTGAACGAGGAGATGACTGATGAAGGGACCAGGAATGTCCAGTCTGAGGAAGAGAAGGGCTGCAGGGGATGGGAGAGCATCGCCCAATACTTGAGTGACTCTCACTGAGAAGAGGGGCTCCTTTCATCCTCCGGAGCCCCTGAAGGCAGGAAAAAGAAGCAACGGATGGAAGCCCAGCAAAGGGAGATCCAACCGAGAAGCCAGGAGAAATTCCCTGACAGTGAAAATCTATTAACCAATGGAAGAGTTTGAATCCTGGAAGTTGTGGCTGGTCCATTGAGGGAGGTTTTCAAGAAGAGATTGGAGAAGCATTTATCTGAAATTGTTTAGTGCTTCCGGCTTGAACAGGGGGTTGGTCTTGAGGACCTCCAAGGTCCCTTCCAACTCTGTCTATTCTGTTCTGTTCTATTACATTCTCACTGTGAAAAAAGAGATTTTAAGCTGTATTATTAATTCAAGCGAATTAAACAAAAACATAAAGGCACAGCCTAAAAAGCATCCTCCTCAAGCAAGGTCACTCCCAATCTCCCCTGGTGTGCCAGGATCTGCTTAAGGATGACAACCGAGAGACATGAAGGGCAGCCAATTTCCAGAGGACGCAGCGCCCAACTCCATCCAGAGGGTCCCAGGAGGTCAAAGGCAACTTTGGGGCTTCCAACCCCGTCTGGACTCAGGACCTCATGCCTGCTTCCAGGGCACCTCAGCTGGGGGAGCCCAGGCTGGTTGCCTGGGGACCCTGGTGGTGGCCCCCTCCCAAATGCCTGGGAAAGTACGGAGAGGAGCTGATGCTTCTGTCCAGGATCTCGGGGTTCCCTCTTCTCCCTCCCTCCCCCACTTGAAGTAGAAATGAAAGACAAGCAGGTTAGCTCAGAAGGAGCCCTAAACTTCTGGAATCTTCTTAGTGTGCCGAAAACATCAAGGTCCGTCATTAAACTCCCTGAACCAAGGAGGGTCTTGCACAATTGTTACTTCAGGGGCCAAACTAGGTTCTGGGGGGAGAGAAAGTCCAAAGGGCCACAGAGGGTGTTGGGGTCTATTGGGGTGAATGGGGAGCTCTGCAGGGGCCACCGACCCCCCCCCCCCCAAGGAATAGGCCCCCCCACCCCTTAACCCTCTTTCCACCTTCTTTCCTTCTCCCCATTAGTCAGACACTTTTGGGGAAAGAGGTTTTCTGCCTCTGGGCCAAAAAGACTTTGGAATCCGATCTTCCCTCCAATCCTAGACCGAACAGACTCTCTCCTTCCCAGCTGCCCCGTCTGCCTCCCACCTCCCAAAATAGGAAATCTCAAAGGACATTAAGTGAATCCAGTCAGTTCTGAGAAAGGAGTGGGCCAGAGGATCCAGGATAGAGAAGGGAGGGAGGGGAGATGATGGATTGTGGGGGAGTTGAGTGATCCACTTGATCCCTTTGACCTTGGAGAGAGAGATTCAAAGGTCATCTCTAGTGCCTGGAAGAAACTCCTGCAGTCTTCACAGTTCAAGGATAGGAAACCAGTTACGTTTCCCTTCCCTTAGTTCCCCCCCTCCCTTCCTCCTCTTTCTCCTCCTCTTCTTCTCTCTCCCCCTCCCAGTCCCCCTCTCTTCCCTTCCCCCTCCTTAAGTTCTTTAGCAGGTTGAAGGCCTTCTGTGTGCTGAGCTTCCTGGGGGCCGTGGAGGTCCTTCCGTACATTTCTCACCTCCATTTCCCCCCTTCTTTTGTGCAAGAGACTCTGCCTGAAGCCCCTCAGGATCCCCCTTTGAGCTTCTACTCCAAGGTCCCAGTTGCTGAGGGGTCTCTGAGGGGAAACCCCCAGCCTCTCCCCATAGCTGGATCCACGATTAGGACATCATGCAAAATGCCCGGAAACCTTTGACTTTGTCTGGGGCTCCTTCCAGGGGTCTCCCTCTGGGACTCTGCCCAGCCCTTCAAGGGAAGGAAGGCCATACATTGGGAGCCCCCTCCCTTGAGGGGGAGGGGCAACACTTTGAATTCGGAAGACACTTTGGGAAATTGGAGGTCTGTCTGAATTGGGTGGGCTGGAAGAAAGTTGGGGGAAATAAGAGGTGACTCCTTTCCACTTATTCAAAACATAGCAAAACTAAATTTAAAATGTGAGGCTATATATAAAAAACCAAAATACTGTTTAATTAGGTTTTGCTTGAATCAAGTCTGATCATTCAATTAAAAATCATGGGGGTGGGGCTAATTTTATTCTGGTCTTGATATTTTGGAGAACAAATATTTCAAATGAAGCTTTGCAGATAGAAAATCTTTGGAGAGAGAATAATCGTCTTCTTTGTTTGGGTCTAAAGCAGGATGGGAGAAGGCAGAATTCCTAAAAGAAAACAAGGATGTCAAAGAGGAACCGGTAAGAAATATTCAGAGAACAATCTTGAATTTAAAATGTATTTATTAGAGCCCCAAGGCTAAAAACAAACAAGCCGATACAGAGCTGATGCGGCCATCCAGGGAGAGACCACCAAAGTTCTTTGGAGACCCTGGAAAGTGACATTGTTCGTCTTTGGGGTCTATGTCTTGTTTGGCCTCTGCGTTGAAGGTGTTGCAAGTGTCACCAGAATCACCAGCTGAAGATGAGGAGGCCTCCATCACGGTGGAACCTCCATACCGGTATCCATCGATCCCAACATCACCATAATTGATGGGAGACGATGTCAGACGTTCAGCCCTGGTCAACAATGTGATGGCTGGAATTTCACCCATGGCTGTGATTTGCCCTAGGGAAAAAGAAACACAGATTGAACATTTTAATTAGAATGAAACAGTAAGCAAGAAAAAAAAGCTTCATCACTTGAGACTTTCAAGAAGAGATTGGACTGCCATTTGTCAGAAATGGTGTAGGGTCCCCTGCTTGAGTGGGGGGTTGGACTAGATGACCTATGAGGTCCCTTCCAACTCTCTTAATCTGTTAAAACATCTGTTAAAGCAATTAATAAAACTGAACAACCAAATTAAGGTTAAAGGCTCCTAATTTTCTTTCCTGTTAGCTTCCATAATCCAACCACCCCCACCCAAAAGCCCAAAGCAAGAAATGCAAAAGAACAAAAGACATTAAGAATTAAATAACAACAGCAATAACAAAATGCCTTTAAAATAAAAAAAATAAAGAAAAACTGACAAACACTTACCAACCATCACACTGTCGTGCAAGGCAGAACGTCTGACATCCTTCGCCCATCAATTGAGATGATGTTGGGATAGATGGGTCCCGGTATGTACGGTTCCACCGTGATTATGGTGGCCTCCACATCTTCATTTTGTTTTTCTGGTGACACTTGCAGACACCTTTTTCTGTGGATGGAAGAAGAGGAAAAGAATCAAATCTAACTGACTGGTACATTGTTTTCTTAACAATGACAATAGACGTTATTCTTGATGGGGGCTGCATTACTGGAGATTTTCAAAGTTTGGGGGTTGGATTAGAAGACCTCCAAGGTCCCTTCCAGCCCTGAGGGATTCTATCCTTGCTCCTGTTAGTTCCACCAACATTTGGGGGGGCTTTCAGTGCCCCAGGGCTCCCCAGGTTGTGGTGATGATGCTCCCTTTAACAAAAGTAACTTACCTGCATTCGTGATACAAAATGCAGAGGTCAACGAATACATAGACCCCAACGATAAACAATGCAACTTTCCAGGGCTCTCCAAAGACGGTCTGGGGTCTTTCCCTGGATGGCCGCAACAGCTCATTCGGGTCCATTTCTGAAAGAGAAAAGGGATGGAGGAAGAAGAGTCAATCTCTGGTTTTAATGGTTGGTGCTTCCCTTGGCAGATTAAGGCTCCCTGGTGCCATAAGCACTGACAAATCTTGGTGCCCCCCCCCTCCTTTCTACATACTGGACAAAGGAAGCCAAGCTGGTTCATTGGTTGTTTTTTTCTTTCTCAACTTTGTGGTTCCCCCTTTGGGCCTGGAGCCCTGAGCACGTGCTTAGCCTGCTTAGTGGTTAATACACCACTGGTGCTTCCCCTCCAGGACTCTCCATCCCAGGGTCAAACTCCCCAGCAAGAAAACAAAATACCCGAGGCCAGAAACCAAGTCCTACTCACCTCTCTGTCTCTGTCTCTGTCTCTGTCTCTGTCTCTGTCTGTCTGTCTGTCTGTCTGTCTGTCTGTCTGTCTGTCTGTCTGTCTCTCTCTCTCTCTCTCTCTCTCTCTCTCTCTCTCTCTCTGTATCTCTCTCTCTCTCTGTCTGAGCCACTCAAGCCTGCATGGCCTCACCCATCAACGGAAAAGAGTTCCAACAGAATCCAGGTATCCAGGTAACCTAAAGGTCAAACAACACTTCTCCCTCTACTCAACCCTTGATCCCTCCCTCCCTTGGAATCCCCCCCCCCCCTTTCAGCTCAGAAGGGAAGGTTGACAGTTGAGTGTCACTCAGCAGTGGGGAATCCATGGGGTTCTGCCTAAGCAGGGGGTTGGACTAGAAGACCTCCAAGGTCCCTTCCAATTCTGTTGTTCTGTTAAATTCTGTCTACCTGAAACCACCAGCAACCAGCCGTGGAAGGCAAAGCACAGAGGACACCCCTGCTCAGGAATGGGAGGCTAAGAACGAGCCACCTTTGGTGTTCTTGTCTGGGTCATGAAGCAGAGCCCTGAATGTGGACCGTAGGATGGCCAGGTTCTGTGGGGCTTTCCGAGAAGTGACCATCCAAACCTTGGTTCAATCCCACCTGTGCCCATGGACCTGGCCATCAAATAATACCCTTCACCCAGGGCAGAAACTGAATTCCTCCCAAGCAGGCCTGACAGGCTCACCTGCTCTTTGCAAAGGGCACCTCCTGCACAAGACCTGAGGTGCAGCCTAAAAGAAAGGCTCTCCCACTTCATCCCTTTTCCTTCTTCAGCCACGGAAGAGACTCCAAAAGCCCCATCCCTCTTTGGGGCATCTTCAACGCACATCCCAAAGGGGCTTTTCAAAAGACAGCTGGAATTTCTTCGGTTTTTTCATTGAAAACATTTCCCTTCTCCCCCAAGAAGCTTCTTCAGTTCTGACTGAATGGTGGGGAATGGAAAGATTTGTCCTCTTTGCAGCCGTTTGGTGGTTAGCCTTGTGAAGGTCAGCCATGAGCTCTCTGAGAGGCCTTGAGGCCACCTGGGGGTTTATCTGCCCCCTCAGGGTCACCTGAATCAGAGGGAAAATGGGGGGGGGGAATCTCCTTGGAACTGGGGAAAGGACCCTGTTGCTGTCTTGGGAGAGAGCAAAGTCCACCCTCTGGACAGAGGAGACCCCTGGTTGGAAAGAGGGGTCCAAGAGGCCATCTATCTTAAAACTGAACAGCCCTCTCTCAACAGAGGGTGGGGAGCTATGACCCCTCCTCTCTCCTGTCTACCACACAGTCCTGGGGACACGGGGGGGGGGGAGGATTGGGGTTGCCCAGTCTGTGTAGAAGAAGTCAGCCAGGTTTCTGCAAGTTTCAAAAATGGAGAGGATTTATCCCAGCCTGACTTGCTATCTGCCTCCATCCTCCAATGCAGCAGGCAGGAAGACTCCTTGGTGGGAGGAGGGCCCCCCAGATTAATTTAATTAATTTAATTAGATTTCTAGACCGCCCCCTCTCCCCGGAGGGACTCGGGGCTGTGTACAGGTATAAATTTAAAAAACCCATCCAAACAATAATATACATCGTTAAAAATAGATTAAATAACCCCTGTACAATTTATAAAAAATTAAAACTAAC
The DNA here is from genome assembly GCF_964273705.1 of Natrix helvetica. Classification (NCBI taxonomy): domain Eukaryota; kingdom Metazoa; phylum Chordata; class Lepidosauria; order Squamata; family Natricidae; genus Natrix; species Natrix helvetica. The sequence continues at coordinate 140,714,511 of NC_138551.1, forward strand.
CCATAAAACCAATCATAAAATTTAAAAAACCAAAGCTGAGGTGGGAAGGCTGGAATTAGGCCAGGCCGGCTAGCTGGAACAGGTGGGTTTTAAGTTTCTGACGGAAGGAGCGGAGATCCGTAGTCAATCTAATGTCAGGGGGAAGGTCATTCCAGAGGGTCGGGCCCATCACAGAGAAGGCTCTTCCCCTAGGCGTCACCCGCTGGCACAGCCTAGTGCAGTGTTTTTCAACCTTTTTTGGGCAAAGGGACACTTGTTTCATGAAAATAATCACGAGGCACACCACCATTAGAAAATGTTAAAAAATTTAACTCTGTGCCTATATTGACTATATATAAAGTAATTCTCTTGAATAGGAATCGAATAAACACAAAGAAAGTATTTTATAATTACTTTATTATGAAATAGTAAGTAAACAGAAATATGAAAAATTATAAAATACTTTATTCAGTGCGCAACCTGGGCCTGTTTGGCTGAACACAAAGCTGATATTCTGGCTGGAATCGAAGAAAGACACACACGTAGCTCTTCGTCAACAGCTCTCAGTCTCTCTCTGTATTTAGTCACGCTGCACCTGCGGCCTGGTCTGGATCCGGATGCGGTCTCTCTGCAGTGCCGACTCCCGCTGAGTCCTGGTCTCCGTCCGTCTCCTCCTGCTCCGGTCCTCCTGGTGACTTGAGTCGCGACGTCTTCTTCTCTCCGCTGCTACGCACACTGTGCTCGGGCGGGAAGGAAGTCGGAAGATGATGTCCTACTGAGATAGGTCCAGGCTGGAGTCTGGACCAATCACAGCCCGGACATCAGAAAAGTGGAGGGTGTCCCCCTGAGGAGCGCCAATCGGCGCCCCTGCTGGCCGAGGGTGGGGTCAAAAACCCCACCCCCCCATACCCAGGACACAGTCCGGCGCCCGCCTAGTGGGCGAAAATTTGACATTTTTTAAAAAAAATCTTTCGAATTTTTCAATTTTTCCCACAGCACACCAGGCAACATCTCGCGGCACACTAGTGTGCCGCGGAACAGTGGTTGAAAAACACTGGCCTAGTGGACGGCACCCGGAGGAGTCCCTCTCTGTATGAGCGGATAGGCCGAAGGGATGCTGAAGGGAGAGAACCTTTGGGCTCCTCTTTCCAGGACAAGCTTCACATTGGGGCTCTTTCATGCAATGCACAAGAGGCAGAACTCCTGGCTGACCCACAAGTACGACCCTTTGGGATTGGTCAAGAGATGTTTTATAAAGGTTATTGCAGGAAGTCCAGATTATTCTTCCTGCAACGCTGAAAAAATGCACTTAAAAAGACAAAGTTATTGACATGGATTAAAGACTTTGAGAGCCTTTAATGTGGTCCAGAAAGAATTGTTTTCTCTTTTTGGAGACTTTTCATGGAGTCACATTCTCTGAAGGAAATTGCATGCCTTCACCAAATAGTGACAATTGTCAGACAGAAGACAAAGTAATAGCATTAATATTTTTTTGGGGGGGAAATCAGAATTTAGGTTTTGAGAGACAATATCCAGGACAGTATATAATATTCTAAATGTATTTGGCTTCCAGTTCCTTTAACCTCAATGATCCTTTAGGACAATTGTTGGACAGCCAGGGCAAATTGTAATTTAAAGGAACGGAGGAATAGTGACAATAATGGAAAATGCGATTGGCCAATTAAAATCCAAACAATTGAGCTTACAACTATTCCCAGCTTTTCTCCCAATGTTTGGTCAGAAGAGAGGTCAAGGAATAGCTGAGGTCTCCTTAGTGTTTCCTACATTCATCCCACAATTCCTCTGCCTGTAAGATGCAGATTGGCAACCAGAGTTTGACAGGCGTCCACCAAGGTCTCTGCCACCCAATTTGGATGGAAAAACCAAATACGGAAAGCAAAACAGGTAACCAAGACTTGGGGGGGCTGCAAAGTGGGGTGCCAGGCTCTGCCCAAACCTCATTTCCATGAAGGACTTGATGGCCTTGTTAGAAAACAGGGGCTGGGTGAGGCCATCTCAGGCTTCCTCTCCAAGGGGCCTCCGTCCTCTCTGCCTCCCCCATAAAAGGGCCAAAGGGGGAGGAGAAGCCATTCTGGGCAAGGAAGGAGGGACCGGGGTCTCTCTTGTGGGTCAATTGGGTTTCCAATGTCCAGCAGGTGACCTCTGACCTGCTGGGTGACCCTTTCAGAGGTGTTTTCCTTACCAGGATCCTCCTCAGAGCCTTCCATGAGGAGGAGGCTCCTCATGTGTTGCCTTCCACTCAAAAGCCCTGCAGACCCTCAGAGGGAGCCCTGTTGGAGGAACCTACGTACCCCAGCCCACCATCCACCCAGGAAAGTCTCCCTGGCCTTTTCTATCATCGTCTTGGATCCAGCTGTGGGGAGATGCTGGGGGCTCCCCTTCCTAGACCCCTCAGCAACTGGGGACCTCTCAATATGGGGGGGGGGTGTCACAAGGGAAAAGGGAGATCCTGAGAAAGGCAATGCTTGTTGAATAAAAGAAGGACAAATTGAGGGATGCATGTGTGTGAAAGCCATAGGGAAGGTCCCCCCACAAGGCTCCCAGGAGAACTGAGCACACAGAAGGCTAAGTAGACCTGAAATGAGAGATTATCTATGTATTAGAATGAATACGTTGGTCAAAAATAATTGTATAAGACTCGCACTGTGTAAGCAGTAGATATGTTATTTGTCTTTCACTTTGGTTTCTATGGCAGATGAAACACCAGGAGGGTCACCCTGTCTTTGTTACACTTATATGTAAATAATAAAAACATATATATTCTTTTTAAAAAAGAGAAGGGTCTCAAAGGGCTGAGCCCTCTTTCCATCTGTTGGGCACTTTTGGGGAAAGAGGTCTTCCAAAGTCCCCATGACATGGGGAGAGGGTGGGAGGGAGATGGAAGGAGGAGGGAGGGAGGAAGAGAGGGAGGGAAGGAGAAAGAAAATGAAGGGGAAAAAGTAGAGAGGGAGGGAGGGAAGGAGCGATAGGAGGGAGGGAGGGAAAAAGGAGAAAACCAAGGGGAGGGAAGCTTAACTGACTTCCTATCCTTGAACTCTGAAGACTGCAGGAGTTTCTTGCAGGCACTAGAGATGATCCTTGAATCTCTCTCTCTCCAAGGTTGAAGGGATCAAGTGGATCACTCAGCTCCCCCTCAATCCACCATCTCCCCTACCTCCCTTCTCTACCCTGGATCCTCTCGCCCACTCCTTTCTCAGAACTGACTCTATTCCCTTCGTTTCCTTTGAGATTTCCTATTTTGTGAGGTGGGAGGCAGACGGGGCAGCTGGGAAGGAGAGAGTCTGTCTGGTCCAGAATTGGAGGAAAGATCCGATTCCAATTTTTTTTGTCCCAGAGGCAGAAAATCTCTTTCACTGAAAGTGTCCGATTGATGGGGAGAAGGAAGGAAGGTGGAAACAGGGCCAGCAGGGGGGGCTTATTCCTTGGGGAGGGGTCGGTGGCCGTTGTACTCCCCATTCACCCCAATAGACCCCACCCCCCTCTGTGGCCCTTTGGAACCTCCCCCCCAGAACCCAGTTTGGCCCCTGAAGTAACAATTGACCAAGACCCTCCTTAGTTCAGGGAGTTTAATGATGGGCTTTTATGTTTCCTGCACACTAAGAAGATTCCAGAAGTTTAGAGCTCCTTCTGAGCTAACCTGCTTGTCTTTCACTTCTACTTGAAGTTGGGTGGGGGGAGAAGAGGGAACCCCGAGATCCTGGACAGAAGCATCAGCTCCTCTCCGTAGTTTCCCAGGCATTTGGGAGGGGGCCACCACCAGGGTCCCCAGGCAGCCAGGCTTGGCTCCCCCAGTTGAGGTACTCTGGAAACAGGCAGGAGATCCTGAGTCCAGATGGGGATGGAAACCCCAAAGTTGCCTTTGACCTCCTGGGAGCCTCTGGGTGGAACTGGGTGCTGGGTGCTCTGGAAATTGGCCCCCTTAGGGTCTCTCGGTTGTTCTTATTAAAAAAAACTTTTGAGGGAGGCTGAGTATCATCCTATTTCAGAGGTATGTTTTTAGGCTGTACATTTGCATTTTTGTTTAATTTGCTTGAATTAATAAAGCTTAAAATCTCTTTTTCCACTGACGAGAATAGAATGGAATGGAAAGGAACAGAATAGAGAGAGTGGGAAGGGACCTTGGAGGTCCTCAAGACCAACCCCCTGATCATGCTGGTGACGCTAACGTATTTCAGGCAAATGCTTGTCCAATCTCTTATTGAAAACCTCCCTCAATGGAGCAGCCAAAACTTCCAGGATGCAAACTCTTCCACTGATGAAGTTTTTCATCGTCAGGAAATTTTCTCCCGGCTTCTCGGTTGGATCTCTTGTCACTGGGCTCCCTTCCGTTTCTCCTTTTTCCTGCCTTCAGGGGCTCTGGAGGAGGAATGGAGCCCCTCTTCTCCACGAGAGTCACTCAAGTATTGGGCGATGCTGTCACGTCCCCGGCAGCCCTTCTCTTCCTTAGAGCGGACATTCCTGGTCCCTCCATCGACCCCCCCCCCGATTCACCCTCCAGACCCCCCACCCGATTTCTTGCTCTTCTCTGCCCACTGAGGGAGTCGCCCTTGGAGATGGAGGCCAAGGGGTTTGGGGAGCTGACAGAGGATCCCCCAAAGCTGCGCTGACAGTCCCATAAAGCCTGTTTCCAATTCAGAGCCCCCCTTTGTTCTTTGGGGGGGGGGGAAGACTTGCCAGACGGAGTCCTGGAAGGGACGAAGCTTCCATCCGAGGGATCGAGAGACTCAATCAGGGACCTTCGCACCCCATCCTCGGGCAACGTCGCCTCTCCGAACTGCCTGCAGCCCCCGGCGGACCCAGCGCGCTTCCGCCCCATCCCGGCGCAGCGCAACCTGGAAGGCCGAGGAATCCGGGCGGCTTTCCTTGAGCCCATTTTTGGATCTCTGAGGCGCCGTGTGAGGCTCCCCCTCCGTGTAAAGGTCCCATGTGCCCTCAATCCCCCCTTAGGCAGCTCGCCGCACGCTCGCCCCGCCCGCCCACCTGCCCGCCGTGGGTCCCCAGGCCCCCTCCTCTCCCGGCCCACCACAGGCTCTGCAATGGGAATCCCGGCCTGGCCCTGGAGAGAAGGGGCGCAGTCCGCCCGCGCACTCCGATCCTGCAGTCGCCTGGGAGGAATCCGCTCTTATCTCGCCCGCTGCGTTCCTTCTGCCTGGCAGCCGCTCGCTGAGAAGCGAATTGAGGGAGGGGCGAAGGGAGCTGCGCCCAAGGCCAGAAGCCCACTTTCCCCCTTTGCTTCGGTGGGCGGCGGCTGGGCTGAGTCCCAGGGGCTCCCGACCCCCCTTTCCGATCTCAGGGTGGGGTTTATTGGGAGGTTGCAGGTGGGGGAAGGGTGATTGGGAGAACTCGGCTCTTCTTCTCTCCCACAACTGTAGGCAGCAACATCTGGAGAAGGAGGGGCTTCCTCTGCCTTGGGGGAGGAGAGAAAGGATGGCAGCTGCCCAGATTTTTTTGGGGGGGGATTCCGCCTTTTTTTCGAGTTGAGGTGGACCCGGTTCCTCCCCTTCAAACCTTCCGGCTCTGGGGATGTGCAGACGCCCCTTCAGTCCCCGGAGACCCTCCCTTCCTCGGTCAAACCTCTCTGTCTGGCCGTCCCGTGGATCCCTTCCTCTTCAACTGCGGCAGGGACCTCGATCTGGCCAGGGATGATTGGCAGCTCCTGGGTATTTTGGGATGGTTTTGAGCCAGACTGGGTGGGTGGGCTTTGCTCCGCTGTGTAAGAGCTGCGTAAGGCAGGTGAGGAGGGAGGAAGAGTCCATGGACAGGAGAGACGGGAGGGAGGGGGGATGAGAGGGAGGGAGGAAGGGAAATCAATGAATGCCCAGAAGCCCAGAGAGCTGCAGGGGGCCCTTCTGAATGCAGCCTTGGCATTGCTTTGATCTGGGAGGTTTTGAGCAGGTCAGGCTGATTCTTCTTCGGTTATTTGTAGTTACAAAATCATCCAAAGACAAGGGAAGGTTCCCCTTCCCCTCCCCACTTTCAATCCCCCCTTCCCTTCCCCTCCCCTCCCCTCCCTTTCAATCCCCCCTTCCTCATCCCCTTCCCCTCCCCTCCCTCTCTTTCAATCCCCCCTTCCCTTCCCCTCCCCTCCCTCTCTTTCAATCCCCCCTTTCCCCCTCCCTCTCTTTCAATCCCCCTTCCCCATCCCCTTCCCCTCCCCTCCCTCTCTTTCAATCCCCCCTTCCCTTCCCTTTCCCTCTCCTCCCTCTCTTTCAATCCCCCCTTCCCCTCCCTTCCCTTCCCCTCCCCTCCCTCTCTTTCAATCCCCCCTTCCCTTCCCTTTCCCTCCCCTCCCTCTCTTTCAATCCCCCTTTCCCTTCCCTTCCCTTTCCCTCCCCTCCCTCTCTTTCAATCCCCCTTCCCCTCCCCTCCCTCTCTTTCAATCCCCCCTTCCCTTCCCCTCCCCTCCCTCTCTTTCAATCCCCCATTCCCTTCCCCTCCCTTCCCTCTCTTTCAATCCCCCCTTTCCCTTCTCTTCCCCTCCCTGTCTTTCAATCCCTTCCCTTCTCTTCCCCTCCCTTCCCTCTCTTTCAATCCCCCTTCCCCTTCCCCTCCCTTCCCTCTCTTTCAATCCCCCTTTTCCCTTCTCTTCCCCTCCCTGTCTTTCAATCCCTTCCCTTCTCTTCCCCTCCCTTCCCTCTCTTTCAATCCCCCATTCCCTTCCCCTCCCCTCCCTCTCTTTCAATCCCCCCTTCCCTTCCCCTCCCCTCCCTCTCTTTCAATCCCCCCTTCCCTTCCCTTTCCCTCCCCTCCCTCTCTTTCAATCCCCCTTCCCCATCCCCCTCCCCTCCCTCTCTTTCAATCCCCCCTTCCCTTCCCCTCCCCTCCCTCTCTTTCAATCCCCCATTCCCTTCCCCTCCCTTCCCTCTCTTTCAATCCCCCTTCCCCATCCCCTTCCCCTCCCCTCCCTCTCTTTCAATCCCCCCTTCCCTTCCCCTCCCCTCCCTTTCTTTCAATCCCCCATTCCCTTCCCCTCCCTTCCCTCTCTTTCAATCCCCCCTTTCCCTTCTCTTCCCCTCCCTGTCTTTCAATCCCTTCCCTTCTCTTCCCCTCCCTTCCCTCTCTTTCAATCCCCCTTTCCCTTCCCCTCTCTCTCTTTCAATCCCCCTTGTCACGATGTTAAAAAGTTTGCTAGGCCTGAACTGCCTAAACTGACACTCAAGAGTTAAACTAAGAAAGCTTTATTGCGCAGATCATAAAACAAAATGTTATCTGAAAGTGATTTATTGTGCATGCTTTTACACATTCCAGAACTAAATTCCTTTCTTCTTTGTTTGGCTGCCAGCTTGGCAGACGTAGCTTTCATTATCAAAATGTAACCATTAGTTATTTCTGTTTCATTTACTTTTTATTTTATTATTAAAGTTTGTTTATTAATTAGAATACTTTTAAAGACTTTTATTTTTCTCAATATCTCAAAAGATATGCGGAAGGGAATCAGCCACGGTCCATTGATCTCAGATTTCCCCAGGGCATTTTTTTTCCCCTGACACCCCTTTCCCTTGTTTCTGGTCAACTCACAGAGACTTCATGCAAATTCCTAATTCTCCAGGATCGCCTGGATGAGGCCCTTGGACAGGAGATTAAAGAGAAATGCCATGTTTTCATTATTTATTTAGCTGAGAAAGGTGGACGCTCAAACCTAGTCTCAGACACACACACGGATGGACGGACAGACGGACAAATAGTAAGGAGCCTCCACGCCCCCCTCTCCCCTCGCCCAAACATACAGCCACCGCGCCCGCCCCTTGCCTGTCCCCTTCCTTTGCACCTGGGGAACGTCGGAACAAGGCACCCCAGCCACACAATGCACCAGCCAAACAACCACGCAACGCATCAGCCACGCAACACCTCCACTGACTTTGAAGTCCTTGCCCGTGCTGCCAACCCCTCCCCCCAGGTCGCCCATTCGCCGTACATCAACTGCCCCCCCCGCCTTTTCTCAACCCCCCCCTTCCCGTCTAGAACAACAGCCTTTCTTTCAACCGCCTCACCAAAAGCACAAACTTCTCCGATCACGGCGGGAGGTTCCCCCCCCCCACCTGCATCTGGAGGGCCGCCCTCTCTTCCCGCAAGGCGGACGAAGCCTCACTGGCCCAGATGTTGCCCTCTGTAGTCTGGGGGGCGAAGAGGGCTGAGCTTCCCCCACCACCCGTGGTAACTACCTCACAAACACCATTATAGTTGGGCGGGGAGGAGTCTGGGAGCTAAGGAGCCTCAGCGCAGCCGCTGACAAAGGCATAAAGGGGGATTTTCAGTGTGTGGGGGGAATGCCCCTCGGCTGCCCCTCCACGGGCTTCTGGGCAGACAGATGCCAGGCAGGAGGACCGCCGCGGGAAGAGTGCCGGGTCGGAGGAAGCGCGGGGAAGCGACTAAACTGGGCGGGAGGGACAAAGACCCCTTGATTGGATGCAGGTAAAAAGGAGGGGGATTTGATACCTCCAACCCCCCCCAGGACCCCTCCCTCTTCCAGGAGCCTCCAACTTTGCAGCTGCTGCTCCTCGCCTCTCCTGCCCCGGGAATGGAGCCGGGCGCCGTTTCTCCCACGCCCGACGGCTGCAACCTCGGGGAGAGCGAACCCCTCGCCGGAGCCAGGCGGTGGCCGATCTGCTCCTCCCAAGACCGGCTTTCCCGCCGCCCCCTCTGCAGCGCCCGCCTGCCTTACAGAGTCTGCGGGGGTTCCGAGATGAGCTCCCCCTGCACCCCCCTCGGGGTCCCGCGTGGGCTCAGTGCCCCAGAGGCCCCGCGGGCTTCTCCCGCTCGCTCGCCCGCCTGCCCCGCTCTTCTCCTGCCCTCTGCGCTCCTGGCGTGGCTCCCGGCAAGCCCCGAGGAGGCTTCTACGGGGACGAGGCGGCCAGAGGGGAGGGGGCTGAGGCAAACCGCCTGATTGGGCTGGCGCTACCCGACCTGGGCATGAGGGAGCGGGGTAGGAAAGGGGTTTGAGTGACAGCTGTCTGTTTGGGCGAGGAGGGAGGAGCAGCGGTAGAAGGAGCCTTTTGTGCTGCTGAAGGCGAGGGGGGCCAAGGAGTGCCCGGGGTGGCTGCAGAGAACCAAAGGCAGCCCAGGGACTTTGCTCCACTCACGAAAGTTTTAAAACCAGCTTTAAAATAAAAGCCAAATGGGCGACTTTGAGACAGGAGATTGTGAGTTCCAGTTCTGCCTTAGTCGGGAAAGCCAGCTGGCTGAGTTTGGGCCAAAGTCCAGGAGACTCTGAGTTCTAATCCTCCCATAGGCATGAAAACTTCCTGGGGGACTTTGGGCCAATCACCAGGAGACTCTTGAGTTCCAATTCCACCTTAGTCCTTTTTGATTGTGAAACTTGGAAGTGTTTTCTCAGATTAACGAGGGATTTGGGAGAACTGGGATTCCATTCACAATTAGGAGCCCTTCTGATACCTAAATATTGATTCCCAATTGATCAGCAAACTGTGATTGGAAAGCAGAGCAGCTTCCCTGGGTGCCTCTTTCTAGAAACCTCAAAGACACCCCCCCCCGCTCCCCCGCCCCCCCATTTTCCCTCTTCTTGGACCTGCAGCATTGAAGGTTTGTGACCTGGTCAATGATGCGGCTGCCTTGAGACAGGATCCCTTCAACCTCCTCCTGGGGAGAGTCTCAAGGTCCCCTTTCTCTGGGCATCTTTTCCAACCCTTCACAGACAAGACAAGGTTGGAAGAGGAGCAGAGAAAATGCTTTAGGTAGAAATTGTAGAGTGGGAAATTAAAGGGTCTGAATATCGTTATATGTTGCTATTTTATTTCTCTGGATGACAAAAGGAAAAAAATGCACTGACAATTTCTTAAAGAAAGATACCTAAACAACAAAAACAACCCCCAACTGAAATCCCAGACAGCCGTTCTGTGGAGCGGGTATTATCAGCACATCAAGAAGGGACCATATAATAATAGTGAATATTGGTCTCCAGAGCTGAGAGTAGATCCAACCTACATCCCAGCCATTCTGGGCCCCCAAAGCTTCCCCTGAAGAGAATCACAAACACAGAGGCTGTCAGTAGGAAAAATGACTCAAATGGATTCTTAAAAGGGGTCAATTGTTTATTGGCAATTCCTGAACAGCAAATTCCTCTGAATTTCAAATCTTTCAACTCTCTAGCAAGATTTATTGAGATGAAAGGGAAGGGACTTACCTACATGAATTACAGTCATTCAACCATTTCTCATTGAAAAATGTAGACATGATTTCTTTGATTCCTGCACACTCTCTAAGTTGAAATTATGTCTTCTTTTTTTTGAAATAAAAGGAAATTTTACATTTTTTAAAATATCATGGTGTTTTTCTCATGTTTTTACATTTATTCTGGCTGTGAGATGCTCCTTTGTGTTCAGGTCTGGCCTCAGAAGGATAATGTAGCACTTGGGGATGAAGATGCAGCCCAGCAGACCAGCACTGGAGGCCAGGATGGAGAAGACCTGAACAGCCACCATGTATTTCCCTTTGGTGCTCAGGTAGGTGGGCACAAAAGTCACCCAGACGCTGCAGAAGACCAGCATGCTGAAGGTGATCAGCTTGGCTTCGTTGAAGGCCCCAGGCAGATTCCTGGCCAGGAAAGCCACCGTGAAGCAGATGGCAGACAGGAAGCCCATGTAGCTGAGGGTGACGTAGAACATGACAACAGCCCCTTCACTGCATTGCAGGATGATCTCCCCAGGCTGGGAGTGGAGGTCAGAGTCAGGGAAGGGGGGAGAAACTCCCAGCCAGATGGAGCAGATGATAATTTGGACAGCAGAAGAAGAAAGGATGATGGAGTTGGCCAAGCTCTTCCCCAACCATCTCTTCACTCGGTTTCCTGGTTTTGTGGCCAGAAAAGCCAGCACCACCGTGATGGTTTTGGCCAAGAGAGAAGAAATGGCAACTGAGAAGATGATGCTGAAGACAGTTTGTCGGAGAAGGCAGGTGGCTTTCCTTGGTTGACCAATGAAGAGAGAAGGAGACAAGAAGCAAAGCAGGAGGGAGACCAGGAGGATGTAGGAGACGTCCCGGTTGTTGGCTTTGACAATGGGAGTTTCTCCATATTTAATGAAGATAATTAAAACAAGGCCTGTAGTTAGGAATAAGAGCAGGGCAAAAGAGACCAGGATGATGCCCAGAAGTTCTTCATAAGACAGGAAGGTTATAACTTTGGGGATACATTGGACTCTGTCCTCATTTGGATATTTATCATCTGGACACTTGGTGCATTTTTGTGTATCTGAGAAAATAAAAAAGCAATATTTTTTTAATATTCTGTCCTTTTATCTTACAAGAAATACCTTCTTTGGATAACAGCTGATATCATGGGCAAGTGTTTCCTAATGATTTCATTAAAAGAGCCTTTTTTTAAAAAAACAAATGTAGGTAGGTATATGCAGTTGAGGGAAGTCCTAGGATGGTGATGGTGAACCTTTTCGGCATTGATTGCCCAAACTGGAATGTGGGCACGCATGCGCTCACTGGCCCACTGCTCTTTGGGTTTCTGGTGCTCCGTGCAGGAAACCCTTCTAACTGGTGTACATGCGCATGCTGGAGACCAGAAGAGCAGGTGGCGAGGGCCCACGTGCCCACTGAGAGGGCTCTGCGTGCCATAGGTTCGCCATTACTATCCTAGGATGTTAATTATTTCTAGTGTAATGTGTAGAACTTCATAGGAAGCTACATTATCAGAGGTTAATAATGAATCATATAATCTTTTTAGGCAAACATTCTGAGTCCTGCCACATGGCAGTTAATATCCTGGACTTGGAGGATACCTACAGTATCCTGTAACATCTGGAAGCAACCTGGAATTAAAAAGAAACTTCCTATCAGTGAGAACAATTAACCAGTGGAACAGCTGGCCTCCAGAGGTTTTGGGTCCTTCAACACTGAATGTTTTGAAGAAGAGACTGGACAGTCACTTGTCTGAAATGGTATATGGCAGGGGTCTGCAACCTTAAACACTCAAGGAGCCATTTGGACCCAATTCCCACAGAAAAGAAAATACTGGGAGCCACAAAATCTGGTGGGCATGGCCAACTCGATGTCACTCTCACCCAGTCACATGACCTGCCCCAGCCATACCTATCCAGGTTTTGTGTTTTCTGTGGGAAATAGGTCTCTCTCTCTCTCTCTCTCTCTCTCTCTCTCTCTCTCTCTCTCTCTCTCTCTCTCTCTCTCTCTCTCTCCCTGTCTCTCTTCTGATTTTTTCTTTTTCTTCCCCCACTCCCTTCCTTAGGTTTAGGTTTAGGTTTATTGGACTTATATGCCACCCTTCTCCCAAAGGACTCAGGGCAGCGTACAACATAAAAACACATATTACAAAAGTTAAAAGAAAGATTAAATACAATATCCAAAAAAAACCAATAGACATTTACAATGAGATTTGGAAATTAAATTAACAATTAACAATTAAAATTAACAATTTATTTTATTCAGGCCAGGCCGGCTTGCTGGAAAAGCCAACTTTTTAGGGCGCGTCGGAAGGACCGGAGGTCGGGAATTATGCGAAGCTCTAGGGGCAGCTCATTCCAGAGGGAAGGCGCTCCCACAGAGAAGGCTCTCCCCCTGGGGGTCATCAGCCGACACTGCCTGGCCAACGGCACCCTGAGGAGGCCAACTCTGTCGGATCATACTGGATGGTGGGAGGCTACCGGTGGCAGTAGGTGGTCTCGCAAGTACCCTAGGCCTAAGCCATGGAGCGCTTTAAAGATCATAATTAACACCTTGAATCGCGAGCCGGAAAACAACTGGCAACCAGTGCAGGCCGCCTAAAAGGGGTGTAACATGGGAGCACCTAGGTACCCACTCGCGGCCACCTTTTGGACCAGCTGAAGCCTCCGGGTGCTCTTCAAGGGCAGCCCCATGTAGATAGTGTTGCAGTAGTCCAGGCGAGAAAGGACGAGGACATGAGTGACTGTGCACAGGGCATCCCGATCCAGGAAGGGGCGCAACTGGCATACCAGGCGAACCTGGTAAAAGGCCCCCCTGGTCACGGCCATCAGGTGTTCTTCTAAACTAAGGCGCGGATCCAGGAGGACTCCCAGATTGCGGGCCCTCTCTGAGGGGGCTAAAAGTTCTCCCCCTATCCTCAAAGATGGAACAAGATGCACAAATCGGGATGACAGGAACCACAGCCACACAGTCTTGGAGGGATTGAGCTTGAGCCTGTTCCTCCCCATCCAGATCCGCACAGGTTCCAGGCATCGGGACATCACGTTGCTCCTTGGTCCAAAGTCCTCTTTTCTGATGAGAGCAACTTTTGCCAAAAGCACCAAAAACTGGTTCAATGACCGTGGGATTACTGTGCTTGGTTGGCCTTTCCATTCTTCTTCCATACTTTGGGTCCTTGGTTTCCAAATGAGATGCAAATGTTGCTCTCATCAGAAAAGAGGACTTTGGACCACTGAGCAACAGGACTTTGGACCACTGTGCTTCATTAAGACCAGGGTCAACACAGCCGTCTTCCAGGAGATTTTGGAACACTTCATGCTTCCTTCTGCAGACAAGATTTATGGGGATGCTGACTTCATTTTCCAGCTGCCCACACTGCCAAAAGCACCAAAACCTGGTTCAATGACTGTGGGATTACTGTGCTTGATTGGCCAGCAAACTCGCCTGACCTGAACCCCGTAGAGAATCTATGGGGCATTGCCAAGAGAAAGAGGAGAGACATGAGACCGAACAATGCAGAAGAGCTGAAGGCCACTATTGAAGCATCCTGGTCTTCCATAACACATCAGCAGTGCCACAGGCTGATAGCTTCCATGCCACGCCACATTGAGGCAGTAATTGCTGCAAAAGGGGCCCAAACCAAGTACTGAGTACATATGCATGCTTATTCTTTTCAGAGGTCCCATATTGTTCTATGTACAATCCTTGTTTTATTGATTGCATGTAATATTCTAATTTTCTGAGATGGTGGATTTGGGGTTTTCATGAGCTGTACGCTATAATCATCACAATTATGACAAATCATGGCTTGAACTATCTTGCTTTGCATGTAATGAGTCTTATCTCATATATTAGTTTCACCTTTTAAGTTGCATTACTGAAATAAATGAACCTTTGCACGATACTCTAATTTTTTGAGTTTCACCTGTATTTTTCTAAAAATAGCTATGTATATAAATATCTATATGAATATTTATAGCTGTGTCTATAGAATTGGAGGAAGTCCTAGGATGTTAATTATTTCTTCTGTCACATGCAGAATCTTCACAGGAACCTACATTATTTAGAGGTAAAGAGTGAATCAAATAAACTTGGCAAAATTCCTGAGTCTTTCCACACGGCACTTCTTAGTATACTGGACGTGAAGGATACCTTCAGTATGTTGTAATATCTAGTCAGCTGGCAGAATATTCATGTAATGAGGTTCCTTCATAACTGTCCATACCACCATTCCACCAAGAAGAAGAAAAGGAAAAACACAATGAAGTAGAAAGTGATGGATAGGAATTACAAAGTAGGAAATATAAGAAACATAATACCCAAGACTCATAAAGGACTCAAATGCCTATATGTTTACACTTTAAGTTTAGGGAACAAATAGGGTGAACTTTAAGTACTAGTACATGTAGATATAATATATTTGCCATTACTGAAACATGGAGAAATGAAACTTATTACTGGAATGTACTGGTGAAAGGATACAAACTATTCAGAAGAAACGGGTCTGATAAAAGAGGAGGTAGTGTTGCATTAGATATAAAAGATCATTGTATCTCTACAAACTCCCCCCTCCCCACAAAACCAAGGATGAAAACCTCGTAGAATCCACATGAGTCAATATAAAAAGAATGACATTGCTATAGGCGTATAATTCAGGCCACCCAACCAAGCAGAAGAAATAGATGAACTTTTTGCTAAATAACTAACAAATGTATGTAGGAAACACACCACAGCAGTAAAGGGGGACTTTAACTACCCTGATATCAACTGGGAGACAACTACGGCAGCAAGTGGGAGATCAAAGACTCTTAACCAACCTAGCTGACAACTTGGTCATCCAAATGGCAGAGGAGGGAACTAGGGCAAAAGCTATACTGGACCCAATTCTTCCTAATAGCTAAGAAGTGATAGAGGGAGTTGAAGTTGACAGAACTTTGAGTGAGAGTGACTATGTCATGTTGGAATTCAGGATAATACAAACACAAGTGATAAAACATAATCCACCCAGTGTCTTAAATTTTAAAAGAGCTGATTTTAACAAATTCAGAGAGAGACTATTAAAAAATTCCATAGATGAAAGTCCTAAGGGGGAAAACAACTCAAGAAGCATGGGAAACTCTGAAAAATATGATCATAAAAGCCCAGTCCTGCACAATACCACTGAGAAAGAAAAACAAGAAATCTATGAAGAATCCAGTATGATTGCACAAAGATCTTCTGTGTAAACTGAAAGAAAAAAGGGGCAAATACAAAAATAGAAAGACTGAGTATCAACAGCCTGAATATGCAAATATGAAGTCAGTAAAGCAAAGGCTCAGAATGAGCTAGAAGCAACAGGTGGAAACTAATCAAGGAGACAAGCTACCTGGAACTAAGGAGAAATTTCCTGACAGTTAGAAAAAATATTCAGTGGAATGACTTGCCTCCAGAAGTTGTAAATGCTCCAACACTGGAGGTTTTTAAGAAGAGATTGGACAACCATTTATCTGGAATGGTATAGGGTTTCCTGCTTGAGCAGGAGGCTGGACTGGAAGACCTCCAAGATCTTCCCAATTCTGTTATTCAGACATGAAATCTGTATGGGTAACTTTGGCCAGTCGATCTCTCTGAACTCAACCCACCTCACAGGATTTTTATGAGGCATATAAATCCAAATAAAATCCAAATAAACCAAACCAAACCAAACCAAACCAAACTCTAAGAATGAGCCTGCCATTTTTTTTCCCAATGTCACCCACCTTCCTGAGTAGAGAAGGTCCCCTGCGGACAAGGAATGCAGTCATAACAGCAAACTGGCTCTCCTTCTCGAGCCCTCTTGACAAATCCAGGATGACAACTTTCCACACATTTGGACCGAGGCAGGGACTGAGCAGAAAAAGAAGAAATGCCAAAGAAAATGTGTTAATAGTCAACATACATGGAAAATAGAGATGGACACAGACATTAGCCAAGTAGCATCTGGTCTTCACTTAGGTAAATGTGAAATTTCTGACTAGTTCCCAGTACTTGAAGGAGATACAATACTGGCAGATCCTTCCTTTAGTTTTCTGGCTTTTGCTTTTGGCATCTTACTTTACCAAAATAGGGCTTTTCTATTTAATAAAGTCAGGAGGAATGGAATTGAGAAAACATTCATTATTAGTGACAACCAGTTGGTTCTTCCTCATATCCCTATTCACGTGGATTCCTCCATTCTTCATATACCCACCATTTTAAAACATGATCATCTAATCATATTAAAGTTTAGAATTTCAGACTTAGTATATTTTTAGTGTATTGTATTTCACTAAGCTTAATATTATAGTATATTAAACATGTAAACATTATAATGCTCTCCATTTTCTTCCTGATATCTTATTATAATAATAATAATAATAATAATAATAATAATAATAATAATAATAATAATAATAATAATAATAATAATAATAATAATAATCATTTTAAAATTAAACATCCTTATTCTCATTATATATATATATATATATATATATATATATATATATATATATATATATATATATATATATATATATATATATATATATATATATATATATATATATAATTTTCATTTCCAGACTCCTTTTTTATTCTGCAGCCATTGATAAAATATATCCCATATCTCATAATATTCAGTTTTTTCTTTTTTTCTAATTGCTAGTGTTAATCTGTTCATTTCTGCACATTCTAATATTTTCCTTATCACCTTTTCATCAATGGGAATTTCTCCACTTTTCCAATGTTGTGCTAATACAATTCTAGCTGCTGTTAATACATGAATAATCAAATATACATTCTCTTTATTAGAAATTTCAGGTAAAATTCCTAGCAGAAATATTTCTGGTTTGGAGCTAATTTTAAAATTCCTTCTGACTGAAGTGAAATTTAATTTTCCACTTATTCTAAAAATACCAATTTTTGCATGACTGTTGACTAAGAAGCAGAAAAGTTGCAGTCTCTGGAGTATATTGTTGGGTAAACAGAAAAAAGTCATAGAGTGGCTGGAAGCTTTTAGTTTCTTGAGATTTTCATTGTTGTCCTTCTGTATTCATAGAAGACACTGAGATCCTGAAGTTTCTTAGCTTACTAAATATTTATTTATTTATTTATTATTCATATTTATAGACCGCCCCCTCTCCCGAAAGGGACTCGGGGCGGTGTACAGTCACTAAAATGCGTTATAAAATACATACATAAAACAGTTAAATAATTAAATACGTAGGTGGAGGAGGTTGCAAGACTGTATATAGAATAATAAATATAGTACATTAAAAACTCTAATAACCCAGGAGTTAAAATATTACCCAAAATTACCCATTAAAATATATCCACCGGGAGGTAAAAACTAAGAATGTGCCAGGCCAGCTAATCGAAACAGGTGAGTCTTTAATTTTTGACGGAAGGAACGGAAGTCAGTGGTAGTTCTAATGTCGGGGGGGAGGTCATTCCAGAGGGTTGGGCCCATCACAGAGAAGGTCCTACCCCTAGGCGTCGCCCGCTGGCACTGCCTAGTGGACGGCACCAGTAGTAGTCCCTCCCTGTGAGAGCGGATTGGTCGTAGGGATGTGTGCGGGAGGATACGATCCCGCAGGTAACTGGGTCCTGTGCCATGTAGCGCTTTAAAGATGGTAATCAATACCTTGAAACGCACCCGAAAAACCACAGGTAGCCAGTGCAGCTCGCGCAGGAGAGGTGTCACGTGGGAGTATCTTGAGCTCCCCATAATCACCCGCGCGGCTGCGTTCTGGACTAGCTGTAGTCTTCGGATGCGTCCCAAGGGAAGCCCCATGTAGAGGGCATTGCAGTAGTCCAGGCGACTCTCTGATATTCTATTAATTGTCTAAGTTAGGACATAATCAAAGAATCTATAATTTCTATAAATAAACAAATAAATTCTTATTAGTGTGTCAATGTGGGATTAACATTAAAATATTTATTTGTTTCCAACCCACACTTTATTACTCTTAAATAGCTCAAGGCAGTGAACACACACAATACTCCTTCATCCTCCTACTTTCCTCATAAAAAGGAAAGACAGATGGATGGAAACAATTAAAATCACAGTTTAAAATCCCCTAAATACAATCACAAAATTAAAAAACCCGTCAGGAGCGATATCATCAAACTATGGTTGAGCCAGGCCAGCTACTTGGAATAGGTGGGTCTTGAGCTTTACACGGAAGGCACGGAGGTCAGAGGTAATCCTAATATCCGGGGGGAAGTCATTCCACAGGGCTGGGCCCGCCACAGAGAAGGCTCTGCTCCTAGGCGCCGCCCCCCGGCACTGTCTGGTGGACGGCACCTGGAGAAGTCCCTCTCTGTGTGAGCGAATTGGTCGCAGGGATGTATGGGGCAGAATACGATTAAGGAGAAATGAGAGTATTAGATAGTAAATGGACAAATAAAATTGCCAATCAAAGAGAATATTTGCACCTCAGGGTTGAAATGAGATGTTCTCTCTTACTCTTTCCTCTTACTCTCTTCTCTCTCTGTCTCTCTCATCCTCTTTCTCTTTGTCTCTTCTCTTTCTCTCTCCTTCTTTTCCATTCTTCTGTCACTCTCTCTCTTTCTCCCTTCTCTCTCCTCTTTTTCTCTATCTGTCTCTCTCACCCTCTTTCTCTTTGTCTCTCTTTCTCTCTCCCTCTTTCCCACTCTTCTGTCATTTTCTCCTTCTCTGTCTCCTTCTGTCTCTCTTCCCTCTTTTTTCTTCCTCTCTTCCTCTCTCCCACTCTTTTATCACTTTCTCTCTACTGCCCAACCTGTTCCCATACTTATCTTCGACTGATCATGTTTGCAATAATTTATCTTCTTTTCTAAATAGGCGCAGTTCCCTTACCGGATCTCTCACTCACTCAAACACACACACACACACACACACACACACACACACACACTCAAGCACAAAACCATTTTTCTCCATTCCAATTCGGATCCTATAAATCAATTGCTCTGTGAAACATCTGTGAAAAAAATTCAGGTGCTCGGCCATGAAAATGTGCCGCTCAAACACTATACTTATCTGCACACACTGAAAAAAAATTAGAAGGAACATTGGTGGGGTCTTCCGATGTCTTGCCACACCCGTCCAGAAACTGGTTTAGGGAGACACGGTGGCCCTTCTTATGGTTGTGTGGATGCCCTTGGCAGAGTGGGGCCCCTTTGACATGGTCATCTCGGAGGCTGCCTGGGGACCCCCACAAAAGGCCTCCAGGTGCTTTGAAAGTCCAGCAGGGGGTTCACGGTGAGTTCTTGGTTGATCTCCTGTCTACCACAGTTCCAAGAAGGTTCCATTTGCACACCTGACCCAGGTGTCCCTAAGGGTCCAGATAAGCCCTCAGGTGGCCCCAACAGCCCTCAGAGAGAGTGTGCTAAGGACCAGATGCCTGCAAAGAAATACAATCCTTTCATTCCCCCCTCCCCATCCTCTCAGGACCTATCCTCCCCCCCTCCATCACCATCCATTTATAACTGATGAAGCTTCTTGGGTAACAAGTGAAAAACTCTTCCTCTTCGTCCTGTAGGAAGTTATCACCCAGCCCTCTCCTAGAAAAATGAAATATCCTAGAAAATATTGAAAAGGCAGAATATTATATTTCCCTGGATGTGAAAAGGGAGAAGCGTGTTTTAAAGACAGAGTAGCTCTCTGCAGCTTCCTGCCCACCCCCTTTGTCAATGAGCCATTAAAGCCTGAGCTAATCTACTTTACATAATAAAGGAAGGATTAGCCTTCCACAGAAACTCACCACATGGCATTTGGAAATTCAAACTTGGACTCAAAACACAGCCTAGAGAGTTGCCCCTGCATGGCCCCATGGGAGTCTGACAACCAATCAGAATACATTTCTTACACAGGAACAGGAAACCGAGAGGTGGAGCCAAACAGGGTATAAAGCCAGGAATTTTCAGCCCTTCTTGCTCTCTTCTCTTTTTCTTCTTCACCCAACATCTGGAAGCATGTGATCCCCCTTTTCTGTTCAGGAGCTCAAGCCACGTGATCCTGTCCACCATTAAACCATCTTTCCAAGCAGTCTCCAGTGTCTTTTTCCACACTTGGAGCTGAACCCAGAAGGATATTTCTTCCAACAGTCCTCAAATAAAAAATAGTCCAGTTGCCTTTTGAAAGAAAAAAAAAGCACCTTGAGACAACTATCACCTGGATTATGGAGAATCTCCACATACATTTAAATCAAATTCTTTCCCAGTGAGGAGAAGAAGCAGCAGCAGAGAGAAAAATGCAGGAGGAAAGTTTGACCCGGCCTCTCCCTGCTGGGTGAATTGCAGGGAAGGATGAGAAAGAGGCCAAAAGAAACTTCCCTGCACCTCTCCCAGAATTTACAATTATTCTACCCATGACTTCCCTTTTGCTCCACTCTTTACTGTTAATATTTCCCTCTGGATATTTTATTGCTTAGCTTACTTATGGTGTCCTATCAAGGACATTTTTCAAGCTGCCCTGGGTTGGACACAACAAATTTCTTGTGAGGCCCACCAAAAAAGGGGTTTGGGGAGACCTGGTGGCCCTTCTTCTGGTTGTGGGGGTGCACTGCAGCCCCTTAGACCTTCATATCTGAGGTTTGGAAGGTCCAGTTGGGAGCCCCTTGGTTCCAGGTCTATCAGGGTTGGTCATTGGAGGGGTTACATTTCTAATGGGGGAGGGAACATTGATAGGCACATCTTGACCCAGAAGGGAGAATTGGGGATTTGAGAAAGAAGGAGGAGATGAGGAGATAGGTAGGACTATCCTGATGGTGATGGCCAGGAAAGCCACCGTGAAGCTGTTGCAGAAATGAGACCAAACCAGCTCTTTGTCGAAGGGAAAGGTTTATTGTGCAAGGTTCAGCAGCGATAGCTCAAGCAGAATCTGAACCCCGAAGGGCAGTTTGTTACAGAGTTTTATACTTTATCAGCCAGGATATTGATCATTCTCCTAAATGCACATTCTTCCCGTGTCACGTATGCCTTGTACACATTAACCCTAGTGACAGGATGTCTTGATTGTCTTATGACGATAGAATCTTACCAATTTCCTGCCTAGACCTAGTCAGGTAGATAAGGTATTTAATCCCCTGTGGAATGGATAAGGCTCGTGGCATTCTTGTCGGGCTTAACTTTACATCTTATGTTAACCCTTTACTTTATCCCCCCCCCTTTGAAACTCTTCTGACTTTTCCAGAGGAGTTTCACAATCAGCCACGCTTGTTAGTTTTTCATATTCCCACATTGCCATTACCTGGGCTACTGCTTCCCTTTTTGCTAATAACGACAGGCTGTTAGACAGGCTGGTTTGCACAAAAATGGGGAGGACACATGGAAGAATAACATAGCCAGCAGCAATTAGACCTATAAGGGCAACTATGGCTTGCAAACCGGGTAATTTAGGGAACCACCCACTAAAGATCTCTTTGAAATTAAATCCACTCCATTTCTGATCAGCATTATGGGTAAGTCGTCTCATTTCCGTAGTTAATTGTTTAATAACTTTCCATGTTTCATCAATCTGTAAACAACAGTTAGAGAGATTAAACTTTCCACACATACCTCCTTCCTTAGCCAAGATGTAATCCAAGGCCAACCTATTTTGGTATACAGCGGTTCTAACCCTATCAGTGGCTTCAGATAATATATTTAATGCTTTGTCCAACCTTTGGCCAGCTAGGTCCAGGACTGCTTGTAATCTGATAATCCTGTTTAGCATGTAAATAGGGGTCCTATACCCATATGACCCATCCTCCGCCCAAGTAGCCTGTCTGTATGTACAAACTATTTGTTCAGTGTCCCAAATGCTGGTCCTTTCATATTCCGCCAATTCTTTGAATGGAAAATTAGAGAAGGCTGTGTCTATGCTCCTTTTGCGTCTCTGCAGGCCCACTGGGTCATACACAGGAACACCCAATACTTGTCTTGACTGGATAGGCAGAAGGAAGAAGGAAGGCTTGATCCAACCTAGAAGACAAGACCCCGACCAGTTCCCAGGCAATCTCTCGTATGCCAGATTGCCACATATCCGTACATGTTGTTTGGGGCAACCCATACTTCTGTTGTGCTATTAAGATAAGGAAGTAGAGTAACATTAAACTTTTGAGGCTCTGTCTCTTTACTAGGAGAGGTCCAGGTTTTAAACTCCCGATCCCAGAGTCCTATACAAATGAGGTCCCCTACGGATACGGTCTGGTTCCTTGTAAAGCAGTTTTGCCCCACTAGGTTAGTTGATAACGTCCAAACAATATCAGCAAAGTGAGTTCTGGCTGATATGTTCCATGCCCTAGACATATTATTGAAAACCTTAGGGTTGGTTTCCAGGGCTTCCCATGGCCATTGTTCACCCATGTTCGTACCACCACATACAAAACAATTCTTTACCGACAGTGTTTTTGCTACTTCTTCTACCATTTCTACAAATAAATTATTAGCCTTTGTGCTCATAGAGAGTGGGCTATTATCTAGTTTCCTCAAATTGTCATGCACAGACCAGCCCAAGGATCTAATTTGCCCATTGCAGATTCTCTCTATTCTTACAGTAAGGTAAGTCAGAGGATTTGCCCCTCTCCCATCAGTTCCAAATCCATAGGCCTTTAAGAGTGGATGGGTCCTGCATACTTCCAACTTAACCCAGTTGCTATCTTTAGCCCTGGTGAAGTTGCCTAATCCTGGACACCCCTGATATCCGCCCCCGGGTTTCAGGTTTATAGCAAGTTTCCTTACCCCCTATAGTACATAACTTATACATGGTTCCATTTCTCTGGAAAGTTTTTCCCATTGGTTTACAATCTCTTGGGGCCTGGGTGTGATAGACTAAAGTGGTTACAATAGCCGGACTTTCTTTTGCCTGGGTGATGCATTGTTGGCAATTGTCAGATCCTCGTTTGGGCCATTCTGTTGTTATGGCTTCTCGGCACCTACGTTTTCCAGGAGTGCCTTGATACCCAGCGGGAGCTACTAAGGATGGTTGTTTCTGGACCTTACACAACCCCGCCCAACCCCTCTTCAACTGGAAAGGGCTAATTATCCGCCCAATTACAAAGGAAGGGGGTTGGTCACAATCCAAGGCCACTAGGGGCAGACCAGAGGATGTCAGAAGGTGATTACATATCCCAACTCTGAATAGCCTTCCCATATGTTTGCACACTTCTGAGTTCCCGGGCCCAATTTCCATGCACATTATGGACACATGCAAATCGAATCCTCGGGGGTCATCACATGGCTGGGGCCATCTCTCTTCCCAATATGCTGGGTCTAACCTAAGTACTTTGTTAGTTTCACTGTCCACCCTCCCTATTGGTTCACTGAGAGCAATTCTATGGCTAGGACCCCATTCCCATAAGTTTTCAATAAACACGTCACCATATCCCAACTGTAGTTTACATTCTAATACCATAATTAATAATATAAATCTTGGCTCCATTCTTCAGCCATGCGTAAAGGATCAGCTTCTGGAGCGCAGGGAACCTATTGCTGGTAAGGTTCAGCAGAGTGTCCTTTCAGGCGCAAACAAGAAAATCTACTACAGTTTTTCTTCTTCTTTTCTACTGCTACTGAAAGGCAAAGTCACTTGCGCTTAAGCCGGAGCACCAAGGGTTTATCAGTGGATTGTGTTTCCCACTGGACTGGGTCACTTTGAGCTGCTCCTTCAATCTGGTTCAATGGATCCACGATTTGGATTCCAGAGTTTTTATTGCCAAGGGAGAACACATGACTACAGTATATGGCCCTTTCCATTTAGCTTTTAGAGGTTCAGTTTTCCAATGCTTTACCCATACTCTGTCCCCTGGCTTAAAGGGATGGCATTTGGTGGCAAGTAAAGGTGGTGTTTGTTCTCCTACATATTTCTTTATGACCTCTAGTTGTGTATTCAACCCCTGCAATTGTTTGATTAATTCCCTATTATCTATTCCCACCTTATGGGATAATTCCGGCATATATAGGAACTGGTGTTTCAGAACAGTATTCCCTAATTGACACATCGTGGGCTTAAGAATTGGTCTCCCTAAAAACCCTTCCTGAGACCCCTTGGATTTGAATTTGTCTGCCCGTTGGTGCAATTGGCTTATTCACCACCGAACGGATAGCCCCTGTATCTAAAAGGAAGGTTGTTTCTGTATCCCTCACCCGTGTCTTAACCAAGGGCTCAGGGGGTGGGTCCTCTGAGCTTTGTCCCCTTCAGTCAGACCAATTCATCTCCGCTAATCCTATCATCTCTCCTGCCTCCTGCGGTAGCATTCCTCTTCTGTCTGTCTCATATCGTCCCCTGTCCCCTTCCTCTGAATCCACGTCCTCTAAATCCTTGTCCCCTAGAGCCGGGGGGGAGGCAATGCCCTGCCTCTTCCCCTGAACGTCCCGCGATTCCGGGATCCCAAATGCCGTGGGCATTCCCGTTGCCAATGTCCCTCTTCTTTACAGAGAGCACATTGATTGGATCCGAGTGTGACCCCTCCTATGGCTGCCGCTAAAAGTTCTGCTTTTTTTTTTTTTTTTTTGATGGAAAGGCATTGAGAGAGACAGCAGAAGGATTCCTTCAGTGGCTGCCAGAGAGCTTTCAACCATGAAGGTCTAGCAACCAGGGCACAATTTCTGGAAAGAAATTTACAGGTAGATAAGGTATTTAATCCCCCGTGGAACGGATAAGGCTGGTGGCATTCTTGTCCAGCTTAACTTTACATCTTATGTTAACCCTTTACTTTACACTCACTCCAGTTAGATGTGCATAGGGTGATAGGGTTAGTTTTAAATGGATAGTCAGGCTTCTTTGCCAGCCACCCAGCTGGCAAAACAGAATTTTTTGCCAACTGGAAGGGATATTTGTGTGTGAGAGAGAGAGGGAGGGAGGGGGTAGAGAGAGAGAAAGAAAGAGAAAGAGTAAGAGAGAAAGGAAGAAAGAGAAAGCAGGGAAGGAAGGGAGAGAGAGAGAGAGAAAAGATAGAGACAAAGATAGAAAGAGAAAGAGAAAGAGAAAGAAAGGAAAGAGAAAGAAAGAAAGAAAAAGAAAGGAAGAAAGAAAGTTGTAGAGAGAGACACAGGAAAGAAGGAAGGAAGGAAGGAAGAAAAAGAAAGAGGAAGAGAAAGAGGAAAGAGGGAGAGACACAAGAAAGAAAGAAAGAAAGAAAGAAAGAAAGAAAGAAAGAAAGAAAGAAAGAAAGAAAAGAAGAAGAAAGAAAGAGGAAGAAAGTAAGGAAAGAAAAAGAGGGAGATAGACACAAGAAAAAAAGAAAGAAAAAGAAAGGAAGCAAAGAAAGAAAGAAAGAAAAAAGAGGGAGAGAGACACACAAGAATGAACAAAGGAAGGAAGAAATGAAAGAAAGAAAGAAAGAAAGAAAGAAAGAAAGAAAGAAAGAAAGAAAAAGAAAGAAAGAGAACTTATGATCACAATTGAGGCCAAAATTTTGGTTGCTAAGCAAGAGCATTGTTAAGTGAGTTTCACCACATTTTACAAGGTAGCCACTCCCACCGGGTCACATGACCGTCAAGCCATCACACAAAAGAGGCCACACCTACAGAATAGGTTGTAAAAATTTTTGAAACCCACCACTGAACTAGACTTAAGGACATTTTTTTCTGTCGCCATCACTCTGCTAAACAAATAATTCCCTCACCACTGTCAAACCATTCACTAAGGCTGCCTTACTATTACTATTAGTCTTCTCATCATTCCTCTCACCCATCTCTTCCCACTTATGAGTGCAGAACTGAAACTTTGTTGCTTGTATCCTTACGATTTATATTGATTTTTCCTGATTACTTATTTGTACCCATTGACTATCATTAAATGTTGTACCTTATGATTTCTGATGAATGTATATTGTCTTTTTATGTACAATGAGAGCATGTGCACCAAAGACAAATTCCTTGTGTGTCCAATCACACTTGGGCAATAAAGAATTCTGTTCTGATCTATATCTATATCATCTATATCTATATCTATATCTATATCTATATCTATATCTATATCTATATCTATATCTATATCTATATCTATCTATATCTATCTATCTATATCTATATCTATATCTATATCTATATCTATATCTATATCTATATCTATATCTATCTATCTCTATCTCTATCTCTATCTCTATCTCTATCTCTATATCTATATCTATATCTATATCTATATCTATATATCTATCTGTATACATATACATATACATATACATATACATATACATATACATATACACATACACATACATATACACATACACATACACATACATATACACATACATCAGTGGTGGATTGCAGGCAATACGCCCCAGTACGGGCGTACCGGAGCCAGCCCGGAGCACCGGATACTGTTCTGGTATGGTGCTCCGGAGGGCCCATCCACCCCCTCGAGCTCCTTACTGGTCTTTTAAGTCTTCTACGCTTCTGCACACGTGCATGGCGCATACAGCACCTGAGCGAAGCTCCGCTGAGCAGCTGGAGGCTTGCGGAGGCGCTAAGACGCATGCCCGTGCTGTGCGTGTGTGCATGCGCGCTGCACGTGTCTATGTGGATGCCGCTGGGCCGTTCCAACTGTACCGGTTGGAATGGAATCCGGAACCCACCAGTGATATACATATACATATACACACATATAAAGCAGATGACCAGAATGAGCCTGGTTTGACCTGTCTTCAGTCTCAGCCTGGTCATCTCCTACATTGGACGAGAACATAGAGCATAGAACATCATCAGAGTTGGAAGGGACCTTCGAGGTCTTTTAGTTCAACTCTCTGTTGAAGCAAAAGATCCAGTACCATTTTAGACAGATGACTGTCCAATCTCTTCTTTTTTTTTTAATTGAAAAAGTTTTATACAAAGAAATTTTCCCCCTTTTAACCCCCCCACCATACAGTATAAATCCCATACAGATACTATGCCCCCTCCCCTCCCCCCAACACCCCCCCCAAAAAATTTCTCATTCAAATATTATACCAAATACTTTACCCCCTCCCCTCCCCCCGTCTTAAAGTAAATTACTCATTCACATATTGTACCCCCTCCCCTCACCTCCCAACAATCACAATATAAGTTTCTCTTAAAGTAATAATAGCCCATTAATCCCATCTTCTAAGCTAATTTAACATATATAAATCATAATATAAATTTCTCTTAAAATAACAATATTTCATTAATCCCATCTTCTAGTTTATATGTATAAATAAACTAGAAGATGTCCAATCTCTTCTTAAAAACTTCCAATGTTGGAGCACCTACTATCTCTGAAGACAAGCCATTCTCAAGTGTGTGTAATTCTCTTTATCTGCCACTTTCAGATACACTGGAATCTATCTTGTTACAAAACTGTCCCAATGATGATGGCGAGTGACTAAAGTTTAAAAGCTTGGTTTGAAAGTGTCATCAGTTATCGTATTTGTTTCCATCTCATAACATGAGTGTTTTGGTTCTGTCCAGGGGCACCATTGTTGGACTGTGTTTAAGACAGCAGTTGGCCTTGATTCAGCCCTGTCTAGAATATTAGGGAAGTATAAAAACTAATAGGGATGCAGTGGTTCAGTGGCTAGGAGGCTGAGCTTGTCGATCAGAAAGGTTGGCAGTTGACCTGAATCCCTAGTGCTGTGTAACTGAGTGAGCTCCCGTTACTTGTCCCAGCTTCTGCCAACCTAGTAGAAAAATAGGGACCACCTTTGGTGGGAAGGTAACAGCATTCTGTGTGCCTTTGGCATTTAGTCATGCTGGTCACATAACCATGGAGACGTCTTCGGACAGCACTGGCTCTTCAGCTTTGAAACGAAGATGAACACCACCCCCTAGAGTCGGTAACGACTAGCACATATGTACGAGGGGGACCTTTACCTTTATAGACACCAATTATCCCTTTGGGAGAAGCATGTTCTATAAAGTAGAGTCCACTATTCTTTTGCAATGGAATGTGGGAATGATCTTGGGAAATAAGGATAAGAAGTGCTGTCTATATGAGAGGCCCCCAACTTGTTAGCCATGGCTCACTACCAGACCATGGCCTATTGGCCGGTGTTCACATGTGTCTGGACGCGCACAGTCCCACTTGTGCGAGAGTTGCCATGAACATCATGGATGCTTATGACCCCACTCGTGTGGGTACTCATGGACCCACTCATGGGAACATCGCTGTGAGCATTGCTGGCACTCACGCAACCAATGGGTGTTCGTGCATGCACATGTGCGTGCATGCATGTGGTCCTCCCGCTAAACCACCCTTTCTTTCCCCCCTCCCCCCACTCCAGGCTGCCCACCCAGAAAGATTGGGGAACTCTGGTCTAGATCACTTCCAAAGACCCTTCCAATTTAGGCTTTTTTTTTGTTCTGTTCTAGGGAATGATCAGGTAAGAGGGGACCTAGCTCCAAGTTGCATAATGGGTAGAGGAAAAACTCAGAAAAGAATTTATATAATATATCCCTAATTTAATTGGTGGTTAAGAAGAGTTTCTGTTAACATTCCATATAATGAAGCAGAATCGGCTTGGCTAGTTGTGTTCTTGTCCCGTATGCTTGAAGTTGATATCATTCAGTCATGAAATGGGTTAACCTTCTATGAGCGGGGAGAGGAACAGATTCTGTTTCAATGGAAGAAATGTCAAATAACACTGGGTGAGGGATACATCCTTGTGCCCATGTTTATAGAGTTTTACGGATGACAACCAGCGCTTTGAATTGAACCAAGAAACCCATTGGAAATTTTGTGTAGTGATGACATAGTACTGTTGTTGTATTGTGTTGGATCTATCCAAGAAGTACCCTGCTATCAAATTCTATACCAGCTGCAACTTCCAAGGGCACCTTCAAGATAGACCATGTTGCAGTAGTCAAGACACAAATTCCTGGGACATGAATCACAATCACCAGGGCATCCTATGTCAAAATATGAGAACAAGTAGAAACTTCTCAAGTAGCCGAGGCAAGCTAGAGGTGAGACTAGAAATATTGCATTGAAAATTCTGAAGAGCACCTGGTCCAGATGAGGTTCACTGCCAAAACCTTTGAGTCAAGATCAGTGAGGATTGCAGATTTGGAGAATGGATGAATTGCATTGCACACATGAATTGCACATTGCATTCATGCAATCCCAGTCTGGGATTAAACTCACAGACCTTTGCACTGGTGGTGGGATTCAATTTTTTTACTACCAGTTCTGTGGGTGTGGCTTGGTGGGCATGGCATGGCTTGGTGGGCGTGGCAGGGGAAGGATACTGTAAAATCTCCATTTCCTTCCAATTAGCTAGGACTCGGGAGGCAGAGAATAGATGGTGGGAGGAGCCAGTCAGAGATGCTATTTACCTGTTCTCCAAACTACTCAAAACGTCCGCTACCGGTTCTCCAGAATTGGTCAGAACCTGCTGAATACCAGCTCTGCTTTGCACCAGTGATGATCACATACAATACTTTAACTTTAGGCCAACCCAATGCTTGACAGTCAGTGGAGTTGCAGGAAAGGGTATATAGAATTAATTAGAATGTAAAATCCTCCATACAGGGCCATAATATACTGCAACTTCTCCATCTGAGAACTTAAAGGAAGGTGGACTGTAGATACTATTCTGATATCAATACTGCTGAATGCCAGTTTTAGGATAGCTCCTAAAATTAACACATTGGATTCTTGCAATCTTATTCAAACACCATATCTCTAAAGTGTGAAAGTTCAAAGTTCAATTCCCTGTAAAGGATTTGAGTTCCATAAAAGACCATGTGACTACATAGCCCTGTTTTTCTTAACAATGATGCAATTTGTCATGCACTGCCTTCTGATGATCAATGTAACTGCAAATACCACACAGGACATATACAGGATGTAGACGTTAAAGGGGTAAAGGTCTCGTGCATGGGGACATCATGTAATGTGATGTGCTTTTATTTCTGCTCCGACAGTTTAAGGGAAGATGAACAGTATAAATAATTTAGGCAGATCTTGACTGTGTGATTAGTAGCTGTGTAACCATAAGGAAGCTGTAGGGGTGAGCTTACAAGGTCAGCCAAAGCTGCACAGGGCTACTAGCTACTGCAATCTCCCAAAAATATGGCTCAGGGAATGTGTAACGTGAATCAAATTCAGTCCATAGACTCTGAAGTTACACTTGTAAGCAAAGTTTGAGAAGTTAGCAGAGTGAGGATGTAAGGGGATGATGTAAGGGCTTTGGGATTCCTACTATGGCTCTGCCTGAATAATAATAATAAATATTTATTTCTTAGCCGCACCCTCTCCCGAAGGACTCGGGGCGGCGTACAATAAAACATATGAAATAAATATATAGACAAGACATACATATAACAAAGACATATACCAAGACATGTACATGTACAAGGAGGAGGTCGGCTAAATAAAAACAGTTAAAATACAATGTTTAAAACCCCTAAATAATTGAATACAATTAAAATACCCAAATAAAAACCCGTCAGGAGCGATATAGTTAGATCAAAGTTGAGCCAGGCCAGCTACTTGGAATAGGTGGGTCTTGAGCTTAATACGAAAGGAGCAGAGGTCAGAGGTATTCCTAATATCCGGAGGGAGGTCATTCCACAGGGCTGGGCCCGCCACAGAGAAGGCTCTTCTCCTAGGCGCCGCCCCTCGACACTGTCTGGTGGACGGCACCTGGACGAGGCCCTCTCTGTGCGAGCGGATTGGTCACAGGGATGTATGGGGCAGAATACGATCCCGCAAGTAACTAGGTTCTGAGCCATGGAGCGCTGTAAAGATTGTTATCAAAACCTTGAAACGCACCCGATAGACCACAGGAAGCCAGTGCAGCTCGCGCAGGAACGGTGTCACATGGGAGTACCTAGTACTCCCCATAATTACCCGCGCGGCTGCGTTCTGGACCAACTGTAGCCTCCGGGTGCATTTCAAGGGAAGCCCCATGTAGAGAGCGTTACAGTAGTCCAAGCGAGACGTCACCAGCGCATGAGTGACTGTGCGTAAGGCATCCCGGTCCAGTAGGGGGCGCAATTGGCGCACCAGGCGAACCTGGTGGAACGCCCCCCTTGCCACGGCTGTCACATGGTCATCCATGGACAGCCGGGCATCCAGGAGGACGCCCAAATTGCGCGCCCGCTCCACGGGGGCAAGTTGAATGCCCCCGATGGCCAATGATGGAATTAATTGGCTGAACTGGGGAGCCGGCACCCACAGCCACTCCGTCTTGGAGGGGTTGAGTCTGAGTCGGTTGTCATCCATCCAGATCCGTACGGCTTCCACACACCGGGACATCACTTCGATGGCCTTGTTGGGGTGGTTCGGGGTGGAAAAGTACAGCTGAGTGTCATCAGCGTACAGGTGGTATCCCACCCTGAAACCATGGATGATCTCACCCAGCGGCTTCATATATGTGTTGAACAGGAGTGGCGAGAGGACCGACCCCTGTGGTACCCCACAAGTAAGGGGGCGTAGGGTCGACCTCTCCTCCCCTGCCAACACATGCTGCATCTGGCCAGAAAGGTAGGAGCCGAACCACCGCAAAACGGTGCCCCGGACCCCCAACCCCTCCAGCCAGCACAGCAGGATACCATGGTCGATGGTATCAAAAGCCGCCGAAAGGTCTAATAGGACCAGGATAGAGGAACAACCTCTATCTCTGGCCCTCCAGAGATCATCCACCAACGCGACCAAGGCCGTCTCCGTGCTGTGACCAGGGCGGAAGCCGGACTGGCGCGGGTCTAGATAATCATTTTCCTCCAGATGCCGTGGAAACTGGTAGGCCACCACACTCTCTACAACCTTCGCCAAAAATGGAAGGTTGGAGACAGGACGATAATTGTCCAGCTCCAAAGGGTCCAGGGAAGGCTTCTTGAGCAAGGGTCTCACCACCGCCTCTTTCAAGGCGGCCGGGAGAGACCCCCCGCTCAACGAAGCGTTCACTAGGTCCAGGAGCCAGTCTCGTGTAACCTCCCAGGATGCCAGTACAAGCCAGGAGGGGCACGGGTCCAATAAACATGTGGTGGGTTGCAGTCGTCCATGCATTCTGTCCAAATCCTCGATGGCAACCAAGTCAAACTCCTCCCAGGTCGATTCCTCAAGACTCGCCACGGACGTCTCCACTGGACCACTGACAGGGACCCAATCCTTCCGGATTTGAGCGATTTTATCCTGCAGATATTTCCCAAATTCCTCTGCTCTGCCCTGTAGAGGGGCCTCCCGCGGCCTCTGAAACAAGAGGGAGCGGGACACCCGAAACAGGGCGGCAGGGCGGTTCTCTGCGGATGCAATGAGAGTGGCACAATATTGGTGTTTGGCCACTCTCAATGCCACAAGGTACGTCCTTAAATGGGCTCGTTCCTGTGTTCGATCAAGTTCGGAACGGGAGGATCTCCAACGACTCTCTAGACGTCTCTTGCGGCATTTCATCACCCTCAGCTCCTCGGTAAACCAAGGGGCCAGGGTGGAACGTTGCCGCCGGAGAGGCAGCAAAGGCGCCACCCGGTTCAAGGCCCCGGTAGTCGCATTATTCCACGCGACCACTGAAGGAAGTAGATCTTTGTTAATGTAGAATAGACTGGCTCAGGCCTTAATGGTCCATTGACAATGGTGGGGGGATGAGTTTCTGCCTCCCTTTTTGGGGAAATATTCTATCCTTTTAATATTTTCTAAAATATTTCATTTTCTAGGAGAGGGGTTGGTATTAACTTCCTACAGTTGTAAGGGTGAAATATGGATAGAAGTCATTTTTTCAAGACTGTTGTAACTTTGAATGGACACTAAATGAACTGTTGTAAATCAAGGACTACCTGTACATAAACCATTCAGGTAGATCTTGACATTCGGTGATGAACCTTCAAGAGGGCTGTAGGGGGTTGGCTTTCAAGGTCAGCCAAAACTGCCCACGGCCTATCAGTGCCGCAATCTCCCAAAAATATGACTCTGGCAATGTGTAACATGAATCAATGTCAAGCCATAGACTCTGTGTTCCACATGAAGTTACACTTGTAGGTAAAGTTTCAGAAGTTAGCAGAGTTTCACTCTCATCTCAGCTCCCCAGTTGCTCTAAGTCCCAGCTCAGGGCCTCAGAGGTCCAGAAGACACTTTGGTAATAACTTTGCACCAACTTCTTCAAGTTTCATTCAAAACATTTTCTGCAGCTGTCGCTTCCTACTGTTGATGGGCCTCAATTATAGGCCTCGTGGGTCAGCAGTAGAAACCAGCTTGACCTTTGGAAACAAGCAAAGCAAATTGGCTTTAATTGGATAATTATAATTATTCCCTAAAGGGGTTTAATAACTTAGCAACAGGTTGGCAAAGAGCCAGTTGAGTTTTGCCTGCCTGTTTTGCAAGAAGTCAGAGTCACAAGAAGAGTCAAAAGTTTTGCCATGTCATAAAGAGCAATCAAATGATTCTTTTAATGTCTCAGACGTCCCATTGGTTTTGTTGCTATGGAGGAACCTGGGAATTAACTTCTAAACACATTGCTTCTCTACTCTTTCTTGGAAGCTTGCCAGATTCAAAGTTTTGTAAGACTTTGTATGCTGAGACTGTCATTCTCTGTACTCCTAATAAAAAAGAAATCCCCTGAAAATATTGGGAAACTATTATAGAAATGTTGTAGTATTTCTTGAATGAACCCCAAATGCCTTGAACCATAAAGTAAGCATATTAAGCTGAGTTCCCTTAATCCAAACAAAATTTAGCCAACCAGAATACTAGTTACTATGTCCTATGTCCTGATTTTCACAATAAAACAAACATGGACAAGATGGCAAGAGAGTAGTATGATGCAAGCCCATCCCTTTTGAAAGTGTATGTTGATGCACATTCAAAGGGGGTGCAGCTTGCATCATATCACTGTCTGCCATCTTGTACAACCCCCTCCTCCACACATGGATGCCACTGTTCTGTGACCCCCATCCACAGCTAAACATATCACAAATTCATGGCATACGTGTAACCAATGGTCCCATCAAACGATGATTATATGAGCCACAATTGGCTGACTTCATGCAGGAGATGATGCTCTTAGCCATGGTTTCCAAAGCACCATAGCCAATGGTGGGACGCAACTGGTTTTACAACCGGTTCGGTGAGTGCATGCTCCACGCTCCACCACCCCCCTACTGCGCTCCAACACCATGCCACACACATCCTGCACCCCATTCTGGGCCTAGTATGCCTCCCTGCAGCCTCCTGGGAACGAAAATGGGCCACGGAGGGGAGCACCACACTGCCCCTCCCACTTCAGCCCGTTTTGGGCCTAGGAGGCCTCCCTGCACTTATTTGGGAGCCAGAACAGGCAGGGTGCATGGGGACTTCTTGGGGGGGCAGGGCGGGGCCGGCTGGTTGTCAGAACTACCAGTTTTCTGAACCGGATGTAAAATTAACATCCAGTTCGTCTAGACTGGCCCGAACCAGCTGAATCTCACCCCTTACCATAGCTGAATGCAGTATAGTAGAAACAACTACTATACTGCATTCTGTGGGAGGCTGGTTTGGAAGATTACCCAGAAGCTGTAATTGGTCCAAATTCACAGTTATGTGAAGGGGACCTCAGTGATCAACTAGTCTAAACTTTAGTTTAATATAGGATCTAAAAAAAGTTTCAGAAGTCAATTATCCATGCCCAATAAATGGAAGCATACTGGAAATAAATACATTCAGGGTAATGATGTATCAAGAACCTATTCCAAACTCTGAAATACAGGAACTACAGAGTATGTGCTATTTAATCCAACAGACTCGAAGCTGTTTAGAACAGAAGAAGATATTACAACATTGAAATGAAACCCAACAGAGGCTCCTTGAAGACTTTCCACAGCATTGAAATCGGAAGGAAAGGATTCCTCTCCCCATCTATTTGCTCCAAAGTCCTCAGAAGAACCAGGCGTCATTATTGGCTCTCCAAATAACCGGCGTAGCTGCAACCAACTAAAATAAATGCAACCATTGTAATAATAGGAATGCTTATTCTGATTTATAAAAGGTTTATTATAGTTACAGACCAGGATCATAAAATGAATAGACATGGATTCTGTATATACACACAGAAAATAAAAATATGAAAATGAAATAAATATCCATGGATAAAGTTAAGCAGCTTCAGTTCTTCCAAACCATGGGAGAACGAGAGCTGAACAACCAAAAGTGTTACTATACCCACTATTATTAGAGGTGTCACTGCATGTTTGGCCCAGGGTGAAATTCAACTGGTTCTGACAGGTTCTGGAGAACCGGTAGCAGAAATGTTGAGTAGTTCAGAGAAGCAGCAAATATCACCACTGGTTGGCCCCAGAGTGGGGTGGGAATGGAGATTTTGCACCATCCTTCTCCTGCCATCCCCACCAAGCCACACCCACAGAACCAGTAGTAAAGGTTTTGGAATGTCATCACTGGTTTGGCCTTTAAAAACGATAGCACTTCTTTATAACTTAACATAAATATGTGTATTATTAGTAGAACTATATAAGCTTGTGAAATGTAATAAATATGATTACCAATATTCTGTTTTTAGTAAAAGGAATGATATGCAGAATTTGATTGGCATAAAAATAACATATTGAAATATTGAACAAGATTATAATGAACAATTATAATTTAACAAAAACATGTGCATTATTATCATTAGAGTTATATAACGTCAAACGTAAATGTGATGAATATTATTTTATTTGTATTAAAATGGGATTAGAAAGGGGATAAACAATGGAAGATTAAAATTTAATACAAATCTGTGTATTACTATTAGAACTATATAAGTTTGTTAAACACAACAAACATGATTATTAATATTTTATTTGTAGTAAAAAGAGTTCTATTTAGAATACGGAGATTGGCATAAAATAATATACTGAAATATTGAATAATCAAAGAATGAAAGATTGTAATTCAACAAAATATGTGTATTATTCCTAAAAAAATATAAGATTGTAAACTATATTAAATATGAATAATATTATTTTATTTGTACTAAAATGTAAGACACTCTGATGCCACACTGTTCACACAACGATATGTTTGTAAAAAAAAATGAAATAAAAAACTTTGGGGAAAAAGACAATAGCACTTCTTATCTCACATCCCTTACAGAGGTGGGTTGTTCCTGGATCAGCCCGGATCGGCCAAACCGGTAGTAGCGGCGGTGGGAGGCTCCGCCCACCCACTTGCCCGCTTCTGCGCATGTGCAAAAGCGTCACATGTGCCCAAACGGTAGTAAAATAATTGGCAACCCACCACTGATCCCAGAGCAATATACTGTAGAGCCTCTGGTCATGACCATAATTCATTCCATAACTTCAAAACCTGATTTGACCCGAACTGAACCAAAATTAATGCAGCGGCCACACCAGTGGTGGGTTCCGGATCCCATTGCAACTGGTACGGTTGCAACGGGGCCCATTGTCCACCACATGAACATGTGCAGTGCGCAGACACATGTGCGCAATGCGCGCATGTATCCTTGCCTCTTACGATGCCTCCACGAGCCTCTGCCACACTCCAACTGCTCAGTGGAGCATCGCGCAGGCGGCGTGCGCTCCGTGTGCGTGCGCGGAAGCACCGAAGAGCTCAAATACAGGTAAGGAGCTCGGGCAGAGGGGTGGGCCCTCTGGAGCCCCGTACCGGAACAGTACCGTACCGGGGCATACCACCTGCAACCCACCACTGGGCCACACCTGGGAATTTGGCCCTTACAAAAGAACCCCGATTTGGTCCTGGTCCGAAGCGTTTGTGACCAGAGGTTCTACTGTCTTTATGCTTCGCTCATTCTGCTACCGTCACACATTTATTCTGGTTTTCTACAACTCTACCCATCTTTTTGCATATTTACACAGGCTGCCTTTTTTGAGTGTCAGCCTTAGTCACTGGATACAGTTCACTCCACATTTTGTACTTAGACTTCCAAAGAACGTTCTCCCATCTTGAGGTCCTTTTCTCTCTCCTGGAAAGGTTCTCCAGTATCCCCACCTTATTTATGGAGAATGGACACCCTTTACTCTGATGGGATTGCTTGTGTTTCAAAGCCATGGTTGTAGAAAATGTTATATCATCTGTCTGTCTGTCTGTCTCCTCTCTCCCTCCCTCTATCCAACCATGCATCCATCTATCATCTATCTATCTATCATCTATCTATCTATCTATCTATCTATCTATCTATCTATCTATCTATCTATCTATCATCTATCTATCTATCTATCTATCTATCTATCTATCTATCTATCTATCTATCATCCATCTATCTATCTTCCACCTAGCTATCTATTCATTCAATTTCTATCTTCATCCATCTCAAATATATGACTCTAGGCAGTGAACAATTAAAAAAACCCAATTACAGTCACAACATGAACAGAAAAATAAATACATATAGCAGCCAATAATTATTATAAATATTTATCTATTCAATTCCTATGGCCAGGCCTCTCTCTCTTTCTCTAACCCTATGATTGAAGCTGAAGTAGTCGTTGATAGGTAGGATATTATAGCAGACAATTTTGTGTACTATACTTAGGTCGGATTGTAGGTGGCGCAGTTCACAATTTTGAACCTGATGGCATAAGGAATTCTATTGTGAGTAGAGGAGTGGAGTATCTTCTCAAGAAGTACCTCTGGACCCACTCAGAGAGGCCCGTCAGAGGTGGTATTTACCAGTTCTCCAGAATTGGTCAGAACCTGCTGAATACCACCTCTGGTGATGCCCCTGAAGTACAGAAAAGACTCTTGAATAACAGCACTATGCCCTGCTTGCCTCACCCTGTCCTGTTGGGTTGTACTTGGTAAGAAAGTTCCCCGTTGGGAGAGCATGTGCGTTCAGAGAAGTGTTGTGAGAAGTGTTGTGTTGGGGAACACACAAACCAGCATACAGAGACACTGCAGTTTAAATAGATTTTTACTTTCGTGGAAATAGAGGTATCAGAGGCCATCAAATAGTCCAAGTCATACACGGATAAGACAGTCAGTCATCAACGTCTTTCAGTTAAGGGATATTCAAATAACATAGTCCATAATCATACAAACAGTCCGGTACACAAAGTTTGCTAGCAGTTGCAAAACTTACAATAGCTCACCCTGATCACTTTACAGCACCTCTAACAGCCAGCTTCCAAACACTCAGATCAGATCAGCATCTAACAGTGATTCTGGCTCCATCTTATGGCCAATTGAGGAAAACAGCAGCCAATCACATTTACAGCATGATTTAAAGAAACAGGTACAGCATTGTTATATGATTTATATTTAATTCAGCCTCCCTAGTTGATAGACTTAAATGTTTTTGTCTAATAGACTGCCATCCAATTAGTGCTTTTCCCAGGAATACAACAAACCCTGATGTAGATTTCCGTGTAGACACATCTGTAGCAAAACTTGCATCGGCATATGCAGTTAAGCTCAGATCATCTTTTGGTTCCAAATACAATGCGTAATGCATCATTTGCTTAAGATATCTTAATATCCTCTTAGCAGCTTGCCAGTGCCTTTCAGTAGGTTCAGCATTAAACCTGGCTAATTGATTTACACTATATGCTATGTCGGGCCTTGACCAATTACTCAGATACGATAAGCTACCAGTTAATGATTAATAAATACTTTTATCAAATACAGGGCTTTTTACATCATCATGGCTAAATTCTAGACCCATTGGAGTTTTTGCCGGTTTATACAGTTCCATCCTAAATGTTCTGAGTAGCTGGTTAATCTTCTCGGTTTGTGAGATTTTGTATCCTCCCCTAGTTTTAGCTATTTGTAAACCAAGATATTGCCTAATCCCACCGAGATGTTTTATACTGAACTTCGTCCTTAACAGTGTTATAATCCTCATAGCTTCTTGCTCAGTTTCAGTGGTTAATGCTATGTCATCAGTGAACAATAGCAACAATGAAATCACACCATTACTTTCTTTCTTAAACAAACATGGATCAGCCATGCCAGCTTTAAAACCTATCTTAGTTAACTCTTTAATTATACATTGATTCCATTCATATCCTGACTGCTTCAAGCCATACAGACTCTTTTTCAACCTCCAGCAATCAGTTTTACTATCAGTTTGGAATCCTGCAGGCTTCTGTAAATATATAGTATGTTGCAACGGTGCATGAAGATATGCTGTCTCTACATCTAAATGATTAACTATATATTCATTCTTAGCTGCCCAAACTAATGCTGCACGTAATGTTGTAGCCTTTAAACCAGGTGCAAAGACCTCATCATAGTCATTGGCTGACTGAGCAAACCCTTGTGCAACTAACCTGGCTTTATGGGTTACAGTCCCATCCACACTATGTTTAATTTTGAAAATCCATTTACAACCAATGGCATGTTAACCTGGTGGTAACTTTACATTTTCATATACTTCTAACTTTTGCAATGAGTTTAATTCCTTTTCCATTGCATCTTTCCAAGCTTTCTGTTCCTCAGTTGAATATAGAGTTAATTCCTGGTAATTAGCAGGAACCTTATTTGCCTGACATGCTATAGACGCCTGATACCTGTCAGGTGGTCTAGTTACACGAGTTGAACCTCTAGGTATTTCAGGACTCACCAGTGGACTCTCCTGTATAACCTGCTCTTGTTCTTCTGGTTTGTCCTGTACTTCTTCCTTAATTTCTTTAATTACTGGTTTTCCTACCTCATCATTAGGGACTACTTGGGTGTCGATAATTACATCATCATTTGTTTCTAATTTATTCCACCCCACGTGTTCCATAAACCTAGCACTAGCGCTACAGTAAACCTTAGCTGTGCCTTTCTCCCCAAAGCTAAATGACCTATGGTTAGCCTCATAGCCTACAAAAAATAACTGTTGAGCTCTTTGTTCCCCTTTCAGTCTCACTTGTGATGGTATATGCACCCATGCTGGGGCTCCGAATGTATGTAGGTAACTCAGATCTGGTTTTCTGCCATGCCACCTAGTGAATGACAATTCAACGGTTGTAGTATTCACCACATTATTTAAAACATGGTTACTACACATCATAGCTTCACCCCACAATGTTTCCGGCAAACCTGAATCAGCTATCATAGTTCGAGCCATGGCCTGTAATGTTTGCCCCCTTTGTTCTACAAACGAGTTATGTTGTGGCCTATAAGGAGCAGAACGCTTATGCTCAATACCTGCTGATATCAACATTGTTTGAAATTTACAGTTTGTAAACTCAGTTCCATTATCGGATACAACAATAATCACCTTAGATTTCATTTTTCTTTCAGCAAATCTTAACCAATTAAAGAAATGTTGAAACGTTTCTGTCTTGTCCTTCAGTAAATAGCAGAAACCGTATCTTGAATAATGATACTCAAAACATAACAGGCACCTCCCAAACTGGGTTTCATAGGTCCAATTAGATCAGCAAAAACAACTTCCAGAAGTTCCTTTGTTTTAAAACCATTCCGTCTGTTTGCTGGATTAACCTTGCTTTTCTCCTGACTACACACATTACAATTTAAGTATTTACTGCAAGATTTTAACTTTACTCCTTCTGACAATTTAACAGTTTGTTGCAGCATCTTGAAATTAATGTGCCCCATACGCCTATGAAGTAGATGTATGCATTCATCATGGTGTTTAACATTATGATAAGCTGTGTTAGCCATCTGGCCATCTGGTGTAACATACAAACCATTTTTTAAAATAGCAGTAACCCTGTTATCCTCCTTTTCAATAATACAGATATCTCCCCGAAAGGTTACCACATAGTCAATGTTAACCAGAGCCCTAACTGATAGTAAGTTGAATTAGGTACATATAACATTGGTAACTGCTCATTTAGGAATGAACAACATGCATTACCTTCACCAGATGCCCTCACCTTCCATCCATTTGCCAAAAATACATGTTCCTTGCTCGTGGTCATCTTTACAAACCTTTTCCTATCTCTAGCAATGCACTGTGATGCTTTACTATCAACAACCCACAAATCATGGTTTACTGGTGCATTGCTAGACATAGCTAAAGTAGACATAGCTAAGTTGACATTAGCATTTTTTCTGGCTCTTTCGGCATTCTGTTGTTTTGCCTTTTTACAGAACCTAGCTATCTGTCCCTTAGCCCCACAAGAATAACGTTTTCGAACAGTATAGGCAGTTGAAGGTGACTCCTCATGTTGTGGTGGTTTCTCTCTTAGTTGTTCTCTTTCCTTCTTTATTCTTGACTCTTCCAACAGTTGTGCAGTTATTTCAGTCAATGTTAGTTCATTTTGAGTTAGGACTTCAAGAGAAGACACAAAAACATCATAACTCTCATCCAGTGAGGAGAGTATGATATAAACTTGATGTAGCTCAGAAAAAAATAGTTCTTTTTCATGTAGCTCCTGAAAAACACCTTTCATAAAGTTTAAATGAGCTAACATATCTCCACCTCTCAGAAGACGTGCCCTAAACAGTTTGTGTGTAAGATGTATGCGTGCACCTACAGTGTCACGTACATAAATCCTATTTAAAATCTCCCAACATCTTGCAGCAGAATTTTCTCCATGAATATGTAGTAATTGTTGGTCATTCAGTGTTAGACCAATAATACACAATGCCCGTTCGTTGCATCGCTGAAAATCTGCTATCTTCTTGGCATCATCATCATTATCTGGATTCCAGGCAGTTACATCCGGTGGATTCTGTACAGCATCCCATAAACCTTCCCTACGCAGGAGTAGACTGCACTTCATAGACCAGGAACCATAGTTTGTTCCGTCCAACCGGGTTATCATTGATAGGCTTGTTGATGGGTCGCTCGCCATCTTCTCCATGATAGTAACAGCCACTAACGAAAAACAGCTGTCTGTATGCGGTATTGCGTAACGACACCAACTCTCTTTTAGCTACTTCTGGTACAACCTGGTCCCATAACCAGTGTTAGGTAAGCTCCCCGTTGGGAGAGCGAGTGCGTTCAGAGAAGCGTTGTGAGAGTTGTGTTGGAGAACACACAAACCAGCATTCAGAGACACTGCAGTTTAAATAGGTTTTTACTTTCGTGGAAATAGAGGTATCAGAGTCCATCAAACAGTCCAAGTCATACATGATAAGACAGTCAGTCATCAACGTCTTTCAGTTAAGAGATAATCCAAATAACATAGTCCATAATCATAGAAACAGTGTGGTACACAAAGTTTGCTAGCAGTTGCAAAACTTACAATAGCTCACGCTGATCACTATACAGCACCTCTAACAGCCAGCTTCCAAAACACTCAGATCAGATCAGCATCTAACAGTGATTCTGGCTCCATCTTATGGCCAATTGGGGAAACAGCAGCCAATCACATTTACAGCATGATTTAAAGAAACAGGTACAGCATTGTTATATGATTTATATATTGCCAACCCAACCATTAGATTATATTTTGAACACTAGCCATTATCTACCCACTGCAAGATGAAGGCCTTTGCTGCCTGTTTCCACTCAAGACGCTCCTGAGTTTCCTTTTGCCAACTGGGCCCATAACTTGCTGATGTTGTTGATCCACTGTTTTAGGCCTCTTTTGTGGTATCCATTCTACGTGTGTGTGTGTGTGTGTGTGTGTGCACGCCCGTGCGTGCATGCGTGCATGTGTGTGCATGCGCATGTGTGTTTAAGCCGGCCAGAATTGCCCTATGGTAAGATGGGTGGCCAATAATTTTTATAAATAAATAAATAAAATTAAACCCCTTTCCTCTGGATATAATCCAGCTTCCATCAGACACGGCAGAGGACATCATGGAGGAGAGCAGCTTTGTGAAGCATCAACCTGGGATTCAAAAGCAGCAGCCTGAACCTGGAGTCACCAAGCACCTGGTAGCCAGGGAGTGAGAGTAGAATCTAAGCACTGGTGGGTTCCTACCAGTTCAGACCAATTTAGTGGCCTGGGTCACCGGAACTGGCAGTGACCCAGGCCTGCCACACCCCCAAACCAGTTCTCCAGGCGGGGCCTATGGCGCTGCCATCTTGTTTTTGACTTTTGTGCATGCTCAGAGCAATTTTTATTGCACACAGCTGCTGGTGGACCAGAACACTTCCTTGACATTAGAAGACAGGGAGCAACAGAGTTAAGTGACATCATCAGTGTTCCGGAAAACCCAAACTCCAATGAAAACTCTGAGACAGGCATTTTCTCAAAGCTCCCATTTATTAGAGTAGGTATACAGGCACATCTGGGAAAACCCGAATCTGAGAGTTCCGGCCTTTCCCTCAGTAAGTCAAAAGTCCAAACTCATCCCCTGCACCCATCAGTCCATCACATGGTCCAATCCTCATCCCAACTCAAGATGTCACTCCAACCACTCCTCCTCTAGGTGCAGGAATACCCTGACCTATTTTGTCTAACTACATTCCCTCTACTAAATTTCCCCTCCTAATTTCCCAACCACAGGAATGTGGCAGTGTGGAAGCCTCTGGTGTTCAACATGGCTTCCAATGTTGACAACAGTGTCACCAAACTCCATAGCTCTGGGTGAGCTTCCCCAGCAGTCTCTGGAGACAAGAAGTCATGTTGAAGGACAGCAGAAGTCAATTCCCTTCTTGATGTTCTTCCCAGTTCACTTTCTGAAGACTATAACCACTACAGAACAGTATCCCAAGGGGTGACTGTTTTTTTTTCACTAACGTGTTTTTCTGTCACTAACCCTCCTCACCTTAGCTCCTCACTGGAGCTAATTCTTCAGTGACTGTTTTTGATGTAAACACCAGACTGAAGCAATATGGAAGGGTTCCTTCATAAGAAAAGGATGATAAAAGCCTCAGGTCACACACTGCATGTCACACGTTTTCAGACAGACAGGGTCTATGCTTTTGAGTGTACTTTTCTTTCTTTTCCAGGCGAAGCTGAGTGTTTCTGTCTGAATCAGGAAAGCCATTTCCATCTTGTGAGAATGCTTTGAATTCTTCTAACCTGTCTTGTTCTTTTTGTTAAGACTTGGGAAGGGGATTGATCCAGCCCTCAAAATTATGGCCCTCCTGCTTCTGATGCTGCTGGTGTCCCAGCCACTCTCTGGGAAGCTTAGAAGGAAATGCCCACTGAGTTTGAAGCAGCAGCAACCATGGAGCTATTACAGCCCAGGAGACCATCTCATTACTATGATCAACACTGCAACAGAAATGTCACCTGCAATGTTGCCTTTCAACAGGGCTCCTTTAAGTTCATCTCATTCGTAAGTCTTTCAAGGATGATGGAA
Organism: Natrix helvetica; assembly: GCF_964273705.1. Taxonomy (NCBI): domain Eukaryota; kingdom Metazoa; phylum Chordata; class Lepidosauria; order Squamata; family Natricidae; genus Natrix; species Natrix helvetica. Next base: position 140,758,681 of record NC_138551.1, read on the forward strand.
CTCATCCCCTCCATTTGCAATACCAACATTCCCTTTTTCTTCTTAAAACATTGACTTCTATTTTACAAGACCTGTTTAATTTCCTGAATTATTTTGATTTCTATTGCTTGCCTCTTTTGTCTTATTGTGGAAGAAACTCAAATCTAAAGAGGGAGCTGTAAAATAACCTGAAGAAAGATGAGATTATTTTCCTCTCCCTGTAGATTCCTGGGTTTATCTCTTGACTACTGTTATCTAATTGATCCTTGGTTTTGGATCAATGTTGGCCCAAGGCTCAGTTTGCTTGTGGAGACAAAGAAAATTGCCTTTTTACTGTTGATCCTGTTGATGATAATAATATGCATTTTTTTTTGCAGTAGACTTTCTTATGGTTTTTCACAAATCCTACGTGTCATTTTCGCCATTCAAACAGTCAACAAGAATCCCAAGTTCCTGCACAATCTCACACTTGGCTACAACATCCATGACAACTCTATGAGCACTTTCTGCACTTCTGATGCCTTGCTGGACATTCTATCCACCGGAGAAGCCAATGTCCCCAACTACGGCTGTGGAAGGAAGGAGAACCTCCTGGCTATGATTGATGGAGCTGACAGGAGCATCTCCATCCAGATTTCAGCATTACTAGGCACCTACAAAGTCTCACAGGTTTGTGTGTGTTTTTCTCTATCTGATAAATTATGTGGGTTGCTGGTGAGTGGGAAACAGTTGCAATCATGTCTTCTCCATGGAATAATGAAGGATCTTGAAGTACACATGTCTAATGTGCTAAATACATATTTGTACACCATGGTTTACATTGCTAATACTTTATTATTATCATAAACTCATTACTCATAAGTTGGATTGTGTAGTTTGTTAAGAAAACGTGGCTCCCACTAATCATTCAATGGTCATTGATAAATCAAAGTCAAATGTTATGATTTTGGAAAATGACATTATGGCCATAGATGCCTATTTAATGGTCAGCCAATGGACCAAGTAACACCTTTCCTTACCTGGGGGCAATTTTCACTGGGACTGGATATTGCTTCCCTCACTATCACAGAAGCCACTTAGAGAAAGGATACAAGTGAATTTTACTTAAAAATCAACCATAGCTATTCAACTTTTTCTCCTTTTATTAAAGAATATAATGCCAAAGTTACTGCCAAGCCCTTATATTGAACTGAAGTATCCCTACTAGAACAAACACAATCACAGCACCTGAGGAGTATCTTGGGAGGTGGATAAAAGGGCTTCAACTACTCCCTTCGGTGCTGAATTGGGAATACCTACAATTTGTCCTTTGTCTAAAATCAGCATATAACTTTTAGTACATAATTAAAGCTATAGAATATGATGGATTCCAAAATCCCCTATGTTAGAGTGTAAAATTTCAGTTAAAGATACCTTGGATTGTGCAACTGATATTAGGAGCTGTGTTCTTTCTTCGTCTTGGGCAACTGGACAACCCAACTGTTATTGGGATGCCAATTGCCTTAGAAAAAGAGAAATCAGGATCTTGGACTGAATATTACACAAGTGAAATTTGGGGTCCATAGGTTCATAGGTTCAAATAACCTATGGCATGGCAGGTCATTATGAGGTACTGAGTGTATATTAACAAGAAAAAAATGAACTGCAAGAACTGTATCTGAATCAAGCTGCAGCATAACAAAATTGTGAAATCTGAAGGGGGTATGAAATCTTTCTGAATACACTGTATATCTAGAGATGTCAGAATTTTTAAAAAAATACACATAAGGGAGCACATTATTTTAGCAAAATAATTCAGATGATATCTGGATATGTGGGTTGGATTGTGGTGAAGGGTAGGGGTGGTACAGAAATGATGCACATTGTCTATTCTTATTTCTTATTAAATAATCTATTATTTCCTTCTATTTTTCTACACACATTTATTAGTGGTCTGTGTTTTATGTTGTGCATTTTGTTATGGCTTAATATCTAGTCAACAATATGTTCATTAGACCCAATAAGGAGTTATTATAATCTAACATTTTGGATTTAATCTGACCCCAAATATAACACAGTATTCTTTATTCCTTTTTCAGATCAGTCATCGAAGTGCTTCAGAGGCTCTGGGTGATAAAAGTCGATTCCCCTTTTTCCAACAGATGCTCCCCAAAGAAGGGTTTCAGAACCCAGCAATTGTCCAGCTGCTCCTCCACTTCAGATGGACCCTGATTGGCCTCTTTGCGTCAAAGACAGAAAAGGGAGAGAATTTCATGAGGACTTTTACTCCTGTGCTTGTCAGGAATGGAATTTGTGTGGTTATATCGCAACAATTTTCAACAACTGGACATACTGCATACCTCAGGGAGGCTCTCTCTAAATGGAGGCAAGTCAACGTCTTTGTTCATTTCATGGAATATGATTCCATTTGGAACAGAATTCTTCCTTTCCATTTAACATTCAGGCATTTGCCAGGATCCATTGAAGGGAAAGTCTGGATCTTGACAGTTTTGGGCCATTTTGAAATTAGAAGGCACAAGCTTCTCAAATATATCCAGAGTATTTGGACTTTTACTTTTCAAGATAAATATAGGCAGACGTATAATTCATATGAACCCAGATTATTTTTGGAACCCCAGGTTGAGGACCATTATTTCCACTGTTCTCTTTCAAAGAACATCTTTTCTGTCAAAGGCCGGAGAAGATGCACCCAGAAAGCCCCACTGGAGACCCAGAAGAAAAGAAACAGGATACAGGTCATCAATGGCCCCTTCATGTACAGTTTCATTAAGACTCTGGCCCATTCCTTAAGTGCCGCTTATTCCTCCAGATCAAGGAGGAGAAGGAAGGAGGGTGAAAAGATGTTGGGGATTGCAAGGCTGCAGCCATGGCAGGTAAGAAGTGTCAACAAAGATCCATAAAACTTAGTTACTTTTTAGAAAGTAGCCAAAGAAAATGGAGAGGAACCATCTGAACCTCTTTGTGGTCCAAAAGGACAAGAGATTTGGCCAATTTATTCATCAATGGAATAATATTCCAAAGAGTGGGCATCGTGGCAGTTATATTTTGATATTAAACAGTGCTCACTTTTAAAAGAATGCATGCATTTTGAAATAAATCCCTGTTTTATGGGTTTGTAATTAACATTGTTGGATTTTACATTCATAAATTTGAAGGCGTTCCTGAGACCATCTAACTAACCCAACCCCTCTCCTCTGCCAGAAGCCCAGTTTTTCTGACTTAATGGCTGTTGGGTCTTTGCATTCAGACAATCAATGAAAGGGAGACTAAACTGTCACTCTCTGGCTCAGCTCTAAAATAACTCTTCTTTTTATCACGTTTTCCCTCTCATTCAGCCAGAATTTCTTCTCATGTAACTGAATTCATTTTTTTGATTTCAGAAGCTTGGGAAAAATAGTCAGCAGATATTAAAACTGTGTGTAACATGTGTCAGTTATTGTAAGAGGGCTGTATCCTCCCTTCTCCAACCAAGAGATTGTGTCCGTTGGAAAAGGGGCTCCCAGACTCCTCCTGATCTTCAGCTCTTCCCCTTGTTGTCTTTCCTCAAGGCTAAGAGCAGCTCCTTTGATCTCTTCCTTGGCTTCATTGTCTTTCCGTGAAGTTCACGTAGATTTTATGCAAATTCTCCTCCAAGTGTGGTGCTTGCAAGGGGACCTGGTCAGTGGTGGGATTCATTTTTTTTTACTACCGGTTCTGTGGGCATGGCTTGGTGGGCATGGCAGGGGAAGGTTACTGCAGAATCCCCATTTCCTCCAGATCAGCTGGGACTCAAGAGGCAGAGAATATATGGGGGTGGGGCTAGTCAGAGGTGGTATTTACTGGTTCTCCAAACTACTCAAAATTTCCACTACTGGTTCTCCAGAACTGGTCAGAACCTGCTGAATCCCACCTCTGGACCTAGTCCTTGAGTTGGGGTCTCCCCAAACCAGAACTTTCACTTCCTGAGATTCTTATGGATGCATTTGACTTCTTCCCATTTTATTTTCATAAATGTTCTTTTTAAAATACATTTTAAATTATTTTTTTCTCAATATAAAATGCAAATAGAAATAAAAACAAAGGGGGATAAGAGAAAAAGGAAGGGAACTAAGCGAGGAGAGGAAAAAGGAACAAAAAAGCAGAGACTTCAAAAAAATGTTGATGCAATATTTTATATAATAAAATTATATAATCTCAACTTCTTACTTGTTAAAAATAATCAAAACTAGACATTGCTATAAAAACTACTTACTTAATCATTAAAATCCAAAGTCAGAAATCATTTTTATCTATTTCGACCAGAAAGACCAGAACTGGCTTCCAAGTGGAAGCAAAGCCAGTAATATTTTTTCCCTTATTGTTATTGTGACCTTTGTCATCTCCACCAATTCCAGCAGATTCTTCATCCATTCCACCATTCCGAGAGCTGATGCCTCTTTCCATTTTTTGATTCCATAAAATTGTCACTGCAGTCAGCATATATGATAACAAACTCACACCCCCATTCTTTATCCAATAATTTTAAAAGTAAAATTCTGATTTCAATGTATAAGTATTTTAAGAATTTCTGGATTAAAACATAAATCTGCTCCCCCTACTTCTTTGCCTTATCACAAATCAGCCACATATGATTAAAAATTACCTTCTTTACAATTACATTTACAATAAAAATTTGAAACAGCTTTATATATATTTGACAATTTATCAGATGGTAAACACCAAGAGTATATCACTGTATAGAAATTCACTACAAATTTCTTATCATTTCATTAGAACTCAATGTAAATTTCCAACAGATCATTTTTAAAAACTGTATTTTATTTTATTCAAAAAAAGTTAAAATACAAAACACCAACAAATTTCTAAAAAACAACAAAAACATAAAACAAACAAAGCATTTTAAAAAGTGCATTCAAAAGAAAAAAATCCCAACACATAGACACATATTATCCCCTCTAAGTTAATAGTGTTTAACACATTACTACAATATTAGTTTTCCACCCCTAGTGAAACAGACCCAGAATTTTTTTTAAATGCTGTCTAAATACAAATTATTGTTCTGCCATCAATACACTATATTAATTACAAAGAGTTAATGGGAAGAACAACAATAATAAAAAAGACAAGGTAAAAAGTTTCAAAACCCTCTGTTAACAAAATATTATTGTAATAAACTTGTAGAAAATTTACCATGGCATTTTATCTATCCCAAATAATCCCAAGAGTTATGAGTAATTCATCCTAGATTAAATATCCATGTTTGTTTCTTAATATTATCTCTTATCTATTGTTGTCTAATTAAGTATAATAAATTCCATCTCCACAATCAGTCTCTCTTCCCAACAAAGTCCAGATGAAAGGGGTTTCCAATGAAATGTGACAAATCCATTCCCAAGTGTCTTTCAGTCCTCCTGAGAAACAGACTAGTTTGTCACTTCTCCATTTAGACAGGCTTCTGCTATTGTACAAGAATGCAGGCTTGAACTTCAAAGAGGGGTATGTAGTCAACTCTGTTGGTTCTACATCTGTACAGTCCACAATCTCTTTCCAGACTTTCTAAGGGGTCTGCAGTGTTTCAATCACATTCCTTTCGTGAATCTAATTCATCCAAAATTTTTCGCAGCTGAATATTTTCCACAGCCGTTATCATTTCATCAAACTTTAAAAACAAATTCAAATAAAAATTGCATGTTACTAAAAGGTGTTTTTCCAAATATGAGCCATTCTTGCTTGCCTGTAATCTGATACATCGTTGCTCTATGTAAAAACTTAGCCAGAAAACAAACAACGCTCAAGAAGAATAAAACAAAGATATTTTCTGCATATTTTGACCCAAGATTAAAAGAAAAATAAAATAAACTCCAAGTATTTTGCAAATTAAAAAATGAAAAACCCTGTCATGTATTAATATAAATAAGTCCAATATGAATATAAATCAAATGAAAGCACATTCACCAACTGTTTTTCCTAACAGGAAAATGAAAGTTATTCAAAACAACAGCATAAATCAAAGGGAAAAGGGGAAAAAAGGCTTAAAATAAATTGGCATTCAGTCAGCCAGTCAACTTTTAAAGATAAAAAGCAAAGTAAAACAAAAAATTCAAAACATGAATGTAGGAGATGACCAGGCTGAGCCTGAGGGGGTGTGGTCAAATGCATCATCAGTCTCGAGTGTCTTCACACCAACAAGAAATCCAAGTCCAGCCCAGCTTGAATTCCATTGACTTATCTATTGCCAATATGCTTTGACATTAGTAGTTGAGATTTCTGTAGAGAATAAGCCTTTTTATTCTTTTGAACTGTTTGAATGTCCTGATTTCCCCAATGCTAGACAATAAAGTTAAAACCCAGACCAGCTTAAGAAAATGAACTGCTGAAAGGAAGATGGATGCCCATGACTGTTCAACCCCTCCCAAAGGGAACTGGAATCTTAATGACTCCAAGATAAAAGATCATTTTCATAAAGATTCTTCTTATGTTTTAACCATCATCCTTCTTTCGGTGCATCATTAATAAAATTATCAAGATAAATATATGATTATTTATCTAGTAAATTAGTTACTAAAGTCAATGGTAAGGATTTTCCCTGTCCATCCATGTCTGACTCTAGGGGGCAGTGCTCATCTCCATTTCCTAGCTGAGAGAGCCAGCATTGTCCTAAGACACTTCCACAGCCATGAGGCCAGCATGACCATAGACCAAGATGCACAGAATGCTGTTACCTTCCCACTGAAGTGGTACCTATTTATCTACTGGCATTTGCATGCTTTTGAACTGCTGAACTGTAAATTAGTTACTCCCACCAATTTTTTATAGTATTATTCATATATAAAAATAGTACAAATGAAATCTTAAGGATAGATCTACATTGAAACTCCCATCCTTCTATTCTTATACAAGATACCATATTTTGTCAAGTCCAAATTGCTAAACATCTGATATCTTCCTACTGGATTTTATTTATGTACCTCTCTCCATTGAGAAATAATATTTTTTCTGGAAGCTGGGAATTTTTTAAAAGTGAACTAAGTAGATTTATCTAAGAGTTGAAATAATTCATGCATCACAAAATCATCATTTATTAATTCTATCTGCCCATATTAATGAATATGTTGAAGAACAGATTATCAAGAAGTAATTGCTATTTATATCTCCCAGTTCTAGAAGGAAAATTATTTGAGCACAGTTTTTAAGGTAGTTTCCTACTTAATTATCACATTGTCCAACTCTCACTTCAGTAGGTTTCTATTCATGATTTCATGAAGATGTTTATTAATACTTTTCATAAGATCAAGTTATATCCCAAGCATTCCCACAATCTATTAATAAAGTGTAATGAGATGTGAGAATGACCTTTGGGATGGGAGGGGGAACATGCTGTCAATAAATAATCAAATAAGAGGAAGGGGAGCCCTCAACTGCATAGCAGGCAGAGAAAGAAACTCAAACGGAATCCTGCCTAACTTTTCAGACTGTAGAAATTATTGGTGGGAGATTTTTGCTTTCAGACTAGCAAGAGTTAGTTAACGCAGCCTTAGAACAGGGGTATCTAACTCCAGGCCCGCGGGCCATATGTGTCATGTGCTGGCCACACCCTTTTTAATGAAGGGGGAAAACGTCCCAATACATCATGTCATGCCACCGTGATGCTGTGAGCCTTAGAATAAATTAGAATTCACTCCTCTGGTCACATCTCCCATCTGTATATCTGGGAGAAGATTAATGTGGGAACTTACTTCTAGACAAAACCCTTCTTTCTAGTAATCACCCTATTGTTTTCAAGGAGTTTATGAATAATCTCTATTGATTTTCTTATGCAATTGTGTCATCACTGCTCTACAATGATCTATATAATTGATAAATTTTGTCAATTTTCTTTTATCAGCATGATTGACAAATTTTGTTGAGTTGTTTTTTGTCTGTTTTTTACTTTTGAAGATAGTAGTAACTCATCAGATAATTATAGAAGAAATATTCATATGTGAAAAGAGTACAGGCAAGAAGAAACCAAAATATTGACTTTTAACATTTCTGCATCTTTCCAATTTCAGTTTCATCCCTTTCTGGCAAATAATGAGTTTTTCAATCTTTTTATAAGGAAAGTGTACTTGGACCAAAATGGAGACGTAGCAGCAGATCTGAAGATCAGGACCTGGAGGATTCTCCCCAAGATGGATTTTGCCTTCGGGCACCCAGGAAGTTTTGAAAGAGGGAGACTTAATATCAGCCAAGGTGCTCTTTCAAAGCTTAAGTTGCTCAACAAGGTGGGTGGAATATTGCTGCCTTTTCTCTGTTTCCCAAAGCCTTAGGAACCGTTTCCAGTAAGCCTAATCCCTGTGGTGGATGACCTTCACTGAGAATTGAATGTGGGGAACAATAGTTTTCTTAGACTGTTTGGGAGGCTTCAGTAGCAATGAAAAGCTTCCTTCAGATGTTATAATATAGAACAATGTCCTAACCTGGGATCTAGGTGATGATTCTGTAGAACAGACAGTAGATGATGGTCGTTTGTGTCCCCTCTGTGATATTTTATCTCCATAAAAGTGGTGAGAGAGGCCATGAAGTCAGTGGTGGGATTCAAAATGTTTTACTACCGGTTCTGTGGGAGTGGCTTGGTGGACGTGGCAGGGGAAGGATACTGCAAAAACCCCATTCCCTCCTGATCAGCTAAGACTTGGGAAGCAGATAATAGATTGGGGCGGGGCCAGTCAGAGGTGGTATTTACTGGTTCTCCAAACTACTCTGAATATCACCTCTGCTTCAAGTACTGGGGACTATAGTGCCGATCATCTCAGGTTCCTTGTCCTCAAATATGAGGGAAGAAGGCAATTCTGTAGTTTGGGTATGGACTGAATCCAATGGGATTTATTCAAGACTGGCTGGAGGTCCTGTGGGTCCCAGGGGGAAGTAAGCTTTGGAATTAGAATTCAGCTTCTGAAAATGTATATGCCGCCTGTCTCCCTGTCCAGAGGGACTCCAGTCTGCTTACAATAGTGCAGGGGTGGCGAACACGCGGCTCGCGAGCCGCATGCGGCTCCCGGCCAAAATAAATGAGGCTCTTTGCCTCTTATCATTATTTAGTATACTGTGGCTCAGATCGCGCGCTCCCTTTCGGAAGCTGGGGAGGTCCTTTGCAGGCAGCTAGAACGGGCCGCCTGCAAAGGACTTCCCCAGACTTGCTTTGAGGAGCACGGGGCGACTGAGGCTAGTTGTGAAGCCCCAAAGCCCCCACCGCCACCGGAAGAACTGCTGCCACCTCCTCCTCCTCCTCCTCTAACAGGCAGCACTGCCGGATTTGCCGCCCGGCGCTGCGGCTGAGATGAAGCCGCCAAAGCTCCAGCCGGCATCTCCGCGCGTGGCAGCGGCGCCTCCCCTCCGCTCGGAGCAGCTGAGCTCAGTCAGCGCTGGGTTACCCCTGCCCCCTCCTCCTCCTCCGCCGTGCTTTTGAGGAGCCATGAGGCTGCAGGAGCCAGTAGGAAGGCGGGGGGGAGCAGGGGGAAAAAAGCCTCATGGCTCCTCAAAAGCACCGAGGAGGGGGAGGGGGCAGAGGTAACCCAGCGCTGAGCTCAGGAGCAAATCTGGTGATTCTGTTGGAGGAGGAGGAGGAGGAGGTAGCAGCAGTTATTCTGGTGGCAACTCGTACTCGTCGGCATCTTCAGCAGAAGCCCTGCCCACAATGAAGAAAGCAAAGATGGAGCAGATCCACGCAGATGACATCGCTGCAACATGACTGGAGGAGGAATTCTGGGAGTTGAAGTCCACAAGTGTTAAAGCTGTCAGGTTTGAAGACCCCTGGGGGTTTTTTTCCCTAAAGGGTTAGGGGTGCAAGGGTCTTGTAACTTGACAGCTTTAAGAGTTGCGTGCTTCAAATGCCAGAGTTTCTGAGCCAACATTTTGGTTGCTAAGCAGGAGCGTTGTTAAGTGATACTGATATTATATAACACTTTGAATTAAGTGACATCTGTGAAAAAAATTCGGGTGCTCAGGCATGAAAATGTGCCACTCAAACACTATACTTTTCTGCTCACATCGAAAAAAAATTAGAGGGAACATTGCTTCCGGGTCTGTTTTGGCAGGTCACTGCTTGGTGTGGCTCTCTGACTCTCACAGTTTAAAATTTTGGCTCTTTTTGTCGAACTTGTTCGCCACCCCTGCAATAGTGTACTGTTTGTATAATGTCTCACATTGTATAATGCCCTGATCCAGGAAACCGAAGAACTGAAACATGTATTTGATCCAAAGAAAACCCCTTCCTGATATCAAATGTAATGAGGGAGAATTTGGAAGAAATGCTGCTTAGATTTGGCCTTTGGCTTGTAAGAGTCCTCTTCATCTGAAAAGCCCTGGAATGCCATGGCTTACCTTGAGAGTTAGCGACCTGAAACCTCTCTGGGTGAAAAGGAGGTTGCACATTTAATAACATGTGACGTGGGTCTCTCTTTCCATGGCAGTTGCTATCACCTAATTGTAGGTTCTTCAACAGAAAAGACCTTGTCTTGGATAACCAGGTGGGCCCTGGAAACATCCCTTTCTGACTTAGGGCTCCTATTTATCTCCTATGTCCTACCGGAAAAGGTGCCTCGCTTTTTGAGGGACACATTCTCATGTCCCCCCCCCCCATCTGCCTCATCTCACTAAATACTATAAACGAGTCTGTTTATTCCTTTCAGAAGCATGAAAAGATTTTACAAATAAATAAATATAGAAAGAAAGAAAGAAAGAAAGAAAGAAAGAAAGGAAGGAAGGAAGGAAGGAAGGAAGGAAGGAAGGAAGGAAGGAAGAAAGAAAGAAAGAAAGAAAGAATCCCCTTTAAAGTTGACAACGTAATTCAAAACTTTGTATGTTAGCTAGGAGACTGTTCTGGATTACTTTCAAAGAGGCTTAGCAGGTTTTCAATGTTTTATATACTCCAGAAGAAATATTTGCAGATTTTTTTCTTCCTTCCTATGAACTAAAATTCTTCTTCATTACTGCCTGTGTTTTTCCCTTTTTCTTCTCTATTTCACTCAAGAATTTGACTTTTATTTTGAACTTGGAATATAAAAAAGATACAAAAGGATAACAATACTGCCACTCAGAGGCTGGAGGTCTGTGTATTGGAAACAAAGCACTTTCACCTGTCTCATTGATCATTCTGGCTTTGCACTTCAAAGTCTCACAGTTTGTTTATAGAGAGTGATAAGAAGAAAAGCACAAATTGTTTATACAGGTGTTCTTTTGAAGTATATCATTAAACAGATAAAAGTGAAAATAAGATCTTATTGTGAATGTATGCTTAATCTAATAAAAACCCTACAAGCCAGAGCAGCAGTGTTTATCAGTTGGAAATAATGGCACAATTTCAATAGCAGAAAGAAACTTTAAGTTTGCAAAAGGTAATGTTAGAAATTCAGAAATTATTAAACACATCTGAGAAAATGGAGAAGTTGGAAAACCTAGAGCATCTAACAGCAAAATATGATGAAGAAGTTGGAGATGCTTATCAAGTGGAAAAAGTGGAGGCTAGAGTCCTAAAAACCCAAGAGAAAAATGATCACAAAGAAATGAAATCTGCTGATATCTATGGTGAATGGTTTGTGGCTGGAAATGGAAAGAGTGGAATATGGAAAGGGGAGCTAGATGGATGGGAACTCTACCCTAGATGGCAAGGTACAGAAGAAGAAAAAACAAAGGAATTTATGGATTTAAAGAGAGAAATCTTATCAGTAACACAATTGATAACACCACTAATAATTAAAGATAAGCTGATTAAGGAAACAGAAGGAGGGTATTGATATTATATGAGAGACTTAATAAGCAATGAGTTGCGAAGAGGAGTCCATGCAAATTTGATTAAGGAGATGATTAGAGGACTGATACCACAAATGGCAGAAGACAGTAGATTGTGTTGCTACTGGAAAGATTCAGGTTGATAGATGAAAGCGTATATATATATATAATGTATTGGAATGACAAGTAGTAATTGGATTTGAATATCGAATGGTACCTATGAAAGGAAGATTAGAAATTTTTGGTTATATATAAAGGTTAATAAAAAAGAACTAAGCTAAATTTAGTTAAGTTTTGATTATTAGGGGGAAATAAAAAATGTTATGATAATGGATAGTCAAATAAAGGAGGGATAATGATAACAATGCATATATATGTATGGGTACAACATAAGGAAATTGGATGTAAACTGTAAACAGTGATTTGGAAAGGAGGATTAGAAATTTTTGTTACTAAATATTATTGATGTTTAGCCAGAATAGACCATAAGGATTTAGTGTTATTGGAGGTTATTAGAAATAGCTAATGAAATGCCAGTATGTGGTTATGTTTTAAATTTTGGTATATTCTATGAAGAAGGACGTTTAAACAATTATAGTCAAATGAAAATGGAGGTATGATGATGGTAATATGTATAAATATATCTGATTTAAAATACTTGAGTTAATATGAATTATGGATGATGACTGTGGAAGAGATGCACGAAAGTCTTTTGTAACCAACTGATACACTTTCTACAGTATGTAAAGAAGGAGGATTCTTTGTGTTGTGTCTGTTTGAAAATTAAAAATAAAATAAAAGTTTTATATAAAAAACGTAATAAATCTAAAATTTAAAATAATGTTTGTAACATGCATTCTTCTATTCTTCATATATCCCTAATTTTAAAGTATTCTTATCTATCCACATTAAATTTTATTATTTATTAAATTTAGAATCAATAAATGCAAAATTTAATATGAATCGATTATGTTACTTTAAAATTATGGGTATAAGAAGAATGGAGAATGCATGTTAATAGGGCCATGAGGAGGAATCCGCCTGGGTGTCATTTAATGCATAATTCTTTTTCTTTTCAATCCCTCCCTTCAGACTTTATTAAGTAGAAAAGAATTTTTTGTTACATGATATGCCAGAAGCAAAAGAGAAGAACTAAATGAAGGCTCTACCAGGGTCACATCTCCTACACCTGTTTGGAAGGAGCTAGAGATTTCATATTCACCTCAGTGAAGCCTAGAACCTACTTATCTAATGTCCATTTCGCTCTCCCCCACCCCACCCCAATTTTCCATGGATGGAGAGTCCTAACATCTTTTCTTTGGCATTCCTTGTTTTTCTGCTCAGTCCCTGCCTCAGTCCAGATGTGTGGAAAGTTGTCATCCTGGATTTGTCAAGAGGGCTCGAGAAGGAGAGCCAGTTTGCTGCTATGACTGTGTTCCTTGTCCGGAGGGGACCTTCTCCACTCAGGAAGGTGGGTGACACCGGAGGAAAGGAAGGCCTGGTGGAAATGGATTTATCCAGAGCATTTTGATGAAAATGCAAATTAAAACATGCATTGAAGCTTAACTGTTTTCTTATTTATTTTCAAAATGCACAATTTCTTATTTAAACAGAAGAATAATTAAACTTGAAGGAGGGGAGGGGATGGGAAGAGAAAGGAAGGTATGGCAGATTGGACAAACTTTGCCATTGCCAGGGAAAATAATTCCTTTGCTTGTTAATTTGGATGTGTCCTTCCATGTTAACCTTTCTAGGACCATCTGAATTCTTTGAAACTTTAAGGATTGTCTTCTGTCCATTCCTTTTTTTCATCTGAAGAAGATTTATATTATGTCACACACACCCAAAATTGAGACATAAAAGTTATATCAAACAATCAATTTCTATTAATGCCATCAACCGCCATAAGATTACAGATTAAGAGAGTTGGAAGGGACCTTGTAGATCATCTAGTCCCAGCCCCTGCCCAACAGACCTTACACCATTTTTGACAGAGGGCAGTCCAGTCTCTTCTTGAAAGCTTCCAGGGATGAAGCTCCCACAACTTCTGAAGGCAACTTCTGTTCCATTGGTTGATTGTTCTGTCAGAAAATTTCTTCTTGTTTCCAGTTTGAATCTCTCCTTGGTCAGTTTCCATCCATTATTCCTTGTCAGGACTTCGGGTGCTTTGGAGAATAGCTTGACCCCTTCCTCTCTGTGACAACCCCTCAAATATTGGTACATTGCTCTCATGTCTCCCCTGGTCTTTCTCTTCACTAGACTATGTGGGGTTATGGGTGGCTTTGGGGACCATTCAGGATTCATTTTGCCTTCTGAAATCTTTTACTTTTTCACTAATAAATAATCTAGAGACACTGGGAGTCAGGCAATCTATAATTTGTATAAATAAGCAAGCAAACAAATAAACAAACAAACAAATTCTTACTAGTTTCTCAGTCCAAAGTATCTAACTGGGATTAACAAGCCAATTTCCCTTTAAAATATATAATTCATTTATTTGTTTATGGCCTGCTTTTAATATTTTTATAAATAAATTAGATATTTTTATAAATAACTTAAGGCAGCGGGGACACACAATAATACTTTCTCTACCTATTTTCCCACAGCACGTTATGAGGGCTGAGAGAGAGTGACTGGCCCAAAGTTGCCCATTTCATTAATCCTACCTCAGAGACTCTGTGTAGCTCTTCCATTACAGGCACGATCCACTGAAATTATATCCATACACTTAGATGTATTCAATTTCACATAAGGAGGCCCTCTGTACAGGGAAGGTGATTCTTATCAAATGGAGAGAAAAATACATTCTCAGATGACACTTTGGAAAATATGATCATAAAAGCCTATACCAGCACAATACCACTGAGAAAGAAAAACAAGAAATCCAAGAAGAAACCAGCATGGCTGCACAAAGATCTCTCTGACACATTGAAAGACAAAAATGAGAAGGACAAAAAATGGAAAGAGGGACACACAACTAAACCAGAATATCAGCAGATAGCCAAAACCTGAAAGACAAAGTCAGGTTCAGAATGAACAAATATTTGCAAGAAAAGTCAAAGATAATAAAAAAACCTTTCATCTAACATATAAATAACAAGAAAAAAAAATAAGGAAACAGTTGATCCACTAAAGATAGAAGCCTGCAAGGAAGTAACAGGCAACAGAGAGAAAGCTGAGCTGCTTAACTCATTCTTTGCATCTTTCTTCACGCAAAAAATACCTATAGTCCAACTTACCAAAAACAAAACTGCAAAAAACAGAATAGAAATAAAAGTTAAAATAAGCAAAAAAATAGTAAGAGAACGCCTGTCTGATCTTGATGAATACAAATCACTGAGACTTGATAGATTACGTTCCAGAGTTCAAAAGGAGCTGGCAGATGTCATCTCAGAACCACTGTACCACATCTTTCAAAAATGCTGGAGCAACCTGGAAGAGGACCAGAAAAGAGCTAATGTGGTTCCCACCTTCAAAAAAGGAGGGGAAAACAGACTTAGGAAACTACAGATCAATTGGTCTAACATCAATACCTGGGAAGATATTGGAAAATATAGTTTAAAAAAAAACAAATCTGCCAAAATCTAGAAACAAAGTAATAACTAGCAGTCAGTATGGGATTGTTAAAAACAGATCATGTCAAACCAAACTTATTTCATTCTTCAACATAGTGAATAAATTAGTAGACCAGCGAAATACCGTAGACATAATATACTTAGACTTCAGCAAGGCATTTGACAAAGTAGACCACAACCTACTTCTTGGTAAGCTAAAAAAAAAAGTGGAATAGATAGCATCAACATCAGATAGATTCGGCTGACAAACCGTACTCAATGAGTACTCCTTAATAGGTCTGTGTCTACATGGATGGAAGGAAGCAGTGGGATACCACTCTATAAAGCTTTAGTAAGACCATACCTAGGATACTACATTCAGTTTTGGTCACCACGCTATAAAAAAGATGTTGAGACTCTAGAAAGAGTGCAGAGAAGAGGAACCAAAATGATAAGGGGACTGGAGACTAAAACATATGAAGAACAGTTGTAGGAACTGGGCACGGCTAGTCTATTGAAGAGAAGGACCAGGGGAGACATGATAGCAGTCTTCCAATATTTGAGGGGTTGCCACAGAGAGGAAGGGGTCAAGCTATTTTCTAAGGCACTGAAGGCCAGACAAGGAACAATGAATGGAAACTGACCAAAGAGAGATTCAACCTGGAGATAAGGATAAATTTTCTGATAGTGAGAACCATCAACTAATGGAACAAAAGTTGCCTTCTGAAATTGTGAGGGCTTCATCACTTGAGATTTTCAAGAAGAGATTGTACTGTCGTTTGTCAGAAAAGGTGTAGGGTCTCCTGTTTGAGCAGGGGGTTGGACTAGATGACCTACAAGGCCCCTTCCAACTCTGATAATCTGTAATTCAATTCATTTCAGAAGTTCCATCTGAACCACATCAAGCATTTTTTCACGATCTAATGAGATGAGAGCAGCCAATTCATTGACTGAGAGACATTGTGAGAACAGTTGTGGGTGCATCTCACTACATCCATTTTAGTACTGCTGCCAGTTGCCATTTCCAATTATTTGTAGGACTACTTTTCTCCATCAGCCAACCTATCACAGGATAGGAATCCCCTTGGTCCAGGATATTGAGAAATGTCATCTGGAAGGACCCAGAAAGTGTTCCTAGAAAGATGATCAGATTCATCATTTACCTCTAATAATGTAGGTTTATAATATGAAGGTTTTTCTGATTCACGCAGGAAATATTTTGGTCCTAGGACTTTCCCAATTTCATACACCTTAGCTATATAGTTTTTAGAAAGTGGTATTTTCATTTTTTTTCCCTTGGAATTCTTAAGCAATACATTTTGAAAAATGGCCATTGTCAATTGTTGTGTCAAGAACATGTTTCTAAAAGATAAAAGAATAGAGAAATTTAAACAAATTTTGCTTTCTGGTTTTCTCAGATACAGAAAAATGCACCAAATGTCCAGATGATAAATATCCAAATGTGGACAGAGTCCAATGTATCCCCAAAGTTATAACCTTCCTGTCTTACAAAGAATATCTGAGCATCATCTTGGTTTCTTTTGCCCTATTCTTGTTCCTCACCACAGGCCTTGTTTTAATCATCTTCACTAAATACAGAGAAACTCCCATTGTCAAAGCCAACAATCGGGACCTCTCCTACATCCTCCTGGTCTCCCTCCTGCTTTGCTTCTTGTCTCCTTCTCTCTTCATTGGTCAACCAAGGAAAGCCACCTGCCTTCTCCAACAAACAGTCTTCAGCATCATCTTCTCAGTTGCCGTTTCTTCTCTCTTGGCCAAAACCATCACGGTGGTGCTGGCTTTCTTGGCCACAAAACCAGGAAACCAAGTGAAGAGATGGTTGGGGAAGAGCTTGGCCAACTCCATCATCCTGTCTTCTTCTGCAGTCCAAATTATCATCTGCTCCATCTGGCTGGGAGTTTCTCCCCCCTTCCCTGACTCTGACCTCCACTCCCAGCCTGGAGAGATCATCCTGCAATGCAATGAAGGGGCCGTTGTCATGTTCTACGTCACCCTCAGCTACATGGGCTTCCTGGCTGCCATCTGCTTCACGGTGGCTTTCCTGGCCAGGAATCTGCCTGGGGCCTTCAACGAAGCCAAGCTGATCACCTTCAGCATGCTGGTCTTCTGCAGTGTCTGGGTGACTTTTGTGCCCACCTACCTGAGCACCAAAGGGAAATACATGGTGGCTGTTCAGGTCTTCTCCATCCTGGCCTCCAGTGCTGGTCTGCTGGTATGCATCTTCATCCCCAAGTGCTACATTATCCTTCTGAGGCCAGAGCTGAACACAAAGGAACATCTCACAGCCAGAATAAATATTAAAACATGAAACATAGCATCATGTTATTTAAAGAATTGTGTTCTTTTATGCAATTTTGTTGAGGTAAACTGGCTGGCTGCCTTTTTTCCCCTTTGTTTGATAGAAGAAATAAATACTTTTCACTTAGTTTGTATAAAACAAATAAAAATCATATACAGTATGTATATTTCTAAATGGGAAATGTTTGAATAACTGGAATTCTTGTATTTCCCTATTCATCCCAACAAATCTAGCTAAAGAGAACTCTGTGAAAGTCATTCAGAGGAATTTAATATTCAGCAACCACAAATGAACCAGACACCTTATAAAATAATTTCAACAATTATTCCTGACAACAGTGGCTGAAACTATGTCTTTGTGTGAGAAAGAGTGAGTAGGAATAGAGGCGAGATGGACGGACGGTGCTCCAATTATGTTCTTCTACCATTTCCATGAAAAACGTTGCCCTTCACACAAATGCAGTTCGAGAGCATCTCTGAAAGCTCCCTTGCTTGGATGTTGCCATCCCAAGAGACCCAATCGGCCCAATTTCCTCCAGCTGCCCCTGCCCTGGGAATGAGGGTTTTCTTTCTATGGGATCCTGCATCCTCCCCGCTCCCCTAATTGATCAAGACCCCTCAAACAGCCAATTCTCTTCCCTGATACAGGGAGCAGGTTGAGACTGGAGTCCAGAAGCTTCGAGGAATAGATGGTTTGGGGGCCCCCACATGGGTTCCTTTTGATGGTTACTATCGTTTTGTTGGGTTTTATGTTTTATTCTTATGCACCAATCCATCGAGGGATGTTGCACATGAGGTGGGAATCCACATCAGTCTCTGGAATAAATCAAGAGAAGGTATCACTTCTACCCGATCTCCTGTCAGGGGATAAAATCCAGGTGATCTTCCCAATGAAGTAGGGATCCGCATTCATTCTGTGTCTCCTGCCTTGAATGGGGAGGAGAAAATGATCCCTTCCCCTTTCCTTCCATTTGGATTGTCTTGTAGCTACAAATAACTGAATACACATCTGCCTGACATACTCAGATCTTCAGAGCTCAAACCCATCAGAACTCTGCCTTCTTCACAAGGGACCACACACAGCTGTCTTTCTTCTGACCATTTATCTCTCTCTCTCTCTCTCTTCCCTTCCCTCCCTCCCTCTTCCCCTCCCTCCCTCCCTCTCTTCCCCCTCCATCTCTCTCTCTTCTGCTCCCTCCCTCTCTTCCCCTCCCTCCCTCCTTCCATCTCTCTCTCTTCCCCTCCCTCCATCTCTCTTCTTCTCCCTCCATCTCTCTCTCACTCTCTCCCCTCTCTCTTTCCGCCTTCCCCCCTCTCCCTCCTGTCTTTTACTTCATTAGTTTTCCTCCCTGACCACCTGTTACAAAGTGTTTGCAACATATTTGTGATGTTCCCTTACACACCTCTTACATAGTTGAGCAAAATCCAGCCAGTCAGGCTCACTCAACAACCAACCCGAAATACCTGGCCAGATCCAGTCCCTGCCATCAACGAAGAGAAAAGGATCCAGCGGGATGGACAGTTTGAGAAGTTTGACAGGAGTAAGAAGGAGCCTCCTGGGACTCTTTGAATGGCCGTCAGGAAGGGCCCATCTGCACATTCCCAGCTTCCTTCGGGCCCTTCAGCTCTGGAGGGGAAGAGGGAGGGAGGGAAGTCAAAGGGTGGGGGATATCGAGGGTCTCCGTGGGCTGCAGAGTTCTTTGGCGGGGGCAGCGGGGGGAGTAGAGGGAGCCTCAGTGAGACTGAACCCTTGGGCTAATGGTTTGGAAGAGCACCCCCTGTGGGAAGGACAAGGCAGCATTGGAAAGCTGCCTTAGAGATGGGGGGAGACTGGGCTCCTTTCGCCCCCCTTCTTGTCTATTTCCCTCTATTTCCTCTTTCTTTGCATTGACTTGAGGGCGTTTCCCCTTGATGGCCTCCTCCTCTTCTTGGATCCACACCGCTCCCTGCCTTGCCCTTGGAGGCTGGCCGGAGTCCCTCCAGGAAAGCCACAGAAGGGAGAGGAGTCCCGGTGAGGCACCTGGATGAGCTTCCTCCCAGCTGGGCAGCAGGCCTGGAGGGGGCGGCCAGTTCAATGCCACTTCCTTCCTGGGCCATGTCAGGGCTCCATCTCCAGGGGCTGTGGGGGCTTCACGGGGAACCACCGAGGTGGGATCAAAGCGAGGCGGGCCACAGATGGGGGAGGGCAGAAGTGTCCAGCTAAGGTTCCCAGAGCACTGGAATCACCTGGAGTTTCCCCCGCAGGAGCAGATTGAGCCCTCAGAAACATTCCAGCCCCCCGACTCCAGAGGTCCCCGGAGTCTCTTGACCCCCATCAGTCTCCCTCCTGGCCTCTATCCCAGCCAGCCTTGCTAGGGATGCGGTTCTTCTGCCAGGCGAGGGTCTGCTAAGAAGCCGAGGTGCATCACCCTCCCCGGACCAAAAAGACCCCTTTAGGCCTCGGCCTTTCCTGACTCCCCAGGGCGACCTTCTTTCCATTGGGGGGGAGGTGAGGGGCAGGATTGATGGAGAAAGTTTAGCCTGTCTTCAGCCCACCATCTCCACCCTACAGCCTCTGAAAAGGGGGAGGCTTCTTCTGTTTGTGGGGAGGGGGGTACAAAAAATGATGGTTCCCCAGGACTTCCAGTGGTGCCGCTGGCCTTAGAGGATGCTCCCTCGGGAATGCCAGCCCCATGTTTGAGTAACAAGCTGCTAGGATAGCATAAATCAGCTGTCCAGCAGTTTTTAAAACCTCCCCCTCGGGAAAAGGGGGGGAGGTGAGCTGTCTGGCATAGGGTAGAGGCACCCAGAGGCCCCAGAAGCAATTCTATGGCGTGAAGGGTGTGAAGTCCCCAGGAAGCCTGACAATCTCCTCATCTCGGGATGCTTCTGCTTTTGCAGAAACAAAAGGCAGCATCCACCCCTGATGTTTCAACGTTTATTCTACATCTGAACAAGACGCAGGCGGAGCAAACCAGGAGGTCAAGATCTTGCAAGTACAAGCCTTAACTTTGCAGATTATATCTCTTTCTGTAAACTTAAAGGGAACTTTTTTTAAAAAAAATGGCGCCGGAATAATAAAGGGTGTGTTGAAAACGAAAGTGAAGCGGAAAGCTGATTAGCACTTGTTAAGTGCTCGTTAGTGCTGCTGGAGGACTTCAAAGAATAGATTTTCTGGACTGAACAAATTGGTTGTTTAAAAGCTTGATTTTAATACTTTGAAATGGCTTCTAAGCAGGCAAAATTCAATGTTTCAAAAAGTGCTGGCAGTTTGCCAGTGCAATCGCAAAAGCTGCAGTCTTTGCTACCTCCAGTGCAAATACAATCACAAACCCTGACACTGGAGGCTCTACAAAATAACTTACAAAATGCATTAAAAGAACAGGCAGTTGTCTTGGAGGGGAAAATTACAAGTGCCTTTAAAGATGTCTCTGATGAAATATCTGGAATTAAGGATTTAATCCAAACACGTAACCAAGAAATAAGGGAGGATATAGTTGAGGCACTTAAAGGATTATTTGGTTACGTAGCATATCTCGATGAGAAGGTGGAAGAAATTAATGAGGCTAATACAAAGTTGGACAACAAACTCATGGAGGCACAAATTAAAATTGATAAGTTGGAGGCGGAGCTTACAATGATACAATATAGAACAATGGAAATTTGCCCTGAGGATAAGGGGTTTGAAAGAACATAGCCAAGAAGATTTAAGAGAGATTTTTGCAGACGCTCTTGCTCAATTAACTGGGGAACCAAAGGCCAAATGTGTCTGGCAAATTGACAAAATTTACCACGTTAATTCATGGATTGCCAGACAAAGACAACTGCCAAGAGATATTGTAATCTATTTTGTCACCAGGAAAATTAGGAATGAAATATTGCAAGCAACCTATAAAAACAAACTGCAAGTGGCAGGTCAAGAGGTGATAGTATTGAAGGAAATCCCCCCCCCCCCAAATGTTGAGATCTAGAAAGGACTATGCATTTTTAGTGGATGAACTTAGAATGTGCCAGATTCAATACAGATGGGAGACCCCAGCCGGATTGGTGGTGAACTACCTGGGAGAAAGACATCGTCTCAACTCTGTCTGGAAGGCAAAAGATTTCTATAGTATAGTACTAAAGGCAGGACGCCCTCCATCTCCAGGTCCCAAAGAAAGAAAAGAGACAGAGGACCCCAGGCAGCAAGATAACCAGGAACAAATTAGGGTTGTAAGTTTACTGCAGGAAACAGAAGAAATTATGGAACAGAGACAAACTCGTGCGGCTACTAAACATAAAGAACAAGAATTAAAGTCTCAACAAGCCCAGATAATAGTCCAAGATAATATAAAAATGAGCACAGAAGCAGTGGGAGAAGCTAGACCGAAGGTAAAATCCCAGCAATATTTCCAGGCAGCTCTTAAAAAGCTTCAGCGTGCTAAAGATGACAATTAAATTTCTAACATGGAACGTCAATGGCTTAAACTCACCACAAAAAAGGAAAAAAATATTTCACTATTTGAAACAATTTAAAAATGATGTAATTTGCTTACAAGAAACACACATTAGAACACAGGATCAGAAATACTTGATGAACACAAGACTGGGATCGCATTTCGTAGTATCTGCTCCGGAGAAGAAAAACGGTATAGTCATATATTTAAGAAAAGACTTAAAGACTGAATTAATTGAAGCAGATCCTCAAGGTAGATATATTGCAATTGAACTATTAATAGAAGGAAAGAAAATACTCTTAACAAGAGTATATGCTCCCAATCAACAACAAGAAAAATTTTCCAAGATGCTTCACACTAAATTAACACAATGGGGTTACAGATCCTGTGTTTTACTGGGCGATTGGATTGGATTGGATTTATTAGATTTATATGCCGCCCTTCTCCCAAGGACTCAGGGCGGCGTACAGCATTAAAAAACATATAGTACAAAAGTTAAAAGGAAATTAGAAACAGTCCAAATAACAAATCCAATTTATATAACACTCACATTTTAAAAATTAAATAAAATTAACAGGCCAGGCCGGCTTGCTGGAAAAGCCAACATTTTAGGGCGCGTCGGAAGGACCGGAGGTCAGGGATTATGCGAAGCTCCGGGGGCAGCTCATTCCAGAGGGAAGGCTCTCCCACAGAGAAGGCTCTCCCCCTGGAGGTCACCAGCCGACACTGTCTGGCCGACGGCACCCTGAGGAGGCTAACTCTGTGGGATCGTACTGGACGGTGGGAGGCTATTGGTGGCAGTAGGTGGTCTCGCAGGTACCCTGGCCTAAGCCATGGAGCGCTTTAAAGGTCATAATTAGTACCTTGAATCAGACCCGGAAGACAACCGGTAACCAGTGCAGGCCGCCTAAAAGGGGTGTAACATGGGAGCACCTAGGTACCCCCATGATAACCCACGTGGCCGCATTCTGGACCAGCTGAAGCCTCCGGGTGGTCTTCAAGGGCAGCCCCATGTAGAGAGTATTGCAGTAGTCCAGGCGAGAAAGGACGAGGGCATGAGTGACTGTGCACAGAACATCCCGATCCAGGAAGGGGCGCAACTGACATACCAGGCGAACCAGGTAAAAGGCCCCCCTGGTCAAGGCCATCAGATGTTCTTCTAAACTAAGCCGCATATCCAGGAGGACTCCCAGATTGTGAGCCTTCTCTGAGGGGGCTAAAATTTCTCCCCCTATCCTCAAAGATGGAACAAGATGCACAAATCAGGATGACGGAAACCACAGCCACTCAGTCTTGGAGGGATTGAGCTTGAGCCTGTTCCTCCCCATCCAGATCCACACTGCCTCCAGGCATCGGGACATCACGTTGAGGGCATCGTTTGGGTGCTTTGGGGTAGAGATGAAAAGTTGGGTATCATCAGCATATTGATGATACCGTACCCCAAAACAATGGATGATCTCGCCCAGCAGTTTCATATATATGTTGAACAGTAGGGGTGAGAGAACCGACCCCTGGGGCACCCCACAAGTGATGCGCCTGGGGGTCGATCTCTGCCCTCCAGTCAACACAAACTGTGACCGATCCGATAGGTAGGAGGAGAACCACCGTAAAACGGTGCCCCCCACTCCCACCCCCCTGAGTCGTCGCAGTAGGATACCATGGTCGATGGTATCGAAAGCCGCCAAGACGTCTAATAGGACCAGGACAGAGGAGCAGCCCCTGTCCTGGGCCCGCCAGAGATCATCGACTAACGCAACCAATGCCGTCTCCGTGCTGTACCCGGGCCTGAAACCCGACTGAAACGGATCCAGGTAGACAGCTTCATCCCGTACTGGGGAAGCTGACGTGCTACCACACTCTCGACAGCCTTTGCTACAAAGCGAAGGTTGGAGACCGGACAGTAGTTGGCTAAAGAGGCTGGGTCCAGGGAAGGCTTCTTAAGGAGGGGCCTTACCACCGCCTCCTTCAAGGCGGTGGGAAGGAACCCCTCTCTCAATGAAGCGTTGGTAATCGCCTGGAGCCAGCCTTGTGTCACCTCCTGGGAAGCCGAAACTAACCAAGAGGGACACGGGTCCAGCACACAAGTGGCAGCACTGAGTCTCCCCATAATCCTGTCCATGCCTTCGGGGTCACAGGGTCAAACCCATCCCAGATTGTCTCCTCAAGATTCATCCCCGTCGGCTCACTCGAATTGGAATGGAGTACTGGATCCTGTTCAAGACAAGAAGAGGCTTTTGCAAAATACCCAAACACGAACAAGATTACTTAAATCCTTTTTTTATATGATGGATGACTTTGAACTGAGAGATATCTGGAGAGAACGGAATGTTAAAGAACGGGATTTCACTTTCTTTTCTGATAGGCACCAATCCTTTTCCAGAACTGATTTTATATTAATTACAAATGATTTTTTTCCAGGGTAGAGAAGACTAAGATATGCCTGAGAACTTTAACAGATCACAACCCGGTCTGGATGGAACTTGAATATGGAGACCGACCCAGGAGGTCTTGAAGATTAAATGAAAATCTATTTAGATATGAGAAAATGTTACGGAATGTAAAAAACTATTGAAAGAATATTTTGCTTTTAATATGCATAAGGGGATATCTATGGAAATGGTTTGGGACGCAAGTAAAGCATACATGAGAGGTGTTTTAATAAATTTGAATAATATTTATAGGTGCAGACAAAGGGAGAAACAAAGTGAATTAGAGGAAGAGATTAAAGAAAAAGAGCAGGAGTTAATGTCTAAACCAGATGATAAGAAGACAAAAGAAATAATTACTTTACTGTGAGGACAGTTCAATATGTTAATGTCAGACCAGATATCTACTAATTTTCTATATGCTAAACATAACACTTTTTGTAATGCCAATAAACCAGGTCGATGGCTAACATATATGTTAAGGAAAAAACAAAGATCCCGTAATATAGAGAAAGTAGAATATAAAGGGAAAGAAGTTTTTCAACAGAATATGATTAAAAAGACTTTTTTAGAATTTTACACCAGATTGTACGCTGGTGACAAAATACAAGGATCAGATATAGACCGATATTTGGAGAAAGAGAAAACTCCTATACTTACAGATGAGCAAATATATATGACAAAAAGGTCGACAAGATCTTTAAAAGTCATATTTTAAGGAATGCCTTACTGCGTGTTTGGGAAAAATATCAATATAGGTTAAACAACAAAATACCTATGTGGGGGGTGCCTAGACATGCTATAGAGAATATAAGTATAGAACAAAAACAAGATCTAATTACATATGCAGAACTCCTTAGTATGGATAGAGGTGCGCTGCAGTTGAAATCTTAGAATGTATTAAGAGATGAAAGGGTAATTCAAACCTGGTTCCAGTATGGTCAGTTACAGGCTAGATGGAAAAAAGACCAGAAATCCAGTATTATCCAAAGTGAGGATAACTTGATAAAACAAATTAGGGATCAGGGTCCAATGCATATAAAAAGATTGTACAGTGTATTGATAGAAATAGACTCAGAAACAGAATTAGTTAAAGATTGTATGATAAAATGGGCACAAAATTTTGAGGAACCAATAATGATGGAAACATGGGAAGAGATTTGGGTAAGAAATGTAAAATTTACACAAGCTCAGAACTTGAGAGAGAATTTCTATAAGATGTTGTACAAATGGCATTTAGATCCAAAAAGGCTAGCCTGTATGTATCCGAATTTACAATCTAAATGTTAGAGATGTGATTGTGTTAATGCCACGTACTACCATATTTGGTGGACTTGTAAAAAAGTTAAAGCATTTTGGATAAAAATATGGTGGGTTATTCAAAATATGTTGAAAAAGAGGATAAAGTTTACACCCCAGTTGTTTTTGTTAGGTATAGTTTCAGACTGTACTATCATAGAGACTAACCTTATCTTGAACCTAACGACGGCAGCAAGATTGTTGGTGGCGCAATACTGGAAGAAGGAAGAGTTGCCTACAATCCAAGAATGGACATTAAAAGTAGCAAACTTAGCAGAGATGGCCAAAATTTCAGTGTATTTGAAAGATCATTCGGATGAGAAGTACAAGCTGGATTGGACAAGATGGATTGACTATATTCAAAATAAATACCAGACTAAAAAAATTCAGTTAGCTTATGAATGAAGGCATGAAGAACACTACAATTTTTGGACTTCCGGTTCCGGCAGCTACGGCGACGGGCAAGTCTTTGCCCGCTCCCGCTCTCCCGGTGGGCTTCCCCCGCTTCGGGGGGGGGGCACAGGACGCCCCGGGGAGGCGTCCTGCCGAGGGAGCGGCTCGCGGAGGGCCCTGGCATCGGCGGCAGCTGGTGGGGGCTCCTCCGCTTTGCTCTAGGCACCGGGGAGCAGTTTCGGAGGGCGCGCGTGCGTCTCGCCCCATGCCGATCGGGCAGCGTGAATTTGAAGGAAGCAGTGGCGATGTGGTGAGGTGCTTCCTTTCTCCATTCCTTTTATGTTGAATTGATGGACTTTTCAGCAAGATTACAAGTTAAACTTTCGGAGCTTTGCTGGAGGTGCGGTTAGAGGGGGGGGATTTTACCCCCCCTTGGACAAGCGGCTTGAAAAAATTCTGCTTTTCCCCCTAGGAGGATGGAGGAGGGGGGAGAGCCAACTACTGATGCCTCACCCCTATAAAAGTGATTTTCACTGGACTTAGTTTTATAACTTGTTGATGACCTGAGAACTTTGTGAACTTTTGAAATTTTATTATGCCTCTGAGCCCAAAGTTGGCAGGGCAAGATGGCACACTTCCGTTGTCTTTATGAACTGTGAAACCTGACTCCACCTTTAAAACTCAGGCTTCCGGTCTTTGTCTCCGTACTACCCAGAGGAATCTCTTGTGGATTGCTATTTCTTGAATCTACTGGAGAGGAAACCTTTTCTTAATGCCAGATTGACTAAAGAAACTCTCACTTGTCTGGATTTTCTGCTCCCTGGACTCATCTGCCTGCTCTGCTTCTCCAGCTGTCCAGTCTCTACACTGACTGACTTCTCTGTCTTATAAACTATGTCTCCAAAAAGACCACCACCTGGAAAACCTGGCTTTGCTACTTCTGCACCGACATCTGCAACATCCAGCCCTGCCACACAGTCAAAGATTACAGAAATGATGCAACCTAAGAGCACAGAGGTGGACTTGCTGCAAATGCTTCAACAACTCATACAGGGCCAGGAAGAGATTAAGAAACAACTAAAGGAAATGAAGGAAGAAATTAAAGAGAATCAAGTCCAAATTTATAAGAACTCGCAGAGACTGGACCTGGTGGAGGGTGGGGTGGCGGAGGTGAGGGGGGGGTGGAAGTTTTACAGAAGAGTAACAAAGAACTTGATATTCAACAAATGAAAACAGAGTTTGAGAGAATGTCCTTTTATCTTAGATTTCAAAATGTTATAGAAACAGATGGAGAAAATATAAGGGACATTATGACCAACATTTTAGCTGAATACATACACAAAGACAAACAACAGATGGAGTGGGAGATAGACTTGGCCTATAGAGTGAATTCAGCATATGCTAGGACACACAATGTACCCAGGGAGGTTCATATTAAATTCCTTAGGAAAAGTACAAGAGACGCAATTCTGGGTGTACAAAGGGGGCAAGCATTGACATACCACGATAGGGAGATAACCATCTTGAAGCAGATCCCAAAAAAAATTAGGGAGAAAAGGAAAAGTTATTCGCAATTGGCGAATAAATTATACCAGACAGGGGTGTGGTTTAGATGGTTGATGCCTGAAGGGATGTTGATATTCTGGGAGGAGACAAGAATTAGAATTAATACACCCGTAGAGGCTCAGGCCTTTATGGAAAAAAATAAAGCAAACCTAGAAAAAGCAGAAGACTCTACAACGGTTATACAGGACACGGGAGGGGCCGGAGCTCTGCCAGCGGGGGGGGGGAAGGGGCAATACCAAGAAAGCTCAGATCACAAAAATGAATAAGAAAACCACATTGTTATAAACATACCGAAAGTAATAATGAAATTATATTTAGAAAATATATTATGATATATAAGTTGATTGAAAACTTTTATTCCTATATGCTGATTTTACATGATTATGTATTAATGTTTTATATCCAGATGTATACCATGAGTTTGGAGGGAGGGGGCGTCTGCCATACTTGCAACTGCCAAAATTTGTATATTATTCCACATACCCTTTTCCTAGTAAATGTTTTAAAAAACCAATAAAATTTTTTGAAAAAAAAAAAAAAGAACACTACAATTTACTCAAAGTTAGTTTAATAAAGGGGGAGTTAAAGCATAAGAATAGTAACATGTTAAAATTAGTTAGCTTATGTTAGCATATGGTTGTTAAATGTTTATACCCTGTATTTTGCTCTGGGAGGTTGGGGGAGGTCGGGTGGGAAGAGGGAAGGGTAAGGGGGGGTGATAATTGTAAAATTTATTTAAAAATTTAATTAAAAAAAAGATAGCATACCAGAAGACAAGATCAAACAATACTTACATTTTGCAACCATAAATCTAGTCCCAGACAAACACAGAGAAATAATAAATAGACCAATTACAATAAAGGAGTTAGGGATGGCATTGAAAAAACAGAAAAATAACAAAACTCTAGGTCCAGATGGAATCCCGATGGAATTATACAAAAATGAAATTATACAACAAGAAATATTGGAAGAACCTCTATTAGAAGTATTCAATGAAGTGCTAGAAGAAGCTAAAATACCAACATCATGGACAGAAGCAACAATAACTCTCATACCAAAAGAAGATTCAGACCTTCAGAAAATTCAAAATTATATACCCATCTTGTTAATGAACTTGGATTGTAAAATATTTGCCTCAATTATGTCATAGTGGATTAAAGGGACTCTAAATGAACAGATTCACCCAGATCAAAATGGTTTACTTCCACACAGACAGATTAAAAATAACATGAGGATTATAATAAACATCCTAGAATATTACGAAACACACCCGGAGAAACAAACTGCACTGGTTTTCCATGATGCCCAAAAGGCTTTTGACAAGGTAAATTGGAAATTCATAACTACAATGAGAAATTATGAAATTTGGAGAAAAATTCGTAAAAATGATAGAAAAAATATACACAAACCAAACAGCAAAACTGCTTATGAATGGGGATACAACAGAAAAAAAGGAGATAACAAAAGGAGTAAGACAAGGATGTTCTCTCTCTCCACTTCTTTTTATTCTAACCTTAGAAATACTCCTAACCAGAGTTAGGAAGGATCAGGAGATAATGGGACTAAAAATCCAAAAGGAAGAATATAAAATCCAAGCTTTTGCTGATGTTCAAGTTTTCATATTGGAAGACCCATTGGAATCCGGATTTAAATTAATTCAAAGGATAGAAGAATTTGGTGGTGTGGCAGGTTTAAAAATCAATCAAAACAAAACAGAAAATCCCAAACAGGCAGAACCCAAGGGGACTGATTGCTTCCTTGGCATTAGAAGACAGGCAGCACCAGTTAAGGGTCATCAACCTCAAGTGACACCAAACTCCATAGCTCTGGACGACCTCTTCCAACAGACTCTGGAGACAAAGAGAACCAATTGAAGTCAATTCCATGGTGTTCGAAGTTTCTTTTTCCAGCATTCCTTTCCTGACATATTCTGACATGATAGACCACAGAAAATGACCCCAGGAGTGTAGTTGTAGTTTTTCACTAACATGTTTTTCTCCAGCCTCTCCTCTGCACACATGGAGCTCAGAAGAAGCTTAGGATCCCAAGAGGAGAAGTTGCTTCTCCCTGTAATTAAGACCATTTGGGCCTTTGAGATCTCCATACCTGTGATAGAGGCAGCAGACTGAAGCAATATGCAAAGGATCTTATATCAGAAAAGGATAAATTATTTAAGTCAAGCATTCTTGGAACAAGTTTTGGGACAGGCAGGATCTGTGCTCTTGATTGTACCTCTCTCTCTTTTCCTGGTGAAGCTGAGTGTTTCTCTGTTTGTATTAGGAAAGTCCCTGGCGTTTCCATCTTGTGAGAATGCTTTGAATTCTTCCAACTGTTCCTGCTGTTGGTGTTAGAAACAGGAAAAGGATTAATAAAGGTCCATGAATTATGAACCTCCTGCTTCTGCTTCTGATGCTGCTGGTGTCCCAGTCAGTCTCTGGGAAGCTTGGAATGAAATGCCCACTGAGTCTGGAGCACCAGGATGGAAACAATCCATGGAGCTATTATAGGCCAGGAGACCATCTCATTGCTATAGTCACAACTGAAACACTGTTATTGCCTATAACGTTGCCTTTCGACAGTGCTCCTTCTAGTCCATCACCGTAAGTCATTCAGGGTGATTGGAGTTTCATCCCCTCTATTTGCAGTCCTAACACTCTCCTTCTTTTCTTCTTATGTCACTTACTTTTATATTACAGAAATTCTCTAATTTCCTGAATAATTTTGTTTTCCCTAGCTTGCCTGTTTTTTCTTATTTTGTGGAAGATTCAAATCTAAAGATGGGGTTATAAAAACCTGAAGGCAATACAGATTATTTTTCTATCCCAGTTCAATCCTCAATTCATTCACACTTGAATTCATTTTGTTTAAAGGAGTGATTGAAACAGTTGTAGTTGCCTCTGCCCAGCCCATTCCCAGATTTCTATAACTGATTATTGATGTTGGATCAATATTGGCTTAAGACTCAGTAGGCTTGTGGAGGCAAAAAGGAATAAATTCTTTTAAAAAGTTATTTGTTACTGTTGATGAGAATAACATGAACATTTTTTTACAGTAAGGATTCTTTTGGTTTTTTAAACACTCTACGATTAATTTTCAATATTCAAATGGTCAACAAGAACCCCCAGCTCTTGCACAATCTCACACTTGGCTACAACCTCCATGACAATTATTTGAACACTTTACGCACTTCTGATGCCTTGCTGGACATTCTCTCCACTGGAGAAGCCAATGTCCCCAACTACGGCTGTGGAAGGAAGGAGAACCTTCTGGCTCTTTTTGATGCAGCTAACAGTGACATCTCTATCCAGGCATCAACATTAGCAGCACTTTACAAAGTCCCACAGGTTTGTGTGTGTTTTTCTCTCTGATAAAGTGAGTGGTGGGTGTTGGTGGGCGAGCAACAGATACATCCTTATCTTCTCCATGTAATTCAAAAGCTGATTTTCTCCATATTAGCGAATGTGTCAATTATGGTTTTCTTCTCTTATGTTCTTGTTCAAATTCCTCAAAAAAGGCCAGAAATGCAATAAGGTCCTTGAAGAGGACTTTGTCCTGGCTATTCGGTTTTCAAAAAACATCCTTAGTTGTGAGTGAAATATTGGCATGTTCATTTTCACATAGAAATAACACCTGCAGCATGTGTGTGTGTATGTATATGTATATATGTGTATGGTTGTGTGTGTGTGTGTGTGTGTGTGTGTGTGTGTGTAATAAAAAAGTTCGTAGCAGTTACAGGCCAATTAGTTTGGTAGGTATTGTGGCTAAAATATTTCCCATGTTCCTCTAAACTAAACTTGAGATTGGGTAGGACAAAAGTGCATTAATTGCAGAAGAAGAAATAGAAGGCTTTTTAATAAGGAAAAAGTTTTATAAAATCATAATAATTAATCAATGCATTAATAATCTAATATCCGCAACATATTTGTTTTGAAATATCTAATTACATAATATGTCAGTTGGGTAAACCAGGGTTTTTTGGTTGTATAGATGTTAGTACAGCATTTGACACAGAGAGCAGAAAAAATATGATGGAGGAAATTGATTACCCTTAAAATGGAGGTCAGACTGTTGGCCCTGATCCCAGCCCTTTCTCAAAGCCCTTGTTTGAGAGGGAGGTTTCAGCTTTATGGAACCATGAGAAGAAGGATCTATAGTATAGATCTATAGATTCTATACTTACCAAGGGGTAACACAGAAGGGTGCATATTTGAACCATTGTTATTCAGTCTAGATATTAATGACTTACCAGGTCTAAGGAAGGATCTCAGTACATGGCTAAAGTGCTAAATTGTTTATTTATTTAGCATATGGCAAAGGCGTAATTAGCTAGGAGACTACAATGTTAGTACATAGTATTTGTCCCACTGCCGTAGAGTGCTAGTCCGTTCAGTTTGTGCTCATGAGCTTCTCCAGGGTTCATCACAGGGGGTGAACTAGCTCCGCACCAGAAGGACAAGAGGTGTCCTGTGGCATCATATGGGCTTCTCTCACCACTGATGTCACCTTGCAGTTGGGTTTCACATCCAAGCAAGTCCAGCACTGGCAGGGGCCCAACCATCTGCACAAAACATACCATATTTTCCACCAAAGTGGTGCCTATTTATCTACTACTGTTGTCACGTGTTTTCAAATTGCTAGGTGGGCAGAAGCTGAGGCAAGTGATGGGAGCTCACCCTGCGATGCAGTGGTAGGACCAGTGGTGGGTTCCTAACTAGTTTACTACCGGTTCACTGAGAGAGGGCATTTTGTACATACGTAACATTTTTGCCCCCCCCCCCTCTTCTCTATAACATGGCTTCAGTTCATTGAGGTTTGTGGGGTTTGTTTCTACACAGCCCTCTCAGGTCTCACCACGATATTTCAATTGTGGTGGGGTCTGGACTCTGCCTGGGCGATTGCAACATCTAGATTATTTCTTCTTTCAGCCACTTGTTGGTCTGCTTGGGATCATCAGCCTCTTGAATGACCCAAAGTCCTCCAACCTTCAGCCGTCAGATAGATGGCCTCACCTTGGACTCTAGAACACTTTGGTACCCAGAGGAGTTCATGGCCAAGTCAATGATCACAGGGTCCCCAGGTCCTCTGGCTGCAAAAGAAGCCAAAATCACCACCCCTCCATCCCTGTGGTTGACGGTTGGTGTGGCATGTTGGTGCTGATATGCTGTGTGAGGTTTTCACCAAATATGGCTCTGTGCATTATGACCAAACTTCTCCACTCTGGTCTCGTCTGTCCAAAGGAGAATGTTCCAGAAGTCTTGTGGTCTATTCAAAGGCAACATGGCCAACCTCAGCCATGCTGCCATGTTCTTTTTAGAGAGCAATTTCCTCCTGGCAACCCTTCCCAACAAATCAAAGCTGTTCAGTCTTTTTCTGATTCTGCTGTCATGAACTGGAACATTTAACAGGCTCCCCGAGGCCTGTGGAGTCTGAGGTGGAACTCTTGGGGTTGTTTGCCATGTCTCTGAGCATTGCAGGGTCCGACCTTGGGTGAACTTCCTGGGATGGTCCCACCTGGGAAGATTGGCAGCTGCCTTGAATGTTTCCCCCTTGTGAATAATCTTCTTTGCTATAGAATGATGGACTTTAAATTGTTTGGAAATGGCCTTGTAACCCTTCCCAGATTGACAGGCAGCAACAATTCCTTCTCTAAGATCACTGCTGATGTTTTTACCCTTTGGCATTGTGTTAACACACACCTCAGTGCTGGAGACCAGAAAACCCCTGAAACTTTGGCTTTTATAGAGGAAGCCACACTTGTGATGATCGATGAATGAAAGTCCCTTGATCAGCAGCCCCGGGCTCCCTCTTAGCCTCTTCACTCCTATGGAAGCAGTCAGGATGTCCACCTGTCTTCTCCATTTTGGCTCTCTTTCTGTAAAATACAGGATGACAGGGTGTGATATGTTCTCTGTTGTTGTTGCTTATCTGAGGTTGTATTTACCTACTTTTAAGAAATGCTTAAGACCAGATGCTTTTTACTATGCCTTGTAATTTGAGAAATTATATTAGGAGCTGTGGTCTCCCTATCTCTTGTATAACTAGGTGAGACAGAAATAAAAACAAAAGTCAAAAGATTGCTTCAACAAGCATCTGGAATATTGAATGTCAACTGCATAAGAAAGAAAGAGCTCAGAGTCTTGGCCTGCACATTAGATAAATAACCTATTGGGATAGATTTGCTGTTCAATCAGAATTAAACATGTACATATAATACGGCCCTTTATTGGAACAAAACATTCACTTGACCAATGTTCCCTCTAATTTTTTTTCGATGTGAGCAGAAAAGTATAGTGTTTGAGTGGCACATTTTCATGCCTGAGCACCCGAATTTTTTTCACAGATGTCACCTAAGACAACAACGAAATCAGTATTATTTGAAACTCAAAGTTATGTTTCTTCAAGGTACCTGCTTAATTCAAAGTGTTATATAATATCAGTATCACTTAACAACGCTCCTGCTTAGCAACCAAAATGTTGGCTCAGAAACTCTGGCATTTGAAGCACGCAACTCTTAAAGCTGTCAAGTTACAAGACCCTTGCACCCCTAACCCTTTAGGGAAAAAAACCCCCAGGGGTCTTCAAACCTGACAGCTTTAAGATTTGTGGACTTCAACTCCCAGAATTTCTCCTCCAGTCCTGTTGGCTCAGGAACTCTGGCATTTGAAGCATGGAAGTCTTAAAGCTGTCAAGTTACAAGACCCTTCCACCCCTAGAAAAAAAATGCAGAGGTCTTCAAACCTGACAGCTTTAACACTTGTGGACTTCAACTCCCAGAATTCCTCCACCAGTCATGTTGCAGCGACGTCATCTGCGTGGATCTGCTCCATCTTTGCTTTCTTCATTGTGGGCAGGGCTTCTGCTGAAGATGCCGACGAGTACGAGTTGCCACCAGAATAACTGCTGCTACCTCCTCCTCCTCCTCCTCCTCCTCCAACAGAATCACCAGATTTGCTCCTGAGCTCAGCGCTGGGTTACCTCTGCCCCCTCCCCCTCCTCCGTGCTTTTGAGGAGCCATGAGGCTTTTTTCCCCCTGCTCCCCCCCCCGCCTTCCTACTGGCTCCTGCAGCCTCATGGCTCCTCAAAAGCACGGGGGCGGAGGAGGAGGGGGCAGGGGTAACCCAGCGCTGACTGAGCTCAGCTGCTCCAAGCGGAGGGGAGGCGCCGCTGCCACGCACGGAGATGCCAGCTGGAGCTTTGGTGGCTTCATCTCAGCCACAGCGCCGGGCGGCAAATCCGGCAGTGCTGCCTGTTAGAGGAGGAGGAGGAGGAGGTGGCAGCAGTTCTTCCGGTGGCGGTGGGGGCTTTGGGGCTTCACAACTAGCCTCAGTCGCCCCGTGCTCCTCAAAGCAAGTCTGGGGAAGTCCTTTGCAGGCGGCCCGTGCTAGCTGCCTGCAAAGGACCTCCCCAGCTTCCAAAGCCTGTGGCAATAGAAATCACTGCGCGGCAGTTGAAAACTGCTGTGCGGTGTTTTCTTGCCACCTGCGCGCTAGCGCAGCCGCGCACCTTAGAGGGAATGTAGCACTTGACATTTGCATATGTGGGTCTGATTGTCCCAAAGGTGCTTTTTCAAGAGGCACTTTCTGGTTTTTCTTTGAAGACATTTTGCTTCTCTTCCAGAGCTGAAGAAGCTTCTTGGATTAGAAGCGAAATTTCTTCAAAGAAAAACCAAAAAGTCCAGTTGCCTCTTGAAAAAAGCATCTTTGGGACAACCATGACCTGGATGACTAAGATTGTACATAGACATGTGGGTCTGATGATTACAATAAATTGGAGGAATGATACAGAAATATGTTTTTTATTCTTATTTATTTAATTTGTTGCTTGTATTCCATTTTTAAATAGTGTTGTTAACTCTCTGTGCTTGATATTCTGTTTCTTGCTATGGAATAATTGATAATTTGTACATCAATACCAAGTTGAATTTATTAAAAAATAAAGTTTCGGACTTTATCTGACACCCTCCCCCCCCCAAAAAAAATATATAACACAGCTTTCTTCCTTACTTTTTTCAGATCACCGATAACATTGTTTCGGAGACTCTGAGTGATAAAAGCAAATTTCCCTTTTTTCACCAGATGGTCCCCAAAGAAGGATTCCTGTACCCAGCAATTGTCCAGCTGCTCCTCCATTTCAGATGGAACTTCATTGGCCTCTTTGCTTCAGGCACAGAGAAGGGAGAGAATTTCATGAGGACTTTCACTCCTATGCTTGTCAGGAATGGAATTTGTGTGGTTATATCACAACTTTTCTCAAGAATTGGATACACAGCGCCCTTTAGGGAGGCCCTCTCTAGGTGGAAACAAGTCAATGTCTATGTTCACTTCATGGATCATGTTCCTGTTACGGACAGAATTGTTCCTTTCCATTTAACACTTATGCGCCTCCCAGGACCCATTGAAGGGAAAGTCTGGATCAGTACAGCTTTGGGAGGATTCCAGTTTAAAAAGCACAAGCACAGACTTGTTAAATACATGCATAGTTTTTGGACCTTTGCTTTTCTGCCAAAAGAAAGGCCAAAAGATTCTGCCTTTGAACCCAATTTCTTTGTGGAAGATCCATTTCAAGATCCTTATTTCCGCTGTTCTCTTTCAAAGAATGTCTTTTCTGTCAAAGGCCGCAGAAGATGCACCCAGAAAGCCCCAATGGAGACCCAGTGGGAAAGGAACACTGTCCGGATCAAAAATCACTCCCATTTGTACAGTTTTATTCAGACTCTGGCCCAGGCCATGAACGCTGCCTATTCCTCCAGATCGAGGAGGAGGAGAAAGAAGGAGGGCGAAAAGATCTTGGGGGCTCCAAGGCTGCAGCTGTGGCAGGTATGGGCTCCTGATATTGTGGAATATGAAGTATTGTTTCTAAAATAAAGTTTCATTATAGCTTCTGCATAATAAATAGAGAAAATAAGGAACTGGGAAGTTAAGGAACTTTTTGAACAGCTCGTGAAAACAGTCTTGTTCTTACAGTCAACAAAGTGATTCAGAAAAGTCTAGAAAGAAAAGGGGGCGGTGCTTTCTGAGCAATAGCTTAACTGGCACATTTCAAAATATAACCGATTTACCCAAAAGAGAGACGGAAAGTTGGTGATGTTAGATACTAGCTTCAGTTATAATGGTTTCCACCAAGGTCCTCTGTTCCAGCGGGAACAGAGGTTTAATCTCATTAGTCGAAGGGTCTGACAGCTCCCTATAAAAGGGCTGCTGTCAGACTCAACCTTTCCTGGATTGTTCTTACTTGTTGTGTTATAATAAAGAGCTGTTGTTGCCTTTAGCCTGAGTGTGCCTTTCCATAACCCGATCTAACACTGGCGACGAGGGTGGGATTGGAAGGCAACTAGGTGAACCAAAAAGAGTGTAGCAATCCAGCAAGTATATCCAGCCTGTAGCTCAGCGCGGCTTCGAGCAACCATTTTTGAGTAGCAAACTCAAAATGCCCTCAGAAAACAAAATGGCCATTCATGCCCCACTCACTCCATATGACCCAGTCACTGAGCACTGGGACTCGTATATGCTGAGGTTCGACTGCTTCCAACGACCTCATGTACCTTTCTGAAGGCCGCAAGAAGAACGTGTTCCTCGGTTATTGTGGACAGGAAGTGTTCGAAACTGCCAAAGACCTCTCTGAACCAACGCCGCTACAATTGGTTGCTTGGTCCATGCTCCAGCAGACGATGAGGACCCACTACGCTCCCAAGCCGTCTAAGCACGTCCGCTGGCATGAATTTAATATTCGCAACCAGAAGGAAGGCAAATCGATCAATGAGTACGTTGCGGCGCTACGAAAGGCCACAGTGTACTGCGAGTTCCGAGACCTAGACGAACATATTCTTGACCGCATCATATGCGGTTTGCGGGACATTAATTTACAGAGGAGGTTACTTGCCAAATCTGACCTCACTCTACAAATTGCCTTGGACGAAGGCAGGGCATCAGAATTGGCCATTAAGTCTACAGAAACCCTGCAGCGCCAAAGCACTCCGCAAGACGCGTGGAATAGCGCACGCGCACATCACAAGACTGAAGAGGCCGAGAGCTCAGAAGGTGAAGTAGATGACAGCTGCCGCATGCGCAGTAGCCGCACCAAGCCGGCACGCAAATTCAAACCACGTCTACCGCCTTGCTCTAACTCTGGAGGAGACCATGCCAGATTGTTTTGCAATTTCCATGATGCTATCTGCCAGTGCTGCGAACGAAAGGGGCACCTCACCAAGGTTTGCAGAAGCAAGCACCCCACGATGACCTGGCAGCCAAGAAGCCGACCTAACCACTAGCAGAGGCCCCACCAAGGGGCATGGCAGCCACCACCACGGCGCTCAGAGGGCGATACCAGAGTCACCCACCACACCTCAATCGGCCAACTCCGCACTAGGCAACCAAAAAACCTGAAGGTCACAGTCCTCATCGAGGGCTCTCCATGTGAGATGGAGATCAACATGGGGTCATCATTGACCATCATGCCATGGTCTACACTAAAGCAGGCTATCCCTAGCTTGAAGAAGCAGCATCTATGCACCCCTGACATCCGCCTTCGCGATTACCAGGGGAACCGAGTCCCCATCGTGAGCCAGGGCACCTGCCTGGTGAGCTTCAATGACTTCAGCGGTCAGATCCCAGTGACAGTGGTCAGCGGTGACCTGCAGAGCATCCTGGGGCTTGACTGGTTCAAAGCCCTGGGCCTAGAAGTGACCAGTATCAATGAGAGCGCCGACGAGCTACTCGCAGACCCTACCCCCGAGACACCAGTCCTTCGTATTGACTGCTTTAGAGACTGGTCCCATCTAGCTTAGTGACGTTGCCCGCCACTCTGCAAGATACTCCATGATCAAACAGGTTTTGAACTGGGTGTGGAGGGGGTGGCCCAAGGGGCCTGTTGGGTCTGATTTCAAAATGTACTATTATAAGAGAGAGGAGTTGTCTGTTGTTAATGGCTGTGTGCTGTGGGAGGACCGGGTTGTTGTTCCACCCAAACCGTGCATTGCAGTATTAGAGGCTTTACACGTAGGGCATCCTGGAATTGTCATGATGAAGTCTTTGGCTAGGAGTTACGTGTGGTGGCCTAACATGGACAGGGAGATTGAAGAATGGGTGGCTACCTGCAGACCATGCCAGGAGTCCAGACCAACTCCCTCAGAGGCGCCCGCTAAGGAGTGGGAGCGACCTCAAGCACCGTGGTCTAGGGTGCACATTGATTTTGCTGGCCCAGTTCATGGCCAGACATTCCTCGTA
Organism: Natrix helvetica; assembly: GCF_964273705.1. NCBI lineage: Eukaryota > Metazoa > Chordata > Lepidosauria > Squamata > Natricidae > Natrix > Natrix helvetica. The sequence goes on from NC_138551.1 coordinate 140,797,602, forward strand.
GTTGTGGATGCCTACTTGAAATGGCTAGAGGTAGTCCTGATGACCTCCACTATGGCAGAAGCGGTCATCAAGGTGCTACGGAGACTTTTCTCCACACACGGCCTGCCCGACGTCCTGGTCTCTGACAATGGGCCCCAATTCACAGCCATGCAATTTGAGACCTTCTTAGCAGCACAGGGAATCAGACATGCCCTGGTCGCACCATTCCATCCGGCCTCCAATGGTCAGGCGGAGAGAATGGTGAGATCTGCAAAAGAGGTCCTATCTAGGATGGGCCCAGGAGATTGGCAAACACGGTTTGACCACTATTTGCTAATTCAACACATCACGCCAAGTGCCACTACAGGGAGAAGCCCCTCCAAGCTTCTCATGGATCGCCAGTTAAGGTCCCACTTAGACCGGCTACATCCAAACTATTCTGCCGCATCACCCCCTGACTCCACAAGCAAAATTCGGAACTTTAGCGTAGGGGATTCAGTTTGCACCCACAAATACGCCGGGGGAACTGTGGATTCCTGCCACAGTGATAGGTATCACCGGGCCTCGCTCTTATCTCGTAGAGCTTGAGGACGGTCAGAATTGGAGAAGGCACGTTGACCAACTCCATGGCCGCCTCTCCAACTCCACTCTTAGGCAGCCAGAGGTAACTCCTGCTCAAGTTAGCCAAAGCCCTACCCAAAAGGAGCACGAAGTCACTCCTTCCACAGCCAACTCAAACCTGAAGTCACCAGGACAGTTAGCTACTTGTGTTGCAGGCCTGCAGTGAGCTCTGAGCGAACCGGCTCTAGAAGCTCCAGCCGCGGCCTGTGAAAGGTTCCAGGAGCTTCCACCAAGCGGAGCTGCAGAGCAAACATGTCCGTCTGACCTGTCCGAAGAACACCCTCCGGCTGAACTGTGCAGGTCTGGTAGAGCTACCAAAAAGCCCGCCTACCTGCGTGACTATGTTACCAGTAGGATTATCCCATCTAAGAGGGGAGGGGTGTTAGATACTAGCTTCAGTTATAATGGTTTCCACCAAGGTCAGACATTCATGGCTTAATCTCATTGGTCGAAGGGTCTGACAGCTCCCTATAAAAGGGTGTCTGTCGGACTCAACCTTCGCTGGATTGTTCTTACTTGTTGTGTTATAATAAAGAGCTGTTGCTGCCCTTAGCCTTGTGTGCCTTTCCATTACCCGATCTAACAGGTGATGAATAACTATATCAGGCCATGGAGACAGAGGGTTGCTGGGGGAAATAAGGCCATATTGCTGAACAGGCGCTCCGAATAGGTTGAGAGCTTGGTAGTACCCAGCCAATGGGGACACAGGACAGTGTTGAGTGACGGGAGGAAGGGCATGAAACTTCTTGCATGCTTTGATCCGGGTCCACCTGGTGTATCTGCAGATGCATTTGAAGAGAAATAATAGTAGAATTAGCAGAAGCTTGTTAGACATAATACCGGTAGTAGAATATACTATACTGGAATAATAAAATCTGTAGAAGCTTGTTATTCTGTTCTGTAAACCTTTGCTTCAGCTAAACCTTTGTTTCCTGTAACACATGCATGCTGTATTAGGTATCTGCCAAACACTTGCTCCTGCCATCAGTCTGAACCCCATACATCATCCTCAGGTCTCACCCAGCAGACACATATGGGGGCACCTTGTTACAATTCACACCCCAGTTCTAATTTACACCTTTGGTCTGCGTTGCTAATCACTCCCCCCGTCCGTCTGTCCCCGTTCCCTGCTGCACAACCCATGCAGGGCTACAAGGAAGGCATGGGCCCGGGGGAGGGGGGGCGTATTGGGTACTAAGCTGATGTCTCTAAAGGAATAAAAGGAGGCCATACCTTCTCTAAGGTGTGGCCTTCCTTACATGTCTCTTTTGTACATGTTTGGACCCAGCTCTTTGCTTTGATCAAATTAAACGCTGATTCTTTCTCAAGCCTCCGCTTAAGTTCTTCTCTTGGCTCCTTGCTGACTTAAGCACATCGCCAAAACTTACACGTTAATGAACTTTTGCTACTTTTTGGTACCAGATTGCCTTCCTTGCTTTATTTCCTATTTCTAACAATATGGAGTTCCTTTGCGGAAGGAACCCAGAGGAGAAGGAGGGGAACCTTCTCAACCACATTGTCCTTCAGAAGGTCAACAGTTGGGCCAATCTAATTGCTTGAGACATAATCTTCTAAACACCAGGCACCACAAGAGATGAATTTTGGTTTCAAACACTGTTAATTTTAAAAGCATGTATGCATTTTTAAATACATTCATGTCTTTATGGGTTTGTGATTAGCAGAGTAGAATTATATATCAGTAGCTTTGAAGGACACACTAAGTTCATCCAGCCCAACCCTCCTCTCTGCACGAATCCCAGTCAAAGCTTCTCTGACTGATGGCTGCTCAGTCTTTGCATCCCTAGTGAAGGGGAGGCTGAACTTCTCTGCTTTGAGGGTTCAGCTCTGAAACTGCTCCTCTTTCCAGGGTGTTTTTCCCCTCCTTCAGCCAGAATCTCCTCCCGTCTGACTGAGCTCATTTCCCCCATTTCCCTCCCTCTGGAACAACGTTGAGAAGATCTGGAGCTTCTGAGCAACTTCTTCCAGGTATCGGAAGAGGCAGGAGGGGATTTACCACCACAACTGAGCTCAGCATTTCTGTTGCTAAGCAAGACAGCCATTAAGTGGGTTTTGCTCTATTTTATGACCTTTCTTGCCTTTTCCTGTTACGTGAATCATCGCAATTGTTAAGTCAGAAACATGGTTGTTAAGTGAATCTGGCTTCCCTATTGATTTTGTTGTTTTAACCTTCATACGTGGATGCCAAGAATTCTGATTTTGATCCCCTGGAGACCCTGGAGATGCTGCCATGATTGTGGAGGAAACTATCATAGGTCACCTTTTTCAGTGCCCTTGTAACTTTATACAGTCACTAAATTAATGGTTTCTCGTGATCAACTTGATGTTTTCTAGGCGTTTATTTATGAATCTTTTTTTCTATGATTCGTTTTATTTGTCACCTGCTCTAGAATATCCCCCATAACTTACCAATTGCATGAATTATATTTTGTTAATATATATATTTGCCAATATATGGCTGAGAAATTTTGCTGACTGTTTTTTTATTTATGAAGATAACAGTAAAATCTATTTTTTTCTAAATAAGCATATTTTGATGTTAGACATCTGTAGAAGGAAGATAGAAGTGTATAAAAGCTAAATGGGATTTTTTAAAAAAAAGCTTTCAGATTTTAAACTTCCTGGATATTCTCCTCCTAGTTCCATCCTTTCCTGCAGAAGAATGAGTTTTGCAATATTTCTGATAGGAAACTGTACTTGGATCAAAATGGAGATGTAGCAGCAGATCTGATAATCCTGAGCCAGTTGATTCTCCCCAAGGAGGATTCCATCGGACACTATATGGGGACTTGGGAAAGACAGAGACTTTCTATCCACCAAGGAGTTCTTTCGCGGCTAAAGTTGTTTAACAAGGTGGGAGAAATTTTTGGTGTTTTCCCCTTTTCCCCCCCAAAGATTTAGGACCCATTTCATGTGGACCAAGCCTGTTAATCTATTAAATCTGTTAGAGTGCAGCAAGTGGGAAATGAAATATCAGCAGAGAGCCAGAACATGCAAAGACGAAGTCAGGAAAGCAGAGTCTCAGAACGAACAAAGACTTGCAACAAAAGATTTTTTTTTAAAAGTTCCTTCCGAGATATTAATAACAAGGAAAAAAAAATCAGGGAAACAGTTGGTCCACTTAAGAGAGAAGACGGCAAGGAAGTAAAAGGCAGCAGAGAGAAAGCAGAGCTGCTTAACTCATTCTTTGCATCGGTCTTCATGCAAAAAGAAATTATAGCCCCATCTATCAAAAAAAGCTACTGTAAATGACAAACTCAAAATTAAAATTAAAAAAGCAAGAAAATGGTAAGAGAGCACCTTTCTGACCTTGATGAATATAAATCACTGGGACTTGACAGATTACATCCCAGAGCTGTCAGTTGTCATCTCAGAGCCATTGTACCATATCTTTCAAAAATCCTGGAGCACCGGAGAAGTACTGGAGGTTTCATCTCCAGACAGGCAAAATCAAAGGTATAAGTACAAATTAGATGAGACTTGGCTCAAAAACGAACAAAAACTGTGAGCGGGGCCTTGGAGTCCTAGTGGACGATCAGTTAAACATGAGCCAGCAGTGTGCAGTGTCCATTCCATTCCATTCCCCCATGTCTATCTGTCTCGTTCTCTGCCTCTCTCTATCCCTGCCACTATTTGTCTGTCTGTCTGTCTTTCTGTCTGTCTGTCTGTCGTATGTATGTAGGTATGCATGTATGTATGTATGTACCCGGAGGTGGTATTCAGCAGGCTCTGACCAGTTCTGGAGAACCGGTAGCAGAAATTTTGAGTAGTTCAGGGAACCGGCAGATACCACCTCTGGCTGGCCCCACCCCTATTTGCTGCCTCCCGAGTCCCAGTTGACCACCTGGGTCTTATTTTGTTGCTCTGCAGAGGAGTATGAAGCTGGAAATCAGGTTGGTGGGGTGGGGAGGAAATGGAGACTTTCCAGTATCCTTCCCCTACCACACCCACCACGCCACACCCACCAAGCCATGCCATGCCCACTAAGCCAGACCCATAGAGCCGGCAGTAAAAAAAAATTTATCCCACCTCTGTTTGTATCTCTCTATTTTTATTCTATTCCATTTCTATTACTTACCAGGCCCAATGGCCTTTGCTGAGAATTCAACATGGGGAGTAAAACCTTATAGTTTCATTCATTGTATAGACTACCTGGGAGGTTTTAATACCATTGAATAAGGTGCTCTTTAATATTGGAGACTTTTTTTAGATGATTCATCCTAGGATGAGAAGCCCTCAAGTGCTGGAGATTGTGTTGTTAATAGCCTCAGGTTGGCTTCTTCCTTGTCTTCAAAGAGCAAAGCAGAAGGGAATTCTGTTGAACAGACCCTGAATTCAGGTGTGGACTGAATGCAGTGGTGTATTAACCATTAAGCAGACTAAGCACGTGCTTAAGGGCACTAGGCCCAAAGTGGGCACCACAAAGTTGAGAAAGACTTCATTTGTACAGTATGTGCACAGGACAGGGGCACCAAGATTGGTCAGTGCTTAGGGCACTAGTGAGCCTTAATCCACCACTGACTAAATGAGATTGGATCATGGCTGGATGGAGCTCCTGGTGGTCCCATTGGTAGAGAAGCTTCCTCTTGTCCTCCTTAAGGAAAGGCCATTGGGAAATGCTTCCCTGAAAGGGCATGTCCAGGGTCTGTGATAGTTTTCAGTGGTCCAGCCCTGGTCAAAATTAGCCATATCTGTCTTTCACCCAACTGGGGGGAGCAATTGGCCTTCTGCCCCTAGGAAGGAGGTCCAAGACTTTCAGTTCCCATAAAATAACAGTGACCAGTGTGATAATCCCTTGACCCAGAAACACTGAAACACAACTTTGATTCAAGGAAAAGACCTTCCTGATATCAGAAGTAAGGAGAGAGATTGTGACAGGAAACACTACTTAGATTTGGCCTTTGGCTCTTAAGAGGGCTCTTCATCTGAAAATCCCTTCAACGGCCTTGTTTATCTTGAATGTTAGCCACCTTTAGTCCAGTGGCGTAGCGTGGGTTGTCAGCACCCGGGGCAAGGCAAGTAATTTGCGCCCCCTAACCCCAACTGTCATATGAGAGCAGCCTGGATAGTTGTAATTAGAGGGAGATTAACTCTGCCCTCCAAAAATGATAGATATGGTATTTCAGAAGCAGGTGTACTACTGTCTCAATTTCAAAGTCTGAGCAGAGATACCAATGGTCTTCATAAGGAATACTATTGTATCTTTCTATCAGCTCCACCCAGTTAAGAGCATCCAAATGTGACAATATATGTGAAACAAAACCAATAAATGAGACAGCTACTGGGGGGGATTGTAAAATGGGACTCTGTTAACATTGTAACAGAGGTGAAAAATGATTTATTTTTTGTAAAACAACACCTAAAATTCTGTTTTACTTCTTTCCAGGTTTCAACCAAGCGTAGCATGACTTGGGGGGGGGGGGGGGAGAGTCTACTACAGTGAACCACGTCATCCATTATTTGTTTCTTCCAACAAGACTTGGTATCTGTCAGGACTTGTTGGGATAGTAATTCATCTCCCAAAAATTTGTTTTAAGCTAATAATTCAATTAGCTCAGACAAGAGAAAGGCAGAGATTGGATAAACTCTACAGTGTTAATGAGCCAGAAGTCAGCAAAATACTGGCTTTGGCAAATAAGTCTCTTTGCGTACTTGCTCCAAACAGAAGCAGTTTCAAGCAATGCTAGTGTACTTTCCTCCAGCCATCTACTAAGAGATAATATCTCAATCCAAAATGAATAAAGTATACATTTGTAAGGGAGGTGGGGGGAGATGAGTAGCAGCCTCTGCTAAGTGGCCTGAAAACTTAACTCTCCCTTGAAAATGCCTTTAGAAGTAAAGGTTTCCCCAAACACAGTTCAGCCGGTTTACACCTACAGATCAATTTAATACTCTAGAAAATCTGATCACGAATGTCATCTCCTTTTAATACCTTTAGTAAAGGGACTGAGAATTTTGTAAGAGGTCTAAGGAACAAAGGGAAGTTTTCTCCTCCTCTGCCTCCCCCACACCCTATTTTTGACAAAACACGAACTATTTTGGATTTGTTAGCAATTCTCCACAAGATGCAATGTGCATTTTTTTAATCAGTGCAACGCTTCCAAAACTGCATGGAGCTAAGAAATCAAATTCCCATAGACTTCAGCTGGGTTCGTTCCTGGATAAACGAATCTAGGCTTGCAAAATCTGGCATCATACCCATCGGAAAAAGAACCCATCTCTCTGCTAGCCTCAGCCTCATAAGGCTGGGTTCAATACCGAAACCGGTCTGCGTAACCCTAAGGCCTACGCTTTGCCTTAAAACCAGGATGAGGAACAAGAACCAAGTTCGGGGCGGGGACGCATTCCCACAAAGAGACTCCGCTTCCAGCAAGACAGTCGTGGATACCGCCTCCAGCAAATCTGGGGAGGATACCCTTTCGCGTGCTTTCTTAACTACTTTATTTACTAGCTACTTACTACTTAAAAATAATTCTTATTAATCGGCTGCCAGTTCTCGTTTGCTTGCAAAACCCAAAACCAACCCCAGCCCGGCACTCTTTCTCGCTTTACAAACTACCGTCCCAGCCGGTAGACCTTTCTGAAAAGTGCTTGGAAGAAGGAAGAGAGAGGAGAAGAAAGTCAAGGAGAGCCGCTTTCCACCTCTTTCCAGCCCGAAAGAAAAGGAGCCCACAGACCCTTCCCGCCGGCCACCACGTGAGCCAGAAAAGACAGGCCACCGTCTCAGACAACGGCAAGCGAGGAGAACGACTACCTACCGCCCGAAGAGCGGTGAAGGGCGCCAGCGGGGACGAGTCACGGAAGCTCAGCAAGAGCGCACGCGTCACGGGATGCCCGGGACTCGCGCGCTGGGTCGGCCCGGAGTGGCGTTTGGGGAGGGGCAACTTCCACCCAGCGGGAACTTGGGCTGGGTGACCTAAGCCAGCATTGCAGTGAGAGAGAGAGAGTGAGCCAGGCAGGGGCAGAGAGCTGTGAGTGTGAGCGCGCCCCCCCCAGATGTTGCGCCCGGTGCGCCCGGCCCCCCTGCACCCCCAACGCTACGCCACTGCTTCAGTCTCTCTGGGCAGTGGTGGGATTGAAATAATTCAACAACTGGTTCTCTGCCCTAATGATTTCTTCCAACAACCAGTTCACCAAACTGCTCAGAAAGTTAATAACCGGATCTCCCAAAGTCGTACGAACCGGCTGAATCCCACCAATGCCTCTGGGTGAAAAAGAGTCTCCCAATTTAACCAATATGAAATGTGGCTCTGTCTTTCCATGCCAGTTGGAGTCTCCCTATTGCAGTTCTTCAACACAAATGACTTTCTCTTGGATAACTGGATGGGCCTTAGACATATCTCCTTCTGACCCAGGACTCACACTCATCTCTCATCTGTTGCAGCCAAAGATTTGAGACTTAATCTTTTTCAGGGAGACTTTCTCATGATCTCCCCTCAGTCTCACTACAGTTGCAGAAACTATGCAGAAACCTTTAGTCTTAATAAAGGAGAATATTTGTAGCTCAGGGTTGACATGGGGGCTCCTTGGTGCTCTCTGAGCTTCCTTGTTTTCATGCAGACGTTTCATTACCCAACTAGGTAACATCATCAGCTATAATTTATGAGGATGTTTTCCTTTATCTCTTACCTGGGAGACTGTTTTGAACTCGTGTCAAAGGGGAGCAGCTTTGCAAGGCTTTCTCTAGTCCAGAAGAAACCTTTTCAGAAGCTTCCTTTTAAATCACATTTTATTCTACTTAAATAAATCTAATAAAATAACAATTTAATAAATCTTTAACAATAAATGTATTCAAAAATCTAATATGGGTTCATCCTAACCATGGATAAATGAAGAGTGGAGGAATGCATTTTAATTCAGCCATGAGGAGGAACTGGTTGTTTGTCACTTAATGCTTAAACCTTTACTCAATTCCATCCCTCCAGACTTTATTAAGTAGAAAAGTCCTTTATTATTGCAATGTTAAATGCCAGAAGCAAAAAGGGGGAACGAAAGAAAGAAACTGCCAGAGTCGCATCTCCTACACCTGTTTGGAAGGAATCAGAGATTTCATATTTACCTACGCGAAGCTCAGAATCTACTTGTCTAATATCCACGCCTACCCCCATTTTCCATAGACAGAGAGTCCTAATATCTTTCCTTTGGCATTCCTTTTCTTCTGCTTAGCCTCTGCCTGAGTCCAAATGTGTGGAAAGTTGTCAGCCTGGATTTGTCAAGAGGGCTCGAGAAGGAGAGCCATTTTGCTGCTACGATTGCGTTCCTTGTCCGGAGGGGACCTTCTCCACTCAGAAAGGTGGGTGATACCAGAGGGGTCTCTACGGCCTTCAGACTCCTACCCTTGGCCTCCTTCTCCTCCAGGCTCCCTCATTTACCTCCAGTTTTCCTCCTCTGTTGGCCCTCCCCCAGGCATTCAGCCTGGCCAATGGGCCTCCGCCCCTCTGCGTGGAAGCGGGAGCCTGGAGGAGAAGGAGGCACAGCCAAGGGTAGGAGCCCGAAGGTCCCATTCCACACCAGAGGAAAGGAAGGCCTGGTGGAAATGGATTTATCCAGAGCATTTTTATGAAAGTGGAAATTAAAACATTGCATTGAAGCTCAGTTCTTTTTTTGTGTTTATTCAAAATGTACTAGAAATCATCCAATATTGTATACCTTAGCTATAAAGGTATTAGAAAATTATACTATCTTTTTCCCCCTGTGGAATGGTTAAGCAACAAAATGTCCTTGGAATTAGGCATTTCCCCAAAAAGGTATTTCTTGAAATGTAAAAGAAAAACCAGAATATTAAAGAAAAAATGCTTTTTGACTTTCTCAGATACAGGAAAATGCACCAAGTGTCCGGATGATAAATATCCAAATGAGGAGAGGGTCCAATGTATCCCCAAAATTATAACCTTCCTGTCTTATGAAGAACTTCTGGGCATCATCCTGGTCTCTTTTGCTGTATTTTTGTTCGTAAAGTCAGGCCTTGTTTTATTCATTTTCATTAAATACAGGGAAACACCCCTTGTCAAAGCTAACAATCGGGACCTCTCCTACATCCTCCTGGTCTCCCTCCTGCTTTGCTTCTTGTCTCCTCTTCTTTTCATTGGTCAACCAAGGAAAGTCACCTGCCTTCTTCGACAGATGGTTTTCAGCATCATCTTCTCAGTTGCCGTTTCTTCTCTCTTGGCCAAAACTATCACGGTGGTGCTGGCTTTCCTGGCCACAAAACCAGGAAATCGAGTGAAGAGATGGTTGGGGAAGAGTTTGGCCAACTCCATCATCCTTTCTTCTTCTGCTCTCCAAATAATCATCTGCTCCATCTGGCTGGGAGTTTCTCCCCCCTTCCCTGACTCTGACCTCCGCTCCCAGCCTGGAGAGATCATCTTGCAATGCAACGAAGGGGCTGTTGTCATGTTCTACGTCACCCTCAGCTACATGGGCTTCCTGGCTGCCATCTGCTTCACGGTGGCTTTCCTGGCCAGGAATCTGCCTGGGGCCTTCAACGAAGCCAAGCTGATCACCTTCAGCATGCTGGTCTTCTGCAGTGTCTGGGTGACTTTTGTGCCCACCTACCTGAGCACCAAAGGGAAATACATGGTGGCTGTTCAGGTCTTCTCCATCCTGGCCTCCAGTGCTGGTCTGCTGGGCTGCATCTTCATCTCCAAGTGCTACATTATCCTTCTGAGGCCAGACCTGAACACAAAGGAGCAGCTTACGGCCAGAACAAATGTAAAAGCATGAGATATAATACCATTATGATATTGGAAGAATTATTACATTTTCTTTTATTTGAAAGGAGATATTCTTTCCATTTAGATAGTATGCAGGAGTCAAAGAAAATCATATCTACTTGTTTCAGAACGGGAAATGGTTGAATGACTGTAATTCTTGTAACTTTTCCCCTTTAATCCCAATAAATCTAGCTAAATACAACTCTGTGAAAGTCGTTCAGAGGAATTTAATATTCAGCAACTGCCAATAAACATTAGACCTTTTTAAGAAATCCTTTGAGCAATTGTTCCTGCTGACAGCATCTAAAAGTGTCTCTGTGTGAGAAAGTGAGCAGGAAAAGAAGTAAGATGGAAGCCATGGGAGGGAAGACCCAACCATGGTGTATGATTATCTCTATGGGGACCACTGTCCCTCTGTGAGAACAATATCCCTGATGTATTTTCTATATACTTAAGAAAAACCAAACAAGGAGATTATAGGCAACAAAAAGCTTTATTAATCAATAAGAAGAAGTCTTATTGAAAACTCTCATGCGCACGAAAGGATTCTCAGAGAGAATCCTGGGCAATGCAACAGGTGAGACTTAAATACACAAGTTGAAGTCCCATAGGTATCATTAAAGTGAGTCGTAATACACTTACATAAATGTACTTGGCGTGATCGATAGTTGGCAATATTGACAATAATTGGCAATAATTAAGCTGCAGCCCAAAAATAAATTTCCCGTGTTCTTCTCTGGGAAATTTTCTTGTTACCTGCGTGTCAAGAACAAATGACATTTTAAACTTTACCCAAAATTCCTCATTTCCTCCGTTCTCACACTTTAGACAATAACAAGATAATTACCGACTTCCCAAAAACATATCCGTATCAAAAGAGACATCCAAGTTCCCACCTGGGCTATTCCTGGCTGGGTCAGAGTGACCCAGGCTGTCAGCAAAACATGGGATGCTGTTACAAGCAGTATTTTTCCAGCCTGAGCAAGCAAAATAGAGATGTATTTGTTCAAAATGGAATCTGTCAGGTTCATTCTCTTTACACAAATAATTCAGATCTCATCCCAATTCTTACACCCTCCAACCAAAGCAGACAGGCTGGTGGCCTCCAGGTACTCTGCTGGGGAGACAAATATTCATTGCGATTACATGGTTCCTTCTTCATCTGCCAATTAAACACACTGTGCAGTAGCTGTTGATCACAACGGCTGTCCAGGATTTCATTTTGGGGTTGTTGTTTAGGTGTGTACCTCTAAGAAATTCTCACTTTGGTTTTTTTTTTTTCTCATCCAGAGAATTAAAAGAAGATTGTGAGGAGACAAATTTCTTGGAGAAATGGGGGCATATTAGCAAGACAGAAATATAGACGGAATGTAGGGAGGAACGTTGATGCCCTCGTTTCTCAGTACATTTCATTCAAACTGCTTTGCCAATGCAGCTGAGATGTTTCTTTTTATTTACACAATAACTCTTTCTTGAGGGTAGCAACAGTACAAGGGTGGGGAGGTAATGTGAGCCGTGCTAATTATGAATATTCATGTTTACATTGTCTATTAAATAAACTATGCACATGTATGATTGTCATTTTCTCCTCCTTTCCTGGAATGTATAAATATGTCTGCATCCTTTTGTCTGTAAGATTTCCTCTCACTATTTTCTGGAGGGAAATTCCTCCAGTGGAGACTGAATAAATAACAACTCCACTGAGCCTGGATTATTTGGTTTCTCCTGCATTTGATTCCACAGAAACTGGTGTCAGGAGTGGAATTCACAATCTTCCATCTGCCACCAGGGACAGCAGATGGGGCAGCCCTATAGGGTGAGTGTTGTGAGATTGATCCCATATGACCCTTCCCACTGCCCCATAAAGGCCCCATTGAGGAGCTTCTGTGAGACCACAGTCTGTGTCTGAGAGTCAGTTGTGGCTGGGGAAGCTTGAAGAGGGTTTGTGATCCCTTCCATCCCAATTCTCAGCCACTTTGGCCCTGCTGTGAGCTGAGCGATGGACGGAGGTATCCAGGAACCGAGGGGGGATTGGGCTTTGTGGAGGGAGTGTCACCCTCTGAGGGGAAGAACGGAGACTGACCCGGGGACTCTGTCCAAACTCCCTTTTTCCTATTGTCTGAAGGGAGGAATTCAGCTGATCCTAGGCAGGGAGGGAAGTGGATGATGGAACTCAGGCAGGCTCTGCTTGGGGAAGGAATCTTTCCAAAAGAAACAGAGAGACCGGCTGTGTCCCAGGGCTGGGAGGGGCTCTGGGTTCCCCACTGGGGCCTCCACAGGAAGTGAAAAAAGGAGTGAGAGAAAATGGAAAGGATGATTTTTTTAAAAAAAGAATCTTCCTCCCTGGTGAGAAGAGAAATTCCTGGATCTGCACACGGCCAGGACAGATTCCATGCAAACAGAAGCAGGAAAGTCCATTTTTATTTTTGTTAGATTTTTTCCCACTGTTTTATTATTTTTTCAACTAACTAAAGGAGGTGAACATGTCCAACTCGTCTTCCTCTTCCTCCTCTTTTCCCCACAACAATCACCCTGTGAGGTGGGCTTGTCTGAAAGAGAGCATCTGTCCCGAGGTCAGCAAACAGGCTTTCAGGGCTAAGGCAGGACTTGAACTCAGGATCTCCTGCTTCCTAGCCTGCTGCCTTAACCCTTGTCAATGTTAAGGCAGGGCGGATTTTGGGCAGAGGCCCTGCTGGTCACCACTGCCGCCTTGTCTTCCAGCAGGACCCCAGGTTTCCCCCCTGGGTCCTTCTGGGGTAGAGCAGCCCCATCCGAGAGCATAGGAGAGAAACTCCTGGACGGACATGGACAGACACACACACACACACACACACACACACAAATACACCAGCCACAGCCCCTCCCTCTTGCCAGGGTTCAGCTGAAACTCACTGCCTGTAGGGGGCAGCATAGAGTCTGGCCCTGAAGTCCTAGCTGGGCCTTGGGAATTCAAATCAGAGCCTTCTGGTGATTGGTTCAAAGTCCCCAGCTGCCTTTGATGCCTAAGGCGGGACTAGAACTCAGAGTCACTTACTGATTGGCTCACAGTCACTAAGGGGCTCCACCTAATTTTCTTCATAGCAAGATAGGTTGGCCACTGCCTTCCTCTCAACCTATCCCTGGCATTTCCTGGTGGTCTTCCATCCCTGCTTAAATCCAGGCCTGCTTAAGCTTCTCCAAACCATCTTGCTCCTGCATTCTATGGGTTGTCCTCGACTTATGATCAGAATTGGGACCAGAAATGCCATTGCTAAGCTAGGCGGTCATTAAGTGAGTTGTGCTAAATTTTACAATGTTTATTGCTACAGTTGTTGAGTGAATCACTGGGGTTGTTGAGTGAATTTTGCAATCATTAAGCAAATGCCATTTCGCCCCTAATTTTACTTGTAAATCCATGTTGATTGCTGTGCACCCAAACTGTTATTATGAGACCATGGAGATGCCTCAATAGTCATAAGTGTGAGGACCCATCATAAATCACTTTTTTAATGACTGTGGAACTTGGCACTGTCACTAAATGAATGGATACAAATCGAGGACTTCCTGTAGGGTACTTGGTAAGACTGTACAAAATTGGATCCATTGTTTCTTCAGGCACCTTCTCTCAATGCCTTTTGAATATTAATAATATTTAATCTTTTATGCATATATTTCCCTCTCGGCTCCCCTTCATCTGGGCGTGGAGAGAAAAACCTGGATTCCCTGCATCTGTAATACCAGATTCCAGATCCAAGGGACAAGATTCCCAATCTGGACTCCACCACCAGGGAAGGGCCAGTAATTTGGAGCTCCTCGACCTCTCCAGGTGACCAAGGGTTCGCCCTTCAGAGGGAGACACTCCGGCTGAGGCAAATTCGGGGCTTAAAGCCCCTTCAGGATTGGCTCATCAAGGAATAAGCCACACTCCCAGGGGAAGGCAGCCGGTTGGTGATTATTCTTCAAATCTCAGGTCCAGGCCATTCAAACCCTTGGTTTGTGACATCAGGCTCCTCCTGAGCTCATTAGCTGGAGCTCGCCATGACAACCTCCAGCATCCTTGGGGAGTCTGGACCACATAATGGAGGCTCTGCTCAACATCCCTGGAAAGTGGCTGGATTGGATGGATGGCACTGGGGGCATCGCAGGGTTGCCCTCGGCTGGGGTCCTCAGGAGGGAGAGACCCCTCCCTTTTAGGCAGAATTACAGGGTGGGCAAGAATAGAAAAGGGGGCTTCAACCAAACACCACAGACATGCTGATACCTGCAATGTCTGCAGCCTCCATACCTTCACCAAACTCCTCATCCAACTTGTCAAAGGTTCCTGTCTGTGGAAAGGGGCTGGGAGAAGCCGGCTGCTGCCGCCCCCCCCCCCCCATGTGATCTATGACAAAAATTGGCTTTAGGATGTCCCATTTGGAGAGGCATTGCGACCCCAAAGATAGAAGCTGACCTGGGGAAATTAAAATTAAAAAGGGATTCCATTGGCCAGATATAGTTATTTCCTAAACAGACTCATCCTGCTGGTTGACTTATTCATATATTTTTATTTTTTATTACTCATTTATCCACCTTTATTATTTCTCCAAATAGCTCAAGGCAGTGAACATATGGAAGACTCCATCATTTTCACAACAACATGCTTGTGGGTTAGGCTGTGGCTGAGAGAGGGGGACTGGCTCAAAGGGACCCACCAGGATTTCCTGCCTTGGATGGGACTGGTAAGTACTTGGAGGGGGGGGGCTCTTTCCTAATCCGAATGGTCCCCCCCTTTCCGTCTCATGAGAAACCCCCTAGCAGTGTCAGGATAGTTTGAAGGGAGATCAGTTGTGATGGATTAAGTCAGAGTTTCTCAAGCTGGGCCACCTGAAGGCATCTGTGGACTTTAGGCAGTTAGCAAAATGTTCCCTGAACTGAGAGAAGAAGTGATTGTGTCTCTCCATTTTCCAAACAGGTCAGCAGCAGGGAAGAAATGGTCCTTTAGGGAATATCCTTGGGCTGTTTTCTCAATGAGCAGTGATGGCCTCCATGATCTCCAGATTAACCAGATTCCCTTGACTTTGAGAGCCAGGAATCCATGAAAGACAAACAACGAATGAAAGAGCAGCACAGTTGTCTCAAGCAGACAGTGAATCGACTTCGGATCACAACAGAAGACCTGCAGAAAACTCTGCTGGACAACAAAGGAAGCTTGGACCCTGCCAACACGATGACCCACCAGTTGGAGCCAGAGAAAGAATCTTTGGTGAAACACACTGAAGAACTCCGGAAGGAAATGTCTGAGGTTCCTAGCCAAGTGGCTTTCCTCAAACTTGAGAAGGCTGCCTTAGAACTTCTGAGAAGCTCCTCAAAAAGTTCTGGAACCTTCTTAAGAACTCAAGAAGCACCTCTAGAGTCTGCAGCATGAACTGGCTGAGATGGATCAAAGTTCCACTTTGTGGAGAAAAGCCATTGAAGCAGAAAGTCTCCATTCTTCAGAATGTGAGGGGAAATGAGAAGAAGCACCTCAAACATCTGCAGCAGCAGCAGACCTGTGTTTACCAGGACAGAATGGAAGACCTGCAGAAAACTCTGGAGGACAACAGAGAAGGACTGACCCATGTCAGAATGGCCATCCAAGAATTAGAGCTGCAGGACAGGTGTTTGGAGAAAGACAGGGAAGATCTCCACAGGGAGGTCAGCAGCCAAGTGGCCTTCTTCAGAAATGATGTTGGCACTCCTGAGTGACCAGCACATGGGACAACTTTGCTGACACTCTCTCTCCCCATACCTGGAATGGAGGAATGGTGGCCTTTTACCCATTTGAAAGAGAAAAGAGATTCTTCCCCTCCCTTCCCTTGACTTGCCACCCAGTGTGCCAGGGGAGTCAGGAGAGCCCCACCCTTACCAGCTTAAGCCCCTCCCTTACCCCCACCTTACCAGTCACTGCAGGACTGTCAGTTGAGCTGAAAGCTTCGCAGCCAAGAAGGAGGATGGAGGTGATGGCCGTGGCAGTGGTGAGGTGAGGTTGGTAGAGGTGGATCCCCAGGCTCAGCTCCAAGCCTCGGAGTGCCATCTGAGGCTAAGGGGCAGCAGTGAGGAGGGTGAGGGCTGTGCTGTGGGGAGGGCAGAGAGTCTGGCCAGAGCCAGATCTTGGAGCCAGAACCGAGCAGCCAAACGAGCCGAGCAGCTGAGATCTGGGCAGTCCACAGGAGAGGAGAAGAGAGTAGAACAGCTAGAAGCCGAACTGGGAGCAGAGGGGTCTGCAGGAGACGCGTCGAGGCAGCAGAGACCCCCGGAGGCCGCAAGGCTGACAGAGCTGGTGGCCGAGGTGGAGGACAGGGCTGGGTTGAGGGTCTCGGGGGCAGCCAGAAACTCCTGCTGCTCCAGAGGCTGCAAGAGAGAAGCAACAGGAGGGGGAAGCCAGGGGCCACCAAGGCCAACTGGAGCTGGTCAGTGGCCGGTGGGTGGTGGGTGGTGAAGTAGTCTTAGGGATGGTAGAACACAGGAGGTAGATTTATAGGGTGGAAGGGACTTTGGAGGTCTTCTAGTCCAACCCTCTGCTCAAGGCAGGAACTTTATACCATCCCAGTTATTTGGTTCTCTTGTCCACTTTCAAAACTTCCAGAGATGGAGCACTCACTACTTTGGGAGGCAACTTATTCCATGGCTTAATTGTTCCTGCTGTCTGAAAACTTCTCCTAGATTGGGTCTTTCTTTAAAAAACTCCCACCCATTTCTTCTTCTCCTTTCTTTTGGGGCTCTGGAGACGAAGTCACCCCCCTCTTCCCTGTGGGAGCCCCTGAAAGTGCCAGAAGATTCTATCATGGCTGCCCAATCCTTCCCATCTTGTCTCGGCTGGACATAGCGAACTCCCTCAACTGTTTATCATACGATTTGGCCTCTAGACCTTAAATCATCTTTGTTCCTCTTCTCTTCACACTGTCCAGAATCTCCTCAAATTTTCTTTTTCCGGGGTGACCAGAACTGGACAAAGTATTCCAAGGATGGTCTGACCAGAGAGACAGAAAGCGGTATCAGCACTTCTCTCCCTCTTGAATCTGCCCCTCTTGTATTGCTGCCTAAGACTGCCTAGGCCTATTTTGTCATCTGCAGCAGAGTTCTGGCTGACCTTTAAGTGCTTTGCCAGGAGATCCTTCCAAAGGTACCACTGCTGAGCCAGGTACCCCCTGTTCTGTTCCTAGGCATTGGGGTCTTTTCTCACCAGTGAACTGCATCTTGTTAGATAGTGTTCAATGTTTGTGTCTTCTGGATATTGAGCTAATATTCTCATAATTCCCACAAGCTTAGTGCCATCTGCAACCCTGATGAGTTCCCTTTCTGTCCCCTCATATAGATCATTTGGGAAGATATGGAAGAGTCCGGGGCTCAAGGCAGAAACTTGAGGTCCCCCTCTGAATATTTCACCCCATGTAGATGTAGCTCCATGAAGGACTACTCACTGGGTGCAATTGGTCAGCCACTTTAGGAATTTTGTGCCTATTTGGAATTGAATACCGATTCTATCTCTCTCGTCGTTCTTTCCATGTTTTTTTTCTTTGTGCCTAAAAAGAGATTCAAAGAAGGAATTAAGCATTTCTGCATTCACAGGTTCTGACATTCACATGTGGAATCTTTCTCAGTCTCTCTAGAAACTAGAAAAGATAAATAGAGTTGGAAGGGAGCTTGTAGGTCATCTGGTACATCACCCCTCCCCCCCAGCAGGAGACCCTTCACCATTTCTGACAAATGGCTGTCCAGTCTCTTCTTGAAAGCTTCCAGGGATGAAGCTCCCACACCTTCTGAAGGCAACTTCTGTTCCATTGGTTGATTGGTCTCCCTGGCAGGAAATTTCTCCTTAGTTCTAGGTTGAATCTCTCCTTTTTCTGTTTCCCTCCATTATTCCTTGTCCGGCCTTCAGGTGCCTTGGAGAAATAGCTTGTCCTCTCCCTTTCTGTGACAGCACCTCAAATATTGGAAGACTGCTATCATGTCTCCCCTAGTCCTTCTCTTCACTACACCAGCCATGCCCAGTTCCTGCAACCGTTCATCATATGTTTTAGCCTCCAGTTCCCTAATAGCAATAGCACTTAAACTTATATATAGCTTCATAGTGCTTTTACAGCCCTCTCTAAGTGGTTTACAGAGTCAGCATATTGACCCCAACAGTCTGGGTTCTCATTTTACCCACCTCAGAAGGATGGAAGGCTGAGTCAACCTTGAGCCTGGTGGGATTTGAACGGCCAAACTGCAGCTAGCAGTCAGCTGAAGTAGCCTACAGTTCTGCACTCTAACCCCTGTGCCACCTCTGCTCATAATCATTTTGGTTGTTCTTCTTTGCACTCTGTCTAGAGTCTCAACATCTTTTTTTAATAGCGTGGTGACCAAAATTGGATGCAGTACTCTAGGTGTGGTCTTACTATGGCTTTATAGAGTGGTATTAGTACCTCTCTTGATCTTGATAGTATCCATCTGTTAATGCAATTTAGGATTGCACTTGCTTTTATTGCTACCGCTGCACACTGCTAGCTCATATTTAATTGGTTCTCCACTAAGACTCCAGGATCCCTCTCACGGTTACTGCTATTAAGCCTGATTTCACCCAGTCTATATGTGTACCTTTGGCTTTTCTTACCCAACTGTAAGACTTTACTTTTCTCTACTTTGAATTTCATTCTGTTAGATCTCTCTTAGCTTGCTGAAGGTAGAACTCTCTTAAAGACTCCACTGTTAGCCTGCTTGAGCAGAGCTTGGACTAGAAGACCTCCAAGGTCCCTTCCAACTCTCTTAGACTGTTACGGTTGGTTAAATTCCCTGTGCTTGATGAAGAATGTTTGGGGGGCTCCCCATAGGCTTAGAGCCAGAGGGGTTCAATGGGATGTTTGCCAGTTTTTTTATGGGCTGAGAGTCGGGTCTAGAGTGGTTTGGATGTGCTTGTCTGACCGGTGAGAGAGGCCATCTATGGGGTGGTATGGGGTGTATGCATGAGGGCAGGGGGGAGGGAGCGAAAGTACAGGTAGATGTTAGGCATGGCCTCCTCCTTCTCTTGCTTCCCCCTGAGAGGCTCTGGAGCAGCAGGAGCTTCTGCCTGCCCCCGAGACCCTCCACCCAGCCCTGTCCTCCCATTCTGCCCCCCTGCTCCCTCAGCCTTGCTGCCTTGGGGCTCTCTGCTCCCCCGAGACCTCTCCTGGGGACCCCTGGGCTCCCCTTCAGCTTCTGGCTGCTCTCCCCTCCCCTCCTCTCCTGCGGGCTGTTGCCCCCCCTCCAACTGCTCAGCCCATTTGGCTGCTCGGTTCCAGCTCCCAGATCTCGCTCTGGTCAGACTCATCTGGCACACGAGGTAGCAAGTCAGTCCCCCACCTCCCTCCCTCCCTCCCTCCCTCCTCCAATCGTCCATCCTCTCCTGGATAGACAGTTGGACACAGACTCCCTTGATGCTCTTTCTATGGAGATATTAGAAAGAAACATGTCCTCCAAATAACCGATAGGCATCCTGGCCATTCAGACATTGCTTAGCTCCAGTGGCTGCTTAAGACCGAACAGACTCTGGTTACAGCAAAGGTGGCTCGATTCTCCACAGCAGCACTGGGGATCCATGGGAAAGACGAGATTAAGCCACCATAGCTATTTTACACAACTGATGTAGGAAACCCTTTTGCATTACTACTTCATCTTTTAGTATTTAATGACTTTGGGCCTCACAGGTTAAGGAGTGATAGTATTGTTAGGCCATGTGTAACTGACAGATTGGATGCCCAATTGTGATTTTAATATAGATTTTATCTGTTTATTATTTCATTCTAGAATTTTTAACTGGAGATAACTTGAGTGTTTTTTTTTGTCCTGGTCTTTGATGTAATAAACTTGATTTGATTTGATTTGATGCAATTCCATTTACCAAGAAGAAGGGGACCTAAAAAGACATAGGATAGACTTGACTGTTCCCCATGTAGTGAATACTTTCGTCAGATAAAGGAACAATTCATGTGTCTTCAAGGAATTCACCATCACACTGAAGTTACAATTATCACATTTTAAAAAATAGGAGAGAACCAACCATTAATTACTGGACAGGAGCCTTCCACCTGTTGATTCATGGCTGTTAAGACTCCATCAGTTGTGGATAATGAATGAGAACAGCCTGCCCCAATCTGGTGGCCTCCAGATGTTAATTCATGCATCCTTGTGGTTCATGCTTGGCAACAAATAAGGCCACCTTCCTCCAAGAAGGGGGACCCAGGTGTGTTTGCCAACACTGGTGTGGCTCCATTTGTAGACCAGAGACCAAACCTTTGATGTTGTGTCTGTTGGTGCTGCAGCCCTGGGAGATCTAGAATAAAAAGGGACCTCAACATTGTGACAAGATCCTTGGACTTTCACTTGGACCGGTAGCTCCCATTCATTGCCCAGGCCCCTCTCCACTTTAAGGGCACCTGTCAGGCCAACCTCCTTCAGCAACCAAGGAAAAAACCACTTAACTCCATTTTGTAGAATTAAGAGTATTTTTACTGGTTATGAAAAGATAGCAGCAAAGTAAAGCAAGGTCTGAAGCAGAAGCGCACGAAATCATACATATAAATATATGTCCAACCCCCTCCCACCCAACAACCCCCATCCCATTGTCCAATCCATAAATCCCTCAGGAGTCATGTGGGTTGCATCTCCAAGAAACATCATCAGGTTGGTATGCAGGACTGTTGGCCTTGACCAACTCTAAAACCCAGGCATCAGCATGCGCAGTAGATGGTGAGAACAAAACTCCCTTTTCCACTTTCTCTCGTGTAACAATTAATCCCCTCCCAAATACCATGCCCCCCCTCCCTTTTTCAATGGCAGCCGAAAGCGAATAACGATGCAGAGGCTGACAGCACCTCAGTTATCTGGATGCTGATGGAGAGAGCACAGAAATGGCCTCTCTGCCTTTTGATCTCCAACCTTCGAAGGGGAAATTTGTGGGCCTGATTCCTCAAGGAAATCCTGTTGTTTCTGAACAGTTACTTAAAGGTGTCAACTGGGCTTTGGCTGTTATAACTATGGGTGTCCTTTACGGAAACTGCTGCATAAAACTTTATATCTTGCATATATGAAGAATTTCTGAACTCTGTGTTTGTGTGTGTATTTGTGTCTTGTGGCACAATGGTCTTTTTTCTATTCTTATCTTTTTCTTCTTCTTTCTACTCCAGCTAAATTCAATAAATTTAAAACTAATAATTAATATATTTCAGTTGCCAGAGATGACAAACACTGAATTAAACAGTATAGGAATTCCAACATTTAGGATCCTTTGGCTTTATGTCCTCATGGTTTACGTCCTCATGTTTCATCCAAATCCAGTCTGCAAATCGCACACGAGTGGCTGGCCTCTAGGAGCCTCCTTCTCCGTTCCATCATCCAGCAGGTGCATCAACTACAATTCCAAGAAGGCCCAGGGCTGGGTGGCCCATAGGTCAGAAGTATCCATGATGATGCAATCAACGCTCTGCTGGGAATTCTGGGAGTTGTAGTTGAACCTATCTGAAATGGCCAAGCTGGGGAAAGCCACCCCAGGGACAGATTAAGAGACATCCTGGATTCCGTCCTGGATATCTACTCTATGTTTGCACCCAGGAGTTCTTTCCCCTCTCCCACTTCAGGTCTCCTTCATCAGTTCCAGGAAAGAGGAAGAATCCCCTGCAATGAGTCATCCTGATTGGCGACCTCCCACTTGTGGGTCTTCTCCTGCCTTTGCTGCTCTGGAGAAGCCACTCAGAAGAAACCTCCAACCCTCCACAAAAGGCCAACAAGGAAGATGGGAGCAATCTAAGATTTGCTTAATGACCACGCTCATTTGCTTAACAACTGTGGCAAGCAGGTTGTAAAATGAGGCAGAACTTACTTAAGAACTGACTTGCTTAGCAACAGAAATTGTGGTCATACATGGAGGACTACCTTGATTGGCTGATAGTCCATTGGAATTTATCTCCAGAGATGTTCAGGATCTTGTAATAAGAATTTCCCCTTCTGCTAGCTTCTGAGGAGCCTGGAGCTGAGTTCTTGGTAGGGCTTATTTCTGGGGCTGGAAGCAGCCTGAGATGACTGAGGGCAACCCAGCAGGTCAGACCTTCAAGAGTTGCACTGCTGGGCTTTTAACCTGAAGAGAGGGAGATCCTCTTTCTTTCCTCTGATGGAGTTTGAGACACACCCGATCTCCTGCTTGCAACTATTCACCTGGTACAGCCACAAGGAGCCCAATCTCCTCAAGATGCAGTCTGACTCTCCTGTGGGGTTTCTCCACCCACATCTTCTGGACTCCAGTCTCAACCTGGACCATGGGGAAAAGAACCGGATGTTTCTACTGTCCTTATCACCCAAAAAACAGGATGGAGACAGGATGGTGGATCTCATAGAAAAGCTTCTTTAACAGGGCAGGAGCAACTATGGGAAAGGTGAACTAAGCAGGTCTCCTTGGGTGAGAACATCTAAGCAAGAGGACCTGGAGGCCCCCACATTCTCTGGCTTGGTGGGATGGCCAATGGTTCTCATGGAGATTATCAAATAACATGGTAGTTGGAGCTTGGCTCCCATAGAATCCATCTTACCACTTTTCCTATTCATTCTCTCACACATACACTTTTAGTGCTGTCCATAGGAATCTTTTTTTAAAAAACGATTTTTAAAAGGTGTCAAATTCATTGGCTGTTGGTGAACAACAAATTCCTCTGAATGACTTTAGCAGAGTTCTCTTTAGCAAGATTTATTGAGGTGAAAAGGAAGGCAGTTATAAGAATTAAAATCCTTCAACAATTTCCCATTTGGAAACATTTAGATACGTCCTTTGATTCCTGCATACTATCTAAGTGGAAATAATTCAGGTATTCGTTCAAATAAATGGACATTATACAATTCTTAAATATCATGGTGTTTTTTCTCATGTTTTTACATTTGTTCTGGCTGTGAGATGCTCCTTTGTGTTCAGGTCTGGCCTCAGAAGGATAATGTAGCACTTGGGGATGAAGATGCAGCCCAGCAGACCAGCACTGGAGGCCAGGATGGAGAAGACCTGAACAGCCACCATGTATTTCCCTTTGGTGCTCAGGTAGGTGGGCACAAAAGTCACCCAGACGCTGCAGAAGACCAGCATGCTGAAGGTGATCAGCTTGGCTTCGTTGAAGGCCCCAGGCAGATTCCTGGCCAGGAAAGCCACCGTGAAGCAGATGGCAGCCAGGAAGCCCATGTAGCTGAGGGTGACGTAGAACATGACAACAGCCCCTTCGTTGCATTGCAGGATGATCTCTCCAGGCTGGGAGTGGAGGTCAGAGTCAGGGAAGGGGGGAGAAACTC
The DNA here is from genome assembly GCF_964273705.1 of Natrix helvetica. Taxonomy (NCBI): domain Eukaryota; kingdom Metazoa; phylum Chordata; class Lepidosauria; order Squamata; family Natricidae; genus Natrix; species Natrix helvetica. The sequence continues at coordinate 140,821,208 of NC_138551.1, forward strand.
CCAGCCAAATGGAGCAGATGATAATTTGGAGAGCAGAAGAAGAGAGGATGATGGAGTTGGCCAAGCTCTTCCCCAACCATCTCTTCACTCGGTTTCCTGGTTTTGTGGCCAAGAAAGCCAGCACCACCGTGATGGTTTTGGCCAAGAGAGAAGAAATGGCAACTGAGAAGATGATGCTGAAGACCGTTTGTCGGAGAAGGCAGGTGGCTTTCCTTGGTTGACCAATGAAGAGAGTAGAAGACAAGAAGCAAAGCAGGAGGGAGACCAGGAGGATGTAGGAGAGATCCCGGTTGTTGGCTTTGACAATGGGAGTTTCTCGGTATTTAATGAAGACAATTAAAACAAGGCCTGTAGTTAGGAACAAGAGCAGGGCAAAAGAGACCAGGATGATGCCCAGATGTTCTTCATGAGACAGGAAGGTTATAACTTTGGGGATACATTGGATTCTGTCCTCATTTGGATATTTGTCATCCGGACACTTGGTGCATTTTCCTGCATCTGAGAAAAAAAACCATATTCCCTTACTATTCTCTTCTTTTACCTTTCAGGAAATACCTTATTTGGACAACAATGATACCAGGAGATATTGTCTAGGACACATTTATTAGTACCACTAGTGAGAGATGGTAAGAAGTATAAGACTTTTTTAAAAAATAATTTTTTGTTTAATCGTCTATGAAAGTGAGAGAAGAATTGGGACCCAAATAATTTCCTGTGTGATGTTCAGAACCAAACTTTATTATTTGATGTATGTAATGAATCAGTTCCACTTCCTTTCCTCCAATGTGACCCACCTTCCTGAGTGGAGAAGGTCCCCTCCGGACAAGGAATGCAGTTGTAGCAGCAAACTGGCTCTCCTTCTCGAGCCCTCTTGACAAATCCAGGACGACAGCTTTCCACACATCTGGACTCAGGCAGGGACTGAGCCGAAGAACAAGGAATGGCAAAGAAAAGATGTTAGGACTCTCCGTCCATGGAAAATGGAGGTAGAAATGGATGGAGACAAGTAGCCTCTGGTCTTCACTGAGGTAAATATGAAATCTCTGACTACTTCTAAACAGATGCAGGAGGTAGAACAACTGGCAGATTCTTTATTTAGTTCCTTCCTTTTCCTTTTGGAATTTAACATTGCAATAAGGTACTTTTCTACTTAATAGTCTAGAGGGATGGAATTGAAAAAAAGATTTAAGTATGATGATATATTCATATTAAACTGAGAATAAAGTTTACTATAAAATTTTTAGGAAATTTTTATTCCATTAGATTTTTTAAAGATAGAATAAAACTGTGATGAAGAAAGAAAACTCTGACCAGTAAGATCTTGAAAGGTTTCCATAAAACATGGCAAAGCCCCTCCACTTAGGTCCCATCTGTTAAAGAACTTCCATTAGATGACACCAACTGGCATGGGAGGCCAACCACCCTGGAGACTATAAGCTTTGCCGACTTGAAATGGGACCTCAGGCTTTGGAAAACAGAGAAAAGACACCAAAATTTATCCCACCTTATTGAGCAACTTTAGCCGTGAAAGAGCATCTTGTCTGATAGAAAGTCTCTGTTCTTGAAAAAGTGCCAGAGCCTCTTTTCTGGGATCCTTCTTGGGGAGAACCAAGAAGCCCCAAATGGCCAGATCTGCTGCTATCTCTCCATTTTGGTCCAAGTACAGTTTATAGTGAGAAATATTCCAAAATTCATTCTTCTCCAGAAAGGGATGAAACTAAAATGGGAACATCCAGGAATATGAAAAACAGAAAACTTTGTTTCTTATCCCACATTGAATCTTTCTTCTACAATTGTCTCATCTCCAAATATGGTTAAATAGGATACAAGTACTGCCATTATCTTCATAAGTGAATGAATAAAATGAACAGAGAAAAAAGAGATTATTCATAAACTCTTTGAAAACAACAGATTGATTCCCAGAAATCATGGGTGGATCAAGAAGAAATCTGTCAGGCTAATCTTCTCCCTTGTAATCCTGATGGAAAACACCTCCAGATCAGAGGTGGGTTCCTACCTGTTTTGACCAGTTTGGCTGAAACGGTAGTAACCTGGTGGCCTGGGTCGCTGGAACCGGCAGCGACCCAGGGTGGCCACGCCCCTGAACCGGTTCTCTCGGCCATATTGTTTTTGGCTTCTGTGCATGCGCAGAGCAACCGGCACTGGCGGTAGCCAGAACCCACCCCTGGCTCGATCCCACTTAGAAACCTCAGTTTACAAGTGAGCCCCATTGGCCCTTCTCCCTGCCTCTCCCGGCCAATGTTGCTCACGGCTTAACTGCAGCTAGGATCTCCCGCGTGTTGCACGCCCAAAAACGACATGGAGGCATGGCCGAAAGCTGGGAGGGGGGTGCAACACACGGGGTGGGACCTGGCCAGCCCTGCTGTTGCAGTAGCTGCCTGGGCAAGCCTCTCCCCACCTCCCCAGATCAGGCCCTCAGCTCGTGTCAGATTGAGGCCGCAGCCGCCACCTGCTCCTTTGTCCACCCAGCCGGCGGGAGCCACAGCAGCGCCGGTCATGGCTGAGAGCTTTGTTTGCCAGCTGGCAGCTGAAAAGTTCTCCCTTTTCAAAGCCTCCAGTGATGGAGCTTTCGGATCCAAGCACACTTTAACCAACCAACCAACCAACCAACCAACCAACCAACCAACCAACCAACCAACCAACCAACCGGGGCTTAGTTTGGAAACAGAAGAAGAAAGAACCGGTGAGTGTCTGTGCCCAGGCATGGGGGATGTTGGGGGGAGGCTGGGGGGGGGGAGCCGGAGGGTAGGAGGTCTCTGAGCAAGTGCTGGGCAAGCAGGCAGGAGGGAGACCTCGGAGGCTCATTGTCAACCCAACTTTGCGCCCAGTTGGCTCCGGTTGCATAACCATCGGTTGGCTTAACGGTTGGACACGGGGAGGTGGGGGACGCTGCTTGGCAGGAGCGGTTTGGCTCAGTTGTTCACCGGGCGGCAAAGCAGACCGACTCAAAAAGGATGAAGGGGATCTTTGGTGGAGCCGGTCGAGGGAGCAACCCTTGGCTTATTGAGTCTTATTGGGTTGATTGGCCCTGCCTTGGGGTGAGGGGTGGGCCCAAATTGCACCCCACTGCAGGCGTCTCTCAGCCGTTGTGTGCAGGGAAAAGCCTTGCACAGTAAAGAAAACCTTCTCGTGAGTGTGAGGTAATTAACAATTTCTTGAACTTTTGGGAAGTTTTTCTTTACTGTGCAAGGTTTTTCCCTGCACACAACGGCTGAGAGACGCTCACAATGAGGTGCAATTTGGGGGTGGTGGGTGGGGCAGGGGATGGGCTGGGCCAGGCCACGAGATGCACATCTTACTGGAGACTGGCAGCTCCGGATCTTGTGGCTTTTGGGGGGTTTTCTTTTAAAAAATGCCTCTGCAGAGGAGCTGAAAACCTCCGAGGTTGCTTTGGGAGAGGGAAGATGGACAGCATTCCCCACCCCCCTCCCTGGGTGCCTGCAGCCTTGGAGCAACTCTGGGCCCTTCCACAGGAAAGAAAATCTTCTGGCGAGTGAGAAGTTGTTCATTGCCTTTGCTGTGCAAGGGCCGGGAGTTGCTGCAGGCTCCGAGGCTGCAGGCACCCAGGGAGAGGGGAATGCTACCCATCTGCCTGCTCCCTCCAGAAGCAACCTGGGTTTTTTTGGGGGGGGGATCCCCAGAGCACCCTTGGAAAGGACTTTGGTGATCGGCCTGCCGCTAAAAGCAAACAATGAGGCGAGGCACAGAGATGGTTGTTAGAGGGAGGGAGGGAGGGAGGAAGGGAGAAAGAGTGTGTATATGTAATGGCTGGTTTCATCCAAATGAGTTTTTGTTTCAGGTGGATCTCCTAGCTTTGAAAGGAGGAAAGGAAGGGATAAAAGAGAAAGAAAGAAAGGGTGAAAGGGAGAGAAAGAAAAAGAAGGGAGAAACAAGAAAGAAAAGAAAAAAGAAATAAAAGGTAAAGAAAGAAAGAGAGGGAGGGAGGGAGGGAGGGAGGGAAAAGAAAGTGAATAAGATATAGATGGGTGGATGGATGTATATATACATATATGGAGGGAGGGGGGAGGGAGAGAAAAAAGAAGAGAGGAAGGAAGGCTCCAGAAGACTCTTTGAAACAGCACAGCAATCTAGGATTGGAAGGGATCTCGGAGGTCATCTAGTCCAACCCCCTGCTCCAGCAGGAGACCTGATATCCTCTGGATTATTTTGGTGCCTTTAACAGAGAGGAAAATTGCCAGAAAAGGAGAAGGAGTTTACTAGGACAAGGCTGCCATGCAGAGGAAGGCAGAGACAGTTCTTGACTTATGACAATTGAGCCCAACAATTTGGTTGCTAAGCCAGAGTGTTGTTAAGTGAGCTTTGCCACATTTTACTCAATCCATGACATCTCCTGGCTCTAACAGTCATGTGCAGGCTAGGGAAGAACATCTGAAGGCCTGTGTAATGTTCTAACGTGCAGAAGTTATAGTTAAATGTGTGGCAGAAAGTGGACTCTGGGTGTGTTTTTCCAAACGCAATAAGTGAGGTTGAATGTGTATAGTTTTAGAAGAGCTTTGTGTGTGTGTGTGTGTGTGTGTGTGTGTGTGTGTACATACAGTATACAATATATACTTTACACACTAAACTATGTAATATGTATGTACACATATGGCATTTATACATAGGATTCAATTGTGTATTTTAGATGTTCAGTAGTTGTAAATAAATAGACAGGGAAATTATATGTAGTTGACGCAAGGAGAGGTATCTACCTTGTCATGAGTGATGTCAAGTTAACCATGCCCACCCAATCACATGACCACTAAGCCACACCCACCCAATCACATGACCACCAAGCCATGCCCACCCAATCACATGACCAGCAAGTCATACAACCAAGCCACACCCACCCAGTCACAAGACCACCAAGCCATGCCCACAGAACCAGTAGTAAAAAGATTTGAATCCCACCACTGGATGCAACCCTCTTCCAATAACTGACTCCTGTTACACACGAGTGTAAGATCCGCTCACTCTTATTCCAGAGTGTCAGACATGGAAAAAGTGAATTTAATTACAAGAGAGGAGATTTTAGCTGAATGAGAGAGAAAATATGATAAAAGGATGAGATGTTTTAGAGCTGAGCTAATAAAGCAGAGAAGTTCAGTCTCCTCTTGATGGATCGTCTGAGAGCAAAGACTGAGCAGCCATCAGTCAGAGAAGCTTGAACTGGAATTCCTGCAGAGAGGAGGGATTGGGCTAGATGACCTCAGGGTTTCCTCCTAATTTATAAAGGTTGTCATGCCACAACATGTACCATATTTTTCGGAGTATAAGATGCACCAGAGTATAAGACGCACCAAGGTTTTGAAGAGGCTTTTTTTTTAAAAAAAGTAGGTAGGTAGGAAGAGGGAGAGAAAGAGAGAGAAAAACAGTAAGTAGGTAGGGAGAGAGAGAGAGTAGTTAGGTGGGGAGGTAGGGAGTTAGATAAAGGGATAGAGAGAGAAATACAGAGAAATATAGAGATAGAGAAATACAGTAGGTCGGTAGGGATAGAGGGGGGTAGGTAGGTAGAGGGATAGAGAGAGAGGAAAAAAAAGAGATAGAGAGAGAAATACAGTAGGTAGGTAGGTAGAGAGAGAGAGTAGGTAGGTAGGTAGATGTTTCCAGGTGTATTTATCCATGTGCTGGAGAAGGAAATCGCTGACAATCTGCAGCACCTAAGACTTTGTTTCTGCTGGCAAAGCACTTGATCAATGCAATTCTCATCAACCAGTTAAAGAGCTTTCCAAGAGGGGGGGAAAAGTTTTTACACTCTGCAAACCTCCCCAAAACAGCCCGTTTTTGTGAAAACGCCCCCCCCTTTAAAAAAAGTCATGAATAGCCTTGGGGGGGGGGGGCTTGCAGAGTGATCCTGATGGGGGGGGGGCAAAAATGAGCAAAAAATGACCTGTTTTTCACAAAAACACGTCCGTTGTTTTGTCAAAAGAATTGCATGCATAGCCTTATGTTGGCTTACAGAGTGCTGCTGGGGGTTGGGGGGGGACACAAAACGGTCCATTTTTTGCTGATTACTGCCCTCCCCAGCCTCCAGGAGCTCTCTGAAAGCCTCCATAAGGCTATGCACGGCATTTTGGTGAAGGGGGTGGGGCTTCAGGAGGTAAAAAAATTGCTGTATTTGATGTATAAGACGCACCCAGATTTTCAGCCTCTTTTTTGAGGGAAAAAGATGGGTCTTATATTCTAAAAAATACGATAACTGTTGTGCTGTTGTTGCTCTAGCCCCACCTAGTGGCCAGGGGCAGATAAGCCTAACTATAAGGTCTGAAGCCAGACTCCATTTTCTGTCAGCCTTTGGAGAAGACGGAAGCAGCCGTTGTGACCGAGATCCCTGGTCTTCCGGAGACGGCCTCCGTCCCTCACACGGAGCATCACTTGAGAGGTTCCAGCTGCTTCTTTGCTGGCTGTTAGTTAATGCTGCCTATCTCCTATTTATATTTGATTTCCACTTTCTGCATCTCCTCAGTTTCACCTGCCCTCTTCTCCCAATAAAGCATCCAGATCCACGCCAGGCTCCCTTTCATTGGAGGAGAATAGGGGGGCTTAGCTACCTGTCCAGCTGCACACAGACCCACCTGCAATGGGGACGGAAGAAAGGTGGGATTCCACCAGGCTAATCACAAACCCACAAATACGGGAATTTATTTTAAAAAGAATTCAGCATTTTCCAATTAGCAGTGCTAAATATAAAAAATGCCATGGTATCTACTCTTTGGAACCATTAATTCCCTGAATAATTAAATTGGCCAGATCTGTTGAGATGGTTCCCCTCCTTCTCCTCTGGATTCCTCCTCCAAAGGATCTAAGATTAATGGATCCATATCGGGACCCCCATACCTGCCATGGCTGCAGCCTTGGAGACCCCAAGATCTTTTCATCCTCCTTCCTTCCCCTCCTCGATCTGGAGGAATATGCAGCATTCATGGCCTGGACCAGAGTCTTCATGAGACTGTAACGATTGTAGTCATTTTGGAACCCTTTTCTGTCCCTTTTCCCCTGGGTCTCCAGTGGGGCTTTCTGGTTGCATCTTCTGCGGCCTTTGACAGAAAAGACATTCTTTGAAAGAGAACAATGAAAATAATGATCTTTAATCTTTACTTCCACAAAGTAATAGGGTTTAAAGGCAGAATCTTTTGGCCTTTCTTTTGGCAGATAACCAAAGAGCCAAATACTATGGATGTATTTGAGAAGTCTGCGCTTGTTTATTGGATATGCTGCAAAATTTGTGAGGATCCAGACTTTCCCTTCAATGGGTCCTGGGAGACGCATAAGTGTTAAATGGAAAGGAAGAATTCTGTCCCAAATGGAATCATATTCCATGAAGTGAACAAAGACGTTGACTTGTCTCCACTTAGAGAGGGAATCCCTGAGGTATGCAGTATATCCAGTTGTTGAGAACAGTTGTGATATAACCACACAAATTCCATTCCTGACAAGCACAGGAGTAAAAGTCCTCATGAAATTCTCTCCCTTTTCTGTGTCTGAAGCAAAGAGGCCAATCAGGGTCCATCTGACGTGGAGGAGCAGCTGGACAATTGCTGGGTAATGGAATCCTTCTTTGGGATTCATCCGGTGGAAAAAGGGGAATCGACTTTTATCACTCAGAGCCTCTGAAGCTCTTGCAAAACTGATCTGAAAAAGGAATTGAAAGGATTAGAGCCATGATGGGGAACCTGTGGCATGCAGAGCGTCCTCTCCCGGCACGCCAGCCGCCCCAGCCCAGCTCCACTAGCATCCACATGCAGGCGCACCTCCTGCCGGCCAGTTGGTTTTCGGGCCTTTGTGGAGGGCCAGGGCGGGGGACGCGTGAGAATGCAGGGGGGGCTCACATTGCGCAGGAAACTCCGGTGGGCTGGAAGTGAGTGTGAATGGCCTGGCTCTCCAGTGCTTCCTGGCTCAGTTGGAGGCTTCCGTCAGCCTTCAAACAGTTGCAGGGTTTGGGGGAGGTTTTTTTGCTTTCAGGTTGGTGCAGGAGGCTTTCCAGGGCCAAAATGGGGCATGGAAAGCGCAGGGTTCCCCCCCCCCCATTATTCCCGAATTATGAGCTCTTAGGAAAGTATCCCTGTTAGATATTAGCATAAACCGCTGTAAGTCTCCACTCAGGTCCGCCACTAGGGCGGGAACAAGGGGTTGTTCTGATTGGTCGGGTGGTCTGCCAGATCCCTATAAAAGGGGAGCTACTCGACCCCATAGCAAGCGGGATCACTACTACTACTAAATAAAGAGCTGTTGTTGTCACTATCGTCTGGAGTCTGTTCTCTCGTTGCCCGAATCTAACATTGGCGACGAGGATGGGATAGAGAGACAGATAGGACGAAGAAGCCACCTCCAGAATCTACAGATCCAATCCAGCCCCGGGATTCGGAGGAAATCCCGGCAGCCATCTCAGCGCGGCAAATTCGAATGCAGACAAGATGTCGATGCACGCTCCACCAACTCCATACGACCCAATCGCCGAGCATTGGGAATCCTACATGCTGAGATTCGAATGCTTCCTTGAGGCAAACGATCTCACAGGAGTACCGGAGTACCGGAAAAAGAATATGTTCCTGAGCTACTGCGGTCGAGAGGTTTTTGAAACGGCTAGGGATCTCTCTGAGCCAACCCCCATCCAGGCAGTAACATGGACGGCGCTACAACAGACGCTGCAAACACATTACGCGCCAAAACCTTCCCGCCACGTTCGCCGCCAGGAATTCAACACGACGAACTAGAAGGCGGGAGAATCCATCAACCAGTACGTTGCAGCGCTTCGAAAAGCAGCAACGCATTGCGTGTTCAGGGACCTGGACGAGCAAATCCTGGCACGCCTCATATGCGGGTTAAAAGACATTTTGTTACAAAAACGTTTGTTGGCCAACAAACTAAGCCTGCAAATTGCGCTAGACGAGGCGAGAGCTTCTGAATCAGCGGACAGATCTTCCGAAACAATACAACGCAGTTACAGCGTGATCCAAGCGGGAGCCAGACAAGCCAGAGTGCATTATGAGGCCGCCGATCAAGACACCGAGGACAACGAATACGAAGACAGTCATCGCATGCGGAGCAGTCACGTGAGACCGGTGGGGAAACCCGAATTCCGTTTGCCACCCTGCGCAAGTTGCGGAGGAAACCACCCCCGGTCTACCTGCCGTTTCAGGAACGTTGTTTGCTCGCATTGCGACAAACTGGGGCACATCGCAAGAGTGTGCCGGAGCGAAGTCCCTGCCACACAATGGCAGCCTCAAATGTATCGCCGACAGAAGCCCAACCCAGGGGCTTGGCGAAAAAACAAAGGGCGCCCAGAGAGAGAACCAAGGGAGTCAGCCGAGAGAGAATATCCCCAAAGAGCTGAAAGGGCGTATTCGCAGAGAGCTGAGAGAGAGTATTCCCAAGAAGCCGAGAGAGAGTATACCCAGAGAGAACCATTGAGAACCTATCTCACTACAATAGGTCAGGTCCGCACAAAGCGGCCCAAAAAGCTGAAACTCACTGTCCTCCTGGAGGACTCCCCTTGCGAGCTTGAAGTTGACACGGGATCGTCCCTGACGACCATCTCATGGTCAGCCATGAAAAAGGCAATTCTGAGTCTTAAGAAGTGCCAACTGCGAACACCAGACATCCTGCTGCGGGACTACCAGGGGAACAGGGTCCCCATCGTGGGTCAGGGCACGTTTCGGGTCCAGTTCAAAGACATCATAGCCCAGCTGCCCGTGACCGTCGCCAGCGCGCCATTACAGAGCCTCCTGGGACTGGATTGGTTCGAAGCCCTGGGGCTAGAATTCACCAGAATCAACGCCGTGGAGAACAGCAGCGCTGAAGAAATTTTTAAGGAGTTCAAGGATGTGTTCAGCCCCGGCCTTGATAAGTATGTGGGAAAGCCTATATCATTCAATTTGGATCCAAAGTGGTGCCAATCCGACTCAAACCTAGAAGAGTGCCTTTTGCACTCCGCCCTAAAATTGACAAAGAAATCGATAAGCTAGTAGAGCAAGGGATCCTGGAACCGGTGGATCACGCGCGCTGGGAAACCCCAATTGTGACCCCAGTTAAGCCAGACGGGTCAGTCTGCATCTGCGCAGACTATAAATGCACAATTAATGTCGCACTACAACAAAGCGCATATCCTGTGCCCGTAGTCCAACACCTATTGCACTCGTTGGGGCCAGGAAAATTTTTCGCAAAATTAGACATGGCACAAGCGTATCAGCAGCTGCCTGTGGAAAGCGCCACGGCGGAGGCCCAAACTATACTGACGCACAGGGGTGCTTTTAAATGCAACCGGTTACAATTTGGCGTAAGCATTGCTCCGGGTTTGTTCCAAAGCGTTATGGAACGACTTTTGCAGGGCATACCAGGAGTCGTCCCGTATTTCGACGACCTCTTGGTGTCGGCTGCAAACGAGGAGCAACTAATAAAACGTGTCAAGACTGTTTTGGCCAGAATTAGAGAAAAGGGTCTCGGACTTCTTAACTTCTACAGCGTTTTTCTAAGACAGAAAGCTACCGTCGCTGAGCCGCTACACCGACTCCTAGCCGGGGACGTTCCGAGGTGGCCGCCTTCGCCGCCGTCAAGCGCCTGCTGACGACCGACTCTCTACTCATCCAGTACAGCCAAACTCTACCACTGATATTGACCTGCGATGCATCACCTTTCGGCGTCGGTGCAGTACTCAGCCACAGAATGCCAAACGGGAGCGAAGCCCCCATCGCGTTCTACTCAAGGACTTTGTCATCGGCGGAACGCAACTACAGCCAAATGGACAGGGAAGCGTTAACCGCTGTGGCTGGAGTCAAGCGTTTTCACGAATATCTCTACGGCCGCGATTTCGAACTGATAACAGACCACAAACCATTGCTGGGTCTTCTGGTGGGAAACCGCCCCACACCGGTCTCCCTATCCCCACGCATGACCAGGTGGACTGTTTTCCTGGCTGCGTATTCCTACAAACTGATACATCGACCGGGTTCCACATTAGGACATGCAGACGCACTCAACCGTTGCCCGTTACCGGAACTGTTAACAGACCCCACTCCAGAGATACCGGTACTTTTGATTGACTGTTTGGACTCAGGGGCAGTTTCTTCTGTGGACTTTGCTAGGTTTTCTGCTAAGGATAACGTAATTAAACAAGTACAAACTTGGGTATGGAGGGAGTGGCCCAAAGGGATTGCGGGACCCGAATTCAAACTGTTTTGGTCTAAGCGCGATGAACTTTCAATTTTACAAGGTTATTTATTGTGGGGGGATCGAGTTGTGGTACCATACAAACTGCGGAGAAATGTATTAGAGGCTTTGCATGTTGGGCATCCAGGGATCGTAAGGATGAAAGCACTAGCTAGGAGTTACGTTTGGTGGCCGAACATGGACAAGGAGATAGAGGAATGGGTAGCCACTTGTAATCCATGCCAGGAGTCCAGACCAGCCCCCCCTGAAGCGCCCGCTACGGAATGGGACAAACCAAAAGCACCCTGGTCGCGAATACACATCGATTTCGCAGGGCCAGTGCAAGGGCAAACGTTTCTAATAGTTGTGGACGCATACTCCAAATGGTTGGAAGTAGTCCTGATGACTTCAATCACGGCAGAGGCAGTCATCAAGGTACTACGGCGACTTTTCGCCACACATGGCCTGCCCGACCTCCTGGTTTCCGACAACGGGCCCCAATTCACGGCCATGCAATTCGAAGCATTTTTAGCAAGTCAGGGAATTCGGCATGCCCTCATCGCGCCATTCCACCCGGCGTCGAACGGACAGGCGGAGAGAATGGTGCGATCTGCAAAAGAGGCCCTCGCTAGGATGGGCCCGGGTGATTGGCAAACACGAATCGACCATTATCTATTAATCCAACACATTACCCCTAGCGCCACGACGGGAAGGAGCCCCGCTGAACTCATCATGGGTTGCCGCTTAAGGTCTCACCTGGACCGGCTTCACCCAAATTACTCTGCCACATCTCCCCCAGACTCCACAAGCAAAATTCGGAACTTTAGCATAGGGGATTCAGTATACGCCCACAACTATGCAGGGGGAACACTGTGGGTTCTGGCAAGGGTAATTGGTATCACGGGCCCTCGATCATACTTGTTGGAATTAGAGGACGGTAGAAATTGGAAAAGACACATAGAGCAACTCCGAGGTCACCTAACGCACTCCAACCTACGATCAGCAAATGAAGACTTCATTCCGCAGGAAAGTGTTATGGCCCGGCAGGAGCCGTTGGAGTTGCCACCAGACTCCGACAGCGAGGGTCCCTCGGAGTCGGCTCAGGAGGACCCTGGACAGGGTTCCGACTCTGAGCAGGGCGCAGAGAGGCTGGTTGGCCACCAGGAGGCGCCTGAGGCATGGAGCAGTGGTGAAAGCCAAAGGAAGGGGGCTCCTGATGTCATGCCTTGGAGCAGTGGGGAGGAGTCACAGGACAGTGAGTCAGATATCAGCAGTGAGCTATTAGATGCTCGTTACCGACGTGCTTCCCGGCGCAAGGAGCAATTGAGCAATTATAGGAGATAATGGCTCTCAGCTGCTGATCATTAGACTCCTCTCCAGACTATAAAGGGACTGCTTGTGGACACACCCTTTGCAGGAATCAACTGATCATTGGAGTTGGAGAAGCTCTCAGATCTGTGTCGTACTTTGGCAAGCTGGATTGCTGCCAAAGGATTTACCTGGATTGCTGCCGATCTGTTCCCTGGACCTTGGCAGGCAGGAGTGCTGCTAAGGTGATTATCTGGAGCTTGGTAGCTGGATTGCTGCCCAGAGTGCTATCTTGACCTTGGCAGGCTGGATTGCTGCCAAGGTGGAACCTGTATGTCAATAAACATCTGGAAGAGACTTTGTGTGTCTTGGAGTGACTTGGTGACAAAAGGGGGGGTCAGAACAGAAAGTAAGCGATGCAACAACCCGAACATCCAAACACAGATGACTACGGCACCACGGAGCCTGAGGTGGAATCTGAGATCAACGATAGAGCAGAGCAGCCTCCCAGCGAGGGGAACCTACCATCCCCAGCCAGCTCTACGGAACAAGAGGAATACTCCGATCTCACGCCCGCTCCCACGCAACCCGAACTTCGTAGGTCCACCCGAGCAAGGCAGAAACCGGCATACTTACAGGACTTTGTCACTAACCGGAACACTCCATCTAAGAGGAGAGGGGTGTTAGATATTAGCATAAACCGCTGTAAGTCTCCACTCAGGTCCGCCACTAGGGCGGGAACAAGGGGTTGTTCTGATTGGTCGGGTGGTCTGCCAGATCCCTATAAAAGGGGAGCTACTCGACCCCATAGCAAGCGGGATCACTACTACTACTAAATAAAGAGCTGTTGTTGTCCCTATCGTCTGCAGTCTGTTCTCTCGTTGCCCGAATCTAACAATCCCCTCCTTGTGGGTTGCTAACAATGGTGGGTTTTAAAATTGCCAAGGGCCATGGCGAGGGATGCATGAGTATGTAGTGTGTGTGTGTTTGTGTGTGTGTGTGTGTGTGTGTGCATGTGTGTGTGTGCGCTCACATTGTGCAGGAAACTCCTCTGGGCTGGAAGTGAATGGTCTGGGCCTCCAGTGCTTTCTCTCTCAGTTGGAGGCTTCCTTCAGCCTTCAAACAGTTGCAGCGGTTTTATTTTTTATTTTTTGCTTCCAGGTTGGTTCAGGAGGCTTTCCAGGGCCAAAATGGGCTGCAGAAAGCACAGAGGTTTTTTTCCCTCCATTTTGGCCCTGGAAAGCCTCCTGCACCAACCTGGAAGCAAAAAACCCCAAACAAGCCCTGCAACTGTCTAAAGGCTGAAGGAAGCCTCCAACTGACCCAGGAAGCACTGGAGAGCCAGGCCATTCACACTCACCTCCAGCCCACCAGAGTTTTCTGCCCCAGGGCAGAAATGAAAACCTGTCCTGTGGAGCCCACTGCCACTTGGGCGGAGGAGGATGACCACACGAAGAAGAAGAGGAGGAGGAGAATGGCGAGGATTTGCAGGAGCCCGCAGGGAGCAGGTCAGGTGGGGCTCGCTGGTTGGCTGGGGAGGGGGCAATCATGGTGCTTAGTTGGCAGCAGCCTGCATGCCCCAACTGTGCTGGGGAGGAAATAAGAGGCCCTGCTTGAATGGGGATGAAAGTACACACACACCCTGCCTCCCTGCTCAGGTGTTGGCCATAACAGTTTGGGTGCCCTGGCTGAAGCACAATTTCTCTGACACACACACACACACACACACACACACACACACACACAAATTACTCTCTTACCCTTCCTGTCTCTGTCTGGCCCCATTTGCATGCTCAGCTGTCACCCACACCATTGGCAGCAGTTTGGGTGCCTTGGCTGAAGTATGCTTTCTCTGCCAAGCACACTTGGATTGCCTGTCTCTGTCTGGCCCCATTTGCTGCTCCTTGAGACAAAGAAGCCTCATTAAGTAGCTAAGTGGAAAGTAGTTGGGGGGAGGGGAGGAGCAGGAGACCTGCAGGTAACCACTTTCCCCACCCCTGAGAATGAAAGTTTCTGGATCCCTGACTCTGCAAAAGAAGATGGGTGCCTGAATCTGCACAATATTATAGCACCCAGGAGCATCCATTCTCGGCACAAAAAGCATTTCCCAGCCAACTCTCCTCTCCCTTCTTCAAAGGCAAAGAAGCCGAGAAACAAGAGAGGAGACAGAGGTTTGGAAAGTAAGTGAGTCCTTGTTGCAGGAAGGGAGGGAGAAACAGGAGGTATCTTAGTGGGTTGGAGAGGCCTTTAGGGTCTCTTCTATCACTAGGACCCCCATGGCCTTCCCCACCCTGAGATGCAATACAATAGCAGAGTTGGAAGGGACCTTGGAGGTCTTCTACTCCAACCCCCTGCCCAGGCAGGAAACCCTATACCATTTCAGACAAATGGCTATCCAACATCTTCTTAAAGAGTTCCAGTGTTGGGGCATTTACAACTTCTGGAGGCAAGCTGTTCCACTGATTAATTGTTCTAACTGTCAGGAAGTTTCTCCTCAGTTCTAAGTTGCTTCTCTCCTTGATTAGTTTCCACCTATTGCTTCTTGTTCTACCCTCAGGTGCCTTGGAAAATAGTTTGACTCCCTCTTCTTTGTGGCAACCCCTGAGATACTGGAACACTGCTATCATGTCTCCCCTAGTCCTTCTTTCTATTAAACTAGACATACCCAGTTCCTGCAACGGTTCTTCATATGTTTTAGTCTCCAGGGCCCTAATCATCTTTGTTGCTCTTCTCTGCACTCTTTCTAGAATCTCCACATCTTTTCTACAACGTGGCAACCAAAACTGAATGCAGTATTCCAAGTGTGGCCTTACCAAGGCATTATAAAGCTGTATTAACACTTCAAATGATCTTGATTCTATCCCTCCGTTGATGTAGCCTAGAACTGTGTTGGCTTTTTTGGCAGCTGCTGCACACTGCTGGCTCATATTTAAATGGCTGTCCACTAGGACTCCAAGATCCCTTTCACAGTTACTACTGTTGAGCAAGGTACCACCTATACCAGTGATGGCGAACCTTTTTTGGCTCGCGTGCCACAAGTGGGGGGAGCGGAGGGGGGGTCGAGTACAGGCGTGCCGCACCCGTAATGCAACGCGCGATCCCCCCAGTGCGCATGCGCGCACAACGCGTGAACCCCCCCATTTTTACATTTTTTTTGCCCTCCCCAGGCTCCAGGGGCTTTATAGGAGCCTGGGGAGGGCGAAAAGAGCCTCCCCCGACCCCCCAGAGGCCCTCCGGAGGCTTCAGGGACAGGGGCTACCCTGTCTGGAGGCTTCAGGGACTGAAGTCTGGAGGCTTCAGGGACTGTCTGGAGGCGCACCTTCGGAGCGCTTAAAACCACCCTCCGAGCAAACCAGAAGTGACTTCCAGGTTGCTCGGAGGGTCGTTTTAAGAGCTCCAAAGGCATCAGGGAAGCCTCGGACGGTCCCTGAAGCCTTCGGAGCGCTTAAAACCACCCTCCGAGCAAACCGGAAGTGATTTCAGGGTTGCTCGGAGGGTCGTTTTAAGCACTCCGAAGGCATCAGGGAAGCCTCGGACGGTCCCTGAAGCCTTCGGAGCGCTTAAAACCACCCTCCGAGCAAACCGGTTTGCTCGGAGGGTTGTTTTAAGCGCTCCGAAGGCATCAGGGAAGCTTCGGACAGTCCCTGAAGCCTTCGGAACACTTAAAACGACCCTCCGAGCAACCTGGAACTTCCGGTTTGCTCGGAAAGTGGTTTTAAGCATTCCGAAGGCTTCAGGGACGGTCCCTGAAGCCTCCCGGGGGGGGGGGGCGGGGGAGGCTCTTTTCACCTCCCCAGGCTCCTATAAAGCCTCTGGAGCCTGGGGAAGGCAAAAAATAGCTTTTAAAAAGGTGAACTCAGCTGGCCAGCGCGTGCCATAGGTTCGCCATCACGGACCTATACTTTACCTGTGCATTTCGTTTTTGTTGCCTAAATGTAGAACCTTACTCTTTTCACCATTGAATTTCATTTTATTAGATAGTGCCCAGTGTTCAAGTTTGTCAAGATCCTTCTGTATCTTTAGCCTATCTTCTGGAGTGTTGGCTATTCCTGCCAGCTTGGTGTCATCTGCAAATTTGATGAGTTCCCCATTTATTCCCTCATCCAAATCATTGATGAAGAGGTTGAAGAGTACTGGGCCCAAAACAGAGCCCTGGGGTACTCCACTGCATACCTCCCTCCATGTAGATGCAGTTCCATTGAGGACTACACATCCATCTGGTAGTGGTCATGGGCACATTGGTATCCTTGAATTCTGAGCTCTTAGGAAAGTATCCCCTCCATGTGGGTTGCAAACAGCTGTTTCCAGTGGGGAAAAAAGGACAAAGCAATTGGGGAAATAGTTTCCTTTGCTATATTTCCAGTCTGAATCAGACCATGGCAAGGTCCCTACAGAAGAGATCTTTCAAGGATCATTATGTATTCATAGAAAAGCAACTAACTTAGCTCTGTTCTTAAATGCTAAAGCTGTTGCACATAAAAAACAGAGGAGCTCTGATCAACTACCAGAGCCATCATTTTGACAGTTTTGCTGTCCTGTAGTCTGTCCCCATGAAATGCAAGCATGGAATAAACTGAGCCTGGTTTGTTCTCAGTCTTTTCAGTGGCCACAAACTACTAGCAAAAGTGGCATTTGATCACAAGGCAAGGAATGTTTCCCCTTTTGCATTGGAGCATCCAAAAAGGGACAGGAAAGACAAAGAAAAAGACGGAAAGAGTAGAAGAGAGCAAGGAAGCAAAAAGAAGGAAAGAGGGGAAGAAAGAATGAAGAGGGAAGGAAAAAGAAGGGAAGGAAGGAGATTATAATGAGAGAGGCTGAGGGTGTGAGGTAAATCCTGCCTTAGCACGATCACCAACAGCCCTGTTGCCTTTTACCATCTCCTTGTCCCATCCTCCTGACCTCTCCTGGTGGTCTTCCATCCTATCATTGAGGATGCTTTGGTTACAAAGCTAGGTCTCATAAAAAGAGGGAGTGGGCCTCTTTCTGACCCACATACTTTGACCTCCTGCACACACCATGGGCAACCAAGGAGAGTGAGCACAGCAGCAGTGGGAGCTGGCCGTGCCCACCATGGCCTCCAAAGTCAACCACAATGGGGCCCTCATTGAAATTGAGTTTGACACCTCTGGACTAACAGATGACCTGAGTGCTGCATGTGTTGCTCTCAAACTTACAAAGTATGAGTCAAGGTTAGAAAAATTATCAGCTTGCATTCAACAGCAAAAGTCACATTAATCAAAAGCATGCCAAAGGCAAGTGTTTACCTTTCAATAAAAAGGTGTTTGTATCATTGAAAGCGCTGTTATTGTGGGGGGGGGGTTTCAGAGAAAAGACGTTAATCGTGTATGAGTTGTTTTTCTAAACTAAAACCTCATTATTCAGGTTAAATTGCCGTGTTGGCACTCTGAGATAAATAAGTGGGTTTTGGGTTGCAGTTTGGGCATTCGGTCACTAAAAGGTTTGCCATCACTGGATTGGAGCACACATAGAGTGTAACCTAATTCAGCTTTTGTTAAATTGCTGTTGAGAGAAGCTCCATTGTAACCTAAGGTGCCAACTACATAGATAAAACTTGTAGGCGATTTGCCAAGCTTAGCCTAGCAAAGTAACTTCTTGTGAAAAGTAAAATGTGGATTCTGCCAAGTAGCCTTGTTTGTAACCTAAAATGTGTGTTCAGCATTCCCTAACAAAGATCTGAGTTATATGCCAGAAAATGGATTTCTTTTTCCTTATAAAGTCTATTGTTTTCAGAGCACTGAGAAAAATCATGAAATTTGTGTGATATCAAATTACGTTCTGTGCAAGCTATGTGAGCTGTAAGATGTTTGGAAAAGTTTTTGGTGCATGCCTGTTTTTCTCTCTCTGCCTGCGAGACAAAAAGGTCATCCAGTCTTTTGCTTTCTGCAGAAATAAAAGCTGATAATCCATAGCTTCCTCTTCAGAGTTTCACTGGACAAGTCAGATTCTGAGCTGCATTCAAAAACCTTGCACAATGAAGAATGCTGTGTTATATTTGGGGTCAGATCGAGTCCAAAATATTATATTTTAATAAATCCAATCTTGTTCTCATGAAAACATTAGAATAATTTGTTAATTAGACATTGTTTAAAATATTAAAGACAGAATATTAGCAAGATTGAATCATAAAAGTGGAAAATAATAAATAAATTAAAAAACTATAAACAATGTAAGTCATATTACTGTATCTCACCCCTACAATTTATTGCAATTAGATGAACATGTGCAAATGCTAACTGAAGTATTCTATTCCAATAAAGGGCCTACTATAATTTTTGAGGATTGGTGCATATCAGTCAGTGGTGGGTTTCAAATTTTTTTAGAACCTATTCTGTAGGTGTGGCCTGTTTTGTGGGAGTGGCTCGGTGGTCATGTGACTGCGTGGTCATGGCCAACTTGGAAAATGTGGTGAAACTCACTTAACAACGCTCTTGCTTAGCAACCAAAATTTTGGGCTCAATTGTGGTCATAAGTTCTCCTTCCTTCCTTCCTTCCTTCCTTCCTTCCTTCCTTCCTTCCTTCCTTCCCTCCTGTTTCCTTCTTTCTCTTTCTCTCTCTTTCTCTTTCTGTCTATCTCTGTCTCTTTCTCTGTGTAGCTCTTTGTCTCTCTCTCCCTCCCTCCCTCTGTCTCTCTAAGTCATTCTCTCTCTGTGTCTGTCTGTCTGTCTGTCTCTCTCTCTCTCTGTCTCTCTCTCTCTCCCCTCCCTTCTTTTCTCTCTGTCACTGTGTGTGTGTATATCTTTCTGTCTGTCTGTCTGTCTCTCACTCACTCACTCACTCACTTAATCACTCACTCTCTGTGTGTGTCTCTTTCTATGTGTCTCTCTCTCACTGTCTGTCTCTCCCTCCCTCCCTCCCCGTCTGTGTCTGTGTGTGTCTGTCTGTCTCTTTCTGATTCCCTCCCTCCCTGTCTCTCTGTCTTTATCTCTCTCTGTGCCTCTCTCTGTCTCTGTCTGTCTGTCTGTCTGTCTCTCTGTATCTCTCTCTCTCCCCTCCCTTCTTTTCTCTCTGTCACTGTGTGTGTGTGTATGTGTGTGTATCTTTCTGTCTGTCTGTCTGTCTCTCACTCACTCACTCACTCACTCACTCACTTAATCACTCACTCTCTCTGTGTATCTCTTTCTGTGTGTCTCTCTCTATCTGTCTGTCTCTCCCTCCCTGCTGTCTCTCTCTGTGTCTCTCTCTCTCTCTCTGATTCCCTCCCTGTCTGTCTGTCTCTCTCTCTCACTCTCTCACACACACACACACACATACTGTGGTCACCTTGTTGAGTGTTCCTATCACATTTGAAACACTCAATAATTGGCCTGCATTTATGGTTTTTTGCAGCATTCTGCAGTCATGGGACCAAAATATATGATTAAAAGTACCTGGCAGCGGCATTTTTCCCTGGGAGGCTCTGCAGAACATCCCAAGACCAATTCGACCACATCTGCCCTCTTCGGGGAGAAGCTCTCTTTGGCAGGTCCTCTTCAGAAGGATGAGGCCACCCTGGTCCCCCTCCTGTTCTTCATCTTCCTGTCCCCATGGATTGGCTCTGGAGTCATCGCTGGCAGCACAGAGTTTCGTGAGTCCCCTGCCATCGGTCCTGCAGTTCAGGTCAGCAGCTTTGTTCCCACTCTCCCCCTGCCTGGTTCCTCTGTTTATGTGCTTCCTGAAAGGTAGCTGCTAGTGGCCCAAAAAACGCCATGGAAAATATAGGCAAGTGCACACCCCGCACAATTACACCCCCAGAGTCTTTCGGAGGGAAGCCTCTGCACAAGCTCGGGTGAGTGAGAACAAGTTCCCTCTGTTACAAAGGCTCCGGGATGAGGGACGGAATCTTCGCTGTGGGACAGTAAAGCCCTATCCGCCAGAGGCAGCAGGACCAAAGCCCCTCTCCCAACTGGCCCTTCCTCCCTCTGAGGGTGAGGGACCTGGCTGCCCCGCTGCCTCTGGAGCCTCATCCCGGAGCCTTCGTAACGACTTGTTCTCATTTGCCCGGGCTTGTACAGAGGGTTCCCTCCAAGACTCTCTGGGGCTGTAATTGTGTGAGTGTGTGTGCGCGCCTATGTTTTCCATGGCATGGGGTCGCAGCCGTCATTTTGCGTCACTAGCAGCTACCCTTCAGGAAGCGCATAAAAAGAGGAACCAGGAGGGGAGAGAGTATGAACAAAGCCACTGGCCTGAACTGCAGGACCAATGGCAGGGAGCTGTCGAGGCTCTGCGCTGCCGGCGATGACTCCGTAGCCCATCCGTGGGGGCAGGAAGACGAGGAATGGGAGGGGGACCAGGGGGGGCTCATCCTTCTGAAGAGGACCTGCCAAAGAGGGCCTGTTCCTGAAGAGGACAGATGTGGTGGCATCCATCTTGGGATGTTCCGCGGAGCCCCCCAAGGAAAAATGCCGTTGCCAGGTACTTTAAAGTGGGAATGGGTTTTTAAACAGGCATCTGTCAAAGAGAAGAGGACAGCACATGTCCCGTGGGCTTCTCCAACAGCCAAAGAAGGAACAGGAAGCGAGGATTCATAGGACAAGACCACGGCCTTCGCTACTCTCTCCTCTGACAGCCGCCTCGTTTCCAATGAAGGGAGTAGGGAATCCATGCAATTTCCTCCCTCTGCATGGATTCCCCACTACCTTCATTGGAAACTAGGCGGGCATCAAAGAGCAGAGGATAGTGCATGCCACGTGGGCTTGTCCAACAGCTGAAGAAGGAACAAGAGGTGAGGATTCCGGTACGGGGACTCCGGAAGAACGGGTACGAGAAGGCATGCAAAATATCACCAACCGGTGCGCCCGTACTAGTCAGTACCGGCTGAAACCTAGTCCTGCTGCATATTTTAATGCTTCCATAGCCCAGATTCTTTGTGGAGGAATCTTTTTAACTTCTTCTCCAGTTGTACAAGAAACAAGGAGACCTCAAGTTCTAATACAATTTGTCAGTAGTACAATCCAAGATTGGACTTTAATTGAAGTTTTATCTATTCTAACAGCCACCACAATTTTCAGAGTCTGTCAGTTTCCATAGATTAAATGCCAATATCCACATTTTCTATTTTACAGTATAAATCAACATGTTCCAATAGGTATTTAGCATGCTAAGCATATGTACATACAACAGAACTTATAACAAAATAAAAGTGTTGGAAAGGACCTTTGATGTCTTCTAGTCCAACCCCCTGCTCTAGCAGGAGACTTTACACCAGGTGTCCTCAAACCCGGCCCACGTGGCCAGATACAGCCCACCAAAGCCATTAATCCAGCCCACATGGGACCACGAGGCTGCCCCACCCAAATCACTCTGCCCATCTGCTGGCCCCCACCCACCGGCTGAGTGCAGGCCTTACCTTCACAAGCCCCACGGACTGAAACTACAAAGTAAGACCAAAGCTTTTGGCCGGCAGAGTTCTTCTGGGGGGCGGGGAGGCCAAAAAGAGGATGTACGGAGGCCCCAGGAGGGGAAAATGCTGCCCTCTGCCTCAGCTTCTTAGCTCGGGCTAAGTGGAACGCAGAGCCATGTCGCCTGGCACGTGTGGCCTTGCCAGTTGCTCTTCTGGGTTTCTGGTGCACATGTGCACGTGACGATCAGCTGGCTTTTGCGTGCACAGCAGTGCCAGGAACTGGAAGAGCTGGTCTTTGGTTGCCTACCAGCCAGCTGATCATCACCTGCGTGTGCACCAGAAACCGAAAGAGGAGCTGCCTGGTGCACATATGCGCAGTGGCATATGCATTGGGCAACTCCTCTTCCAGATCGTGTCCCTGACAAAAGCACTTGATGCTGTAAAGGTTCACCATCAATACCCAATTCCAAGGGTGGTTTTACCAAGGCATTATAAAGTGGTACTAATACATCACGTGATTTGGATTCTCTCCTTCTGTTGATGCAACCTAGGATTCCAATGGCTTTTTTTGGCTGCTGCCACACATTGTTGGGTCAGATTTGAGAGATTGTCCACTAAGATTCCAATATTCCTTTCACAGTTACTGCTATTGAGCCAGGTTTCACCTAATCTGTACCTGCACATTTGGTTTTTCTAGCCTCAGTGTAAGACTTTACTTTTCTCTACATTGAATTTCCTTTTGTTAGATAGGCCCAGGGTTCAAGTCTATCTAGATCCATCTGCATCTTGAGCCTGTCTTCTGGGCTGTTGGCTATTCCTGCCAGTTTAGTGTCATCTGTAAATGGGATGAGTTCTCCATCTATCCCTCATCCAAACCATTGATGAAGATGTTGAAGAGGACTGGTCCTAAAATGGAACCTTGGGGTCCCCCACTGCTTCTTTCCCTCCATGTAGATGTAGTTCCATTGAGGACCACCCACTACCACCCACCCCTCACTTTTCCAGAGGGAGAAAAACACACACAAACCTGTGGGACTTTGTAGGTGCCTCCTAACATTGACGCCTGGACGGAGATCTCCCTGTAAGCTCCATCAAGAAGAGCCAGAAGGTTCTCCTTCCTTCCACAGCCATAGTTGGGGACATTGGCTTCTCCAGTGGAGAGAATGTCCAGCAAGGCATCTGAAGTGCGGAAGGTGCTCCAATAGTTGGCGTGGATGTTGTAGCCCAGTGTGAGATTGTGCAGGAGCTGGGAATTCTTGTTGACCGTTTGAATGTTGAAAATAAACCGTAAGCCAATGTAAAAACCATAAAAGTCCCTATGGTTAAAAAAAGTGTTATTATAATGAACAGCAACAACAAATACTTTTTAAAAAATATATAATCCTCCAGAAGCCTACTGAGCCTTAAACCAACATTGATCTAAAACCAATGATCAATTATACAAATATGCAAATTGGCTGAGGTATGGCAACTACAACTGGTTCAATCACTACTTTAAATAAAATTCATTATTCAGGTGATAAATCAAGGATTGAACTGAGAGAGGAAAATAATCTTGAGTCCTTTCAGCTTTTTTTCAGACCCCTTTTTGAGTCTCTTTCACAAAATCAGACAAAAGAGAAGCTATGGAAATCAAAATCATTCAGGAAATTAGACATAATCCCCAATATAGGAATAAAGAAGAATAAAAAACAGAAAAGAAGGAGAGTGTTAGAATGGAGGGAGTGCAACTCCATCACCCTGAATGACTTACAGTTCTTGGAAAACAAACTGAAGAGAAGGAGCGACATTGAAAAGCAACTTTGTATGCAATTTTTCCTCTCCACTGATAACTATACCAATGATATGGTCTCCTGGGCTGTAAAAGCTCTGTGGTCGTTTTCCATCCTGGTGCTCCAAACTCTGCGGGCATTTCATTCTCAGCTTCCCAGAGACTGGATGGGACTTTTGCAGCATCAGAAGCAGAAGCAGCAGGAGGTCCATCATTCATGGGGCGAATCAACGAATCCCTTTTCTGTTTCTAAAGAAGAATTAGAATAATTCAAAGGATTCACAAGGTGGAATATGATCCAGTGACTTTCCTGATTGAAACACAGAGAAGCACTCAGCTTCACCTGGAAAGGAGAGAGACGGACATTCAAGAGCACAGACCCTGCCTGTCCCTAAACTCCCTATTTCTCTGCCCAAAGTCTCCCCTGGAGGATTCGGCCAAAGAGCAGAGCTGACACTTTTATCATAATTCTCCCTCTCAGGAAGGATCCCTGGATAATTCAACCAGTTCTCGGACTCAAAGATTGTTGGGAAATTCTCTGGAGGGAAATGAAAGGGAAATTATCCTCATGTGATTCATAATAATAGAGGCAGAGATGCAATTAAATCCATCATCTAGAATTGAGAAGTTTGGGGTCTCCAGGCTTGAAACTGGCCCCAGAGGGAATACACGGCACTTGTGGCTGAAGAAAAAATAAGAAATGTGACATTTGTTGGCATTGTGGTTAAAGAGAAAAATCCCAGATGCCATTTAATACCAGAGTATGTCACAGATCTGAAATAGCTGCCTGCTGAGTTGGAACCAAAAATTATTAAATATGAAAGCTAATGCTCAAGGGCATCACCGGAAAAGGTCTGATGCAATAGTGCAGCCAATCTGTTGAACAGAATCAACTTTAGTGAAAAACTAGTTACCAGAACTTTGCAGAGTTAAAAAGAAACACACAGAGACAGAAACACAGAGTGAAGTTAGAAAAAGCAAGTGAAAAGAGATGGTGAAATCAAGTCTGCCTCTCATGGAAGGAAGGAAGGAAGGAAGGAAGGAAGGAAGGAAGGAAGGAAGGAAGGAAGGAAGGAAGGAAGGAAGGAAGGATAGGGAGGGAGGGAGGAAGGAAGGAAGGAGAGGGAGGGAGGGAGGGAGGAAGGAGAGGGAGGGAGGGAGGAAGGAAGGAAGGAAGGAGAGGGAGGGAGGGAAGGGAAGCTCAGAATCCTTGTGTTGCAGATGAAAAAGTTGATCTACAAAATCCAATTTCCATCTTCAGAGACTGGGAATGCAGAAGCCCATATCCCATGTTCCCCTGCCACCCTTTTCCATGCAGAGGCTAGCCAAGGGGGCTCTTGCAGGGATGCCAGAGAGGACTCTGCCCGGCTGAGTGGGGAGCCCCTCTTGGGAGAAGGAAGCTGGAGAGTCTCATGTTGGGGAATGGAAGCAGATCTGCAAAATCCCCATCCAGGTTCCATCTCCTGAGTCCTGGGAAGGGGGGAGACCATATCCCATGTTGCTCAGCCACCTCTTTCCATGCATGGGGCACCCAGGGGAAAGCAAAGCCCAGACCCACAGAAAAGGCCCAGGATGGCCAGGAAGGAGGAGGGGGGTCTGGGGCATTCCTGGGAAGAGAATGGGTTTATGGGTCCCAGGGTTGAATGTTGGGGGGATGTAGCCCCCGGGGTTCCTCCAGCCTTGCTTGGGCTGCATGTCTTTCCAGGAGAGGCTCCTGTGGGAGAGAAGCCATGTAGGGCTGGGTCTTCCAAGGGGGATCTGGGGTTGCCCTGGAGGAAAAGAGGAGACCCTCCGTGACTCTGAGGAAGATGGGGTTCTCCTGTGGTCCCTCCAGGCTCTCAGAGCCCCCAGCTGAGGAGACCCTCTTCATTGCAGCCTTTTCTGGGTAGGGGGCTTAAGCCCTCCTCCCTCTGCAATTCTGGGAGGTTTTGTCTCTTCTTCATCCCCTCCCCTTTGGCTTGGCTTCTTCAGCCTCTTCTCCATCAGGCTGAGGGCAGGGAAGCTCCCAGGCAACCGTCTCTTCCCCCCGTGTGATTGGCTACAGGGTTGTCATGACAAAGGGGGTGGGCCAGGAATAGAGGCAGCCACTAGAGAGAATGAGGGGCGGGATTTTTGTCTTCCCTGAGAACTTCAGGATTTGAATGCGAAATCTGCTTTCTTTTAAGAAACCCTTTAAATTATTATGGAAAAGTAAAAAGTTAAGGTTTGATTTTAATGCTTTATTTTATTGCAACACAAGAAGTCAGAAGTCAATTTTTCTGTTCTCCCTCCCCCCCTTATTTTTCTTCCCCCTTCTCCCCCCTACCAGTTTCTTCCTATTTGACTTCGTGTTTTTGTATTTTATTTTGTAATTGATAAAATGTTTAAAGAGCAAAAAAAGAACTGGAGGATTTGAATGTGAAATCTGCTTTCCTTTAGGAAACTCTGTTCAGATGCAGCCCAGAATCAGAGGGAGGGAAGGGTCAGAGGAAACGAAGGAATATTTAAAAATATATTTATATATAAAATACTGACTGCTACATTGTTTTTGTAACAATGTAATAAGGCTTATTCTTAATGGAGGCTCCATTACTGGAGGTTTTGAAGAAAAGATTGGGGGTTGGACTAGAAGACCTTCAAAGTCCCTTCCAGACCTGAGGTATTCTATCTTTTCTCCTATTAGTTCCACCAACATTTTGGGGAGCTTTCAGTCTCTTAGGGCTCCCAGGTTGTGATGACACCACGCCCTTGATCAGGGCCACCTTACTTGCACTGATGAAGAAAAACGCAGAGGCCAATGAATAAATAGACTCCAAAGACAAACAATGTCATTTTCCAGGGGTCTCCAAGGAAGTTCTGGGGTCTCTCAATGGAGGGCC
This sequence comes from Natrix helvetica, assembly GCF_964273705.1. Classification (NCBI taxonomy): domain Eukaryota; kingdom Metazoa; phylum Chordata; class Lepidosauria; order Squamata; family Natricidae; genus Natrix; species Natrix helvetica. The sequence continues at coordinate 140,847,651 of NC_138551.1, forward strand.
ACATCAGCTCATTTTGATCCATTTCTGAAAGAGAAAAGGGATGGAGGAAGAAGAGTCAATTTCTGGTTTTGATGGTTGGTGTTTCCCTCCAAGACTCTCCATCCCAAGGCCAAACTCCCAAGGAAGAAAGAAAAATACCTGAGACTAAAAACCAAGTCCTGCTTATCTACAGAATGGATTTTCTCCCTGTGTCTCTCTGTATCTATCTATACACCTATCTATACAACTATCTATGTATCTGTGTAACTATCTATGCAACTATCTCTGTAACTAAACCTTGATCAGGAGCAACTTCCCTTCCCTGGTGCAGGAAAATACAGAGGCCAATCATCACAGAGATCCCAAAGATGACTAAACTTACATTATGCTTATTGTGTTTTCTTTATACACGTATGCAGTACATATATATAAAACGCTGTAATACATCTTGAATTCAAGTGCTTGTTTATATTTAGACTCAGGGCTCTAATAAAGAAATTTGAAAGTCAGGATTGCTGTTTGAATATTTCTCACCTGTTAAGTTCATCTTTCAGATCCTTGTTTTCTTTTGGGAGTTCTGCCTTCTCCCATCTTGCTTTAGACCCAAGCAAAGGAGACAATTGTTCTCCCTTCTAAGATTTTCTATCTGCAAAGCTTCATTTGATATATTTCTTCTCTAAAATATCCAGACCAGAATAAAATTAGCCCCCTTAGGTTTTTACGTGAATAATCAGGCTTGTTTAAAATAAAACCTAATTAAACAATAGTTTGTTTTTTATACATAGCCTTACATTTTCATTAATGTAGTTTTCCCATGTTTTGAAGAAGTTGAAAAGAGTCACCTCTTATTTTCCCAAACTTTGTTCCAAGGCAACAGAGTTCAACTCAGAACATTAGAGGATATTTGTTCATGGGAGGAAGCTGTCGAGAATTTAATATGAAATTCTGGAAGAAAAGCTGGGGTTGCTATCTAAAAGTTCTCAGTCTCTCTTCAAAATCTATGCAGAGCTCTTCCTTCTCTGCAATTAGTTGGAGATTTTTCTGTTATGTTCCTCTCAGTTATGGAGAACAGAAAGCAATTAGACTCCATTAAAAAAAACTTGGAACACTTTCTTAAATTGCAAATATTAAATATAACTTCATGTATTTGTGTGTGTGTGTCTATGTGTATAGAAATCCAATTTTGCAATTTCTGTTATAACAACCAGCAGTTTCTCCTGTAGGAAGTTCGCACCCACCTCTCTCCTAGAAAATGAAATATTTTGGGAAATATTAAAGGGCAGAATATTTCCCCCTAAAAGGGAGTAAGAAACTTATTTCCCTCCCCACCCCCACTTTTGGCAATGAGCCATTAAGGCCTGGGCTAGTCTATTCTACATAACAAAGATCTCTCCCCTTCAGCTCCAGGTGGTCCTGTCCACCATTAAACCTTTTTGGGTCTCATTAATGCTTGAGCATGTCACAGATCTGAAAAAATAGCTGCCGGCTGAGTTGGAAGAAAAAAATATTTTATTTTGAAAGCTAATGCTCAAGGGCATCCCTGGAAAAGGTCTCATGCAATAGTGTAGCCAGTCTGTTGAAGAAAATCAACTTTAATGAAAAACTAGCTACCAGAACTTTGCAGAGTTAAAAAACAACAACACAAAGACAGAAACACAGAGAGAAGTGAAGAAAAAAAACAAGTGAAAAGAGATGGTGAAATCAAGTCTGCCTCTCACCCTATGGAGGGAAAGAAGGAAGGAGGGAGGGAGGGAAGGAAGGAAGGAAGGAAGGAAGGAATCCATTTACAAGAGTGAAAAATCAGTAGCAACTTACACTCCCTCTTCATCTGTAAACATTCAGGGAAGACCTTTCCTTTCATTCATGTAAGGATGACACACATTAGGCTTTTTAAATGTGTGTATTTAAGACAGTCATTGTATAGCTTCAACAGAAGTGTACATGTCAGATACCATGCAAGGAGATTCATCATTTCCAGTTGCTTTCACAGCCTTCCTGGGCACACAGGTTGTGCTGGATTGCTTTCCTGGGGTGTAGAACAACACAATCCATTTCTCTCGGGTGGAATGAGAACAAGGGATTCCTTCTGTTGATGTACCCAGCTGGTCATTCTTGAAAGTTGCCTCTGACATTTTTCCTAATTTGACTTGGACCCCAGCATAGAGGTAGTCCTCACTTAACAACTGCCCTGTTTAGCCATTATTTAGCAGTTAGGACAGCAATGAAAAAGTAACATTACGAACAGTCTTTGAATTTGTGAGAGTGCCCCCCTCCCCCATCCCACAGTCATGTGATTTCCATTTCCATGCTTCCCCGCTGACTTCCACCAAGCAGTCAATGAAGAAGCTGACCTGAAATTATAAGATGGAGTTATGGGGTGGCTTGCTTAATTGTGTTGCATAGCAACAGAGTTTCCCCTCTCAATTGGGGGTAAAGCAAGGATGATCCCTATTGGCAAACACTCAGAGTCATAAATACACACTCCTCTGTTTAAAATCTGTACAAAAACTTTGAGCCCATCAACTGCTTTCATTTTCCTATTTAACATATGTATTTCTTTCCTATATTTATGTTACTTCACACTCTATAATGTGGAAGTATTATTATGCCCAGTATGAGAAGGGCAGAGATAAGCATTCCCTCAATGAATCACACTCGTTCAATCTTGATCGGTCATTTTAACCCAAAGGGGGTAATCTGTGTCCCCCCCCCAAAAATTTAATCTACTCTGAAGAAATCAAACATTTGTCATCCTTCCGTAAGAAACTCAAGACCTACCTGTTCCAATCATCTGGCCTGGCCCAATCACAATCACAATCATAATCATAATTTAATCCCCGACCTTCCTGGTCGGTATTTTATATTTTAAATTTTAAATTTTGGGGTATTTTAATTGGTTTTAATTACTAGCTAATTTCATGTTCATTGTACAGACTTTGTTTAATTTGTTTCTCTGTGATTTTGTACTTCCGTTGTTTATAGTGCACTTTATTCCTGTCTGTACACCGCCCCGAGTCCCCTTGGGGAGAGGGGGCGGTTTATAAATCGAATAAATGAAAATGAATGAATGAACTTCAAAGGATCTGGGGCTTTGTAGCCCTTTGAAACCGGCTCCCCACATATGAAGCTTTTAATGAGACAAAGGAGGGATGCGGAGGGTCTCACCTGGATGGGCGATGGCTACAGAAGAGCCAGCCAGCCAACAGGTGAGTATTTTCCTCCCTCTTTCCTCCCCCAAAGAAGAAGGGAGCCTCCCCTCCTTTACTTACCTGCCAGAATCGCAGCTCCTCCTTTCCCTTCGCTCTGCCCAAGAGTTCCAAAACTCCCCCCTTCCCACAGGGGGCGCCCTTCCTCCCCATTAGCCGAAGGTTTCAGCCCCACCGAGGGACTCGTGAGCGCTTCAGCGGCTGCTGCCTCTGCTGCCTCCCCCCAAGGACTCCGCAGCCCCCGAGACGCTTCGGTTCCAGCGCCCTTCGGACTTCAGCCTGGCAGCCGGGTGGAGCTGGAGGGCCAGAAGGGCCCCTCGGGGAATGTGCCCTCCGTGACGACCATTCAGACAGCTCTGCCTCCCTAGGAAGCTCTTGCTCCCTCCCGCTGGATCCCTTTCTCTTCCACTCCGTCTTCCCGGGGCTGATTGAGGCTCCCGGGGATTTTGGGTTGGTGGTTGAGTTGGACTGGCTGGGTGGGTTTTGCTCAGCTGCGTAAGAGTGACGTAATAAGAGGACGTCACAAATAGGCTCCTCCAGGCACTCCGTGGCAGCTGATGAGGGAGGAAAACGGGAGGAAGGAAAAGACGGGAAAGTTGGGGGAGGGGGGAGGGAAGGAGACCAACAAACGAAGCAAAGAGAGATGCATGGGGGTCTTTTCCGAAGAGGCCATCTGATTGGTTTGATCTCTGAAGTTGTGAGCGGGTCAGGCTGATTCTTCTTCAGTTCTTTGTAGTTGCAAAATAATCCGAAGGGAAGGAAAGGTGAAGGGGTTTATTTCAGTTCTTCTTCCCCTTTTTGTTTCCCTTTCTCTTCTTCCAATTTCCCTTCTGCTTCCTTTTCCCTTTCCTTTCCCCTTCCTGTTTGTTTCCTTTTTACTCCGTTTCCCTTTTCCCTTTCCCTTCTTCTTCCCCCTTTCCCATTCAGCGGACACAGAGTTAAGGCAAATTCCTCAGTCATTAGGATAACCTCGATTATCTCGTTGGACAGGAGACCACACAGAAAAGAGACTTTATTTAACAGAGAGAGATGGGCATTTGTCATCATTTCAGGCACTTATAAAATATGTATGAGAGAAATAAAAAAGGAGCTGAGAGAGGCCCCCCAGGACCATTTCTTGCATCACTATTAGCCCAGGGCTCCCATTCAGACGATCGGAGGCTGGGAGACTCCAGACGGAGAGGAACCAGCTCAGCGTCACTTTGAAGGCTGGGAAGAGACTGGGAGACTTGCGATGCTCCCTACAAAGGACTCTGTTCCCTTGAGACCTACCAGTCCCTCTGGGGAGGCAGCGCTCTGGATAAATGGGGGGGGGGGCAAGTGGGAGCTGTCCTGGGGGGCGAGTTCTGGAGCTGCCGGGCAGAGCGGAGGGAAAGGAGGAGCTGGGATTCTGGCAGCCTGGGGGGGGGGGGGAGGAAAGGAGGGGCCTCTCTTATTCTCTGGGGGAAGAAAGAGGGGGACTTAATCCTGCTGGGATTGAAAAGAAGCCCCAAGGGACCCCGGTCAGTCGGTCAGTCAGGGCCACTCAGGAGCCTCCACGGTCTTTGGGGGCTGCGAAGGTCTGGAGGGGGAGGTACCGGCTCCACCTCAACCCCAAGAAAAGCATAGTCCCCCCCCCCCCCGTGTGATGTCCTGTCATTTTTATGCACTCCCCACAAGTGAGAGGACACCTCTCCTTCTCCGGGGGGGTAGTTGGGGGAGTGAAGAAGGGACGGCTGTGTCATCACTGCCCCCACCTGCCCCTTCCAAGGATACGAAGATGGGGCGGGGGGGGGGGAGAATGAGCTGAGGAGCCTCAACGCAACTGCCGCTGGGAAAAGCAGAGGCAGAAAGGGGGCTTTTCTCTCCTTGGGGGGCAGCGCCCCTCGGCTGCCCCTCCAGGGGCTTCTCGGCAGGCAGAAGGACCGCCGCGCTCGGAGTGCCCGGTCGGACAAAGACCGGGGAAGTGATGGGGGGGGTGGAAGTGGAGGGGGAGAAAGTCGGGTCGTCCTTTCAGATCATGGAGGGGGGGGCAGAATTGAGAAAGCGCAAATCTGCGGCTGAGGAGAAGCTCCAGGGGAGGCGGCAGCTCTTCCAGCCTTATTTGGATGCAGCCAAGAAAAGGGGGGATGTTGACACCTTCAACCTCCCCCCCCCAAAGAGGAGATTCCCTTCCCTCCCTCCTCCCCCTTCCAAGAGCCTCCAACGTTACACCCACCCACACCTACCCCCGCCGCTGCTGCTCTTGGCCTCTCCTCCTCCCTCCGCGGAGCCGGGCGCCATTTCTCCCCCGCCCGACAGCTGCACCCTTGGACGGAGAGAACGTGTCCCAGAGTCCGGCGGTGCCTGATGTGTTCCTCCCAAGACCGGCTTCCCCGCCGCCCCCTCCGCAGTGCCTGCCCACTTTGCAGAGTCTGCCCCCCCACCCCCCACCCCCACAGAGACTCTCCTTGGTCGCAGCCTCTGCAGACAGAGCCCCGATGTGGCCCGGGAGGGAAGAGGCCCCGGCTCAGAGAGACCGCCTGCCAGGGATGGCCCTGCCCGACCTGAGAGCGAGGCAGCGGGGCATTATGGGTGTGCGACGCCCGCACAAGACCCCCCCCTGCACTCCACCCCCCCCCCCGCTTTTGCCAAAAAATGTTCGCCACCACTGGTGTAACTGAAAGATGCTCAGACAAAAGCTTGGAATCTTTTCAGGGTTATTCCAGAGAGTCAGTCCTGGTAACATGAACTCGGGGACAGGAGAGGAGATTCTGGCCGAATGAGAGGGGGGGAAACCTGAAAGGAGGAGCCCTTTGAGAGCTGAGTGGATAAAAGCATCAAGTTTGGTGTGTGTGTGTGTGTGAGAGAGAGAGAGAGGGGGGGGGGAGCTCAACAATGAGACGTTCTTCTCCCCATCCCAGGCATCCTTGGCATTTGGGAGCCAGAGGACGAGGCTGCTGCACGTGGAAGCGCAGAGGAGAAAGTTTGCAGGAAGCCTTTGAGAACAACTTCTGCCTTGAGAGATCTCAAGGGACCTGTGGCAGCAGAAAGCAAAGTGTGTGTGTGTGGGGGGGGTGTCAGAGGGAGGCCCCCTCCCTCTCCATGCAAGGAGACCAGGCTTTGTAAGCAAAGCATCCCCAGCAATAAGATGGGCGACCCAGCAGGAGAGGGGGGGGGCAAGGGGAGAAGCTGCCCACTAGCTTCGGCTGTCTCGAGGGAGCTGGGTCGGGATGGAATAAGTTGCACCAGCTAAGTCAACATGGAGACAATTGCCCCTTTTCGTTCCCTCGCCCCCTTGAAAAATGAAATTAGTCCCTGGGGGTCAATATCACCCAGGTTAAGAACCACTGCTCCAGATGACAAGGGATCTCAAACAGCCAGATTTTTACTGTTTTTACTACTTAAATTCATTTTTCAAGACGACACTGTTGCCCTGCCTGGTTGATGCTCTTAGGACAAACCATATAAAATATATACCATCCTCATTCTGATGCTGTTAAGTCTGCTCTTCTCTATAATCTTAACAGGTAATAAGGTTTGTACTGTCCATGGGATGAGTCAAATGTACAGAAACATAAGCGAGGGCATCTTGGTGGCAGGTGCTGAATTATGTGCAGTCCCCACCACCACCACACCACCTGCTGTAAAGTAAGACATCCCCCAAAATAAGATTTAATATCCATTTTTTTATATTTAAAATCCTCATTAGGGCCCAGAACCAGTTGTTACATTATTTGAATCCCACCACTGCTGACAGTTGGGGGTCCCATCCGAGCATGTCCAGCACTGGCATGGGGCCTGAGCATCTCCATGAAACGGACCACATTTCCCACCAAAGTGGTACCTGCACAATTTTATTTATTTATTTATTTATTATTCATGCTTCTAGACCGCCCCCTCTCCCAAAAGGGACTCGGGGCGGTGTACAGTCCATGCAAAATATATCAAAATACAATAAAAATTGAATATGTACAGTTGGAATGGAGGAGGTTAAAAATGGAATTAAAAGAACTGTACAAAGCAATATATATAAATATAGGATTTTGAACCCCTAAAACACACACAATAAGTTAAAAACAATACCCCTAAAATAACCAGTTAATACATTTGCCAGGAGGGACAGTTGTAATTATGCCAGGCCTGCTAATCGGAACAGGTGAGTCTTCAATTTTTGCCGGAAGGAGCGGAGGTCAGTAGTGGTTCTAATGTCAGGGGGGAGGTCATTCCAGAGGGTTGGGCCCATCACAGAGAAGGCCCTACTCCTTGGTGTCGCCCGTTGGCATTGCCTAGTGGACGGCACCAGGAGAAGTCCCTCTCTGTGTGAGCGAATTGGCCGCAGGGATGTATGTGGGAGGATGCGATCTCGCAAGTAACTAGGTCCCGTGCCATGGAGCGCTTTAAAGATGGTAATCAGCACCTTGAAACGCACCCGAAAAACCACAGGTAGCCAGTGCAGCTCGCGCAGGAGAGGTGTTACGTGGGAGTACCTCGTACTCCCCATCACAGCCCGCGCGGCTGCGTTCTGAACTAACTGCAGTCTCCGGGCGCGTCCCAAGGGCAGCCCCATGTAGAGAGCGTTGCAGTAATCCAGGCGGGACGTCACCAACGCGTGAGTGACCGTGCGTAGGGCATCCCGGTCCAGTAGGGGGCGCAATTGGCGCACCAGGCGAACCTGGTGGAACGCCCCCCTCGCCACGGCTGCCACATGGTCATCCATTGACAGCCGGGCATCAAGGAGGACGCCCAAATTGCACGCCCGTTCCACAGGGGGCAATTGTTCGCCCCCTATGGCCAGCGATGGAATCAGCTGGCTGAACCGAGGTGCCGGTAGCCACAGCCACTCAGACTTGGAGGGGTTGAGTTTAAGTCTGTTGTCCCCCATCCAGACCCCGACGGCTTCCAAACACCGGGACATCACTTCGACAGCCTCGTTGGGGTGGTTTGGGGTTGAAATATACAGCTGGGTATCATCAGCGTAGAAGTGACACTCAACCCCAAAACCACGGATGATCTCACCCAGCGGCTTCACATATGTGTTGAACAGGAGAGGCGAGAGGACCGACCCCTGTGGCACTCCACAAGTGAGTGGCCTCGGGGTCGACCTCTGTCCCCCTGTCAACACACATTGCTTCTGGTCGGAGAGGTAGGAGCCGAACCACCGCAGAACGGTACCTCCGACTCCTATCCCCTCCAACCGGCGCAATAGGATACCATGGTCGATGGTATCAAAAGCCGCCGAGAGGTCTAATAGGACCAGGATAGAGGAACAACCTCTATCTCTGGCCCTCCAGAGATCATCGACCAACGCGACCAAGGCTGTCTCTGTGCTGTGCCCGGGTCGGAAGCCGGACTGGCGTGAGTCTAGATACTCGGATTCGTCAAGGTGTTGTGGAAACTGCTGCGCCACCACATTCTCGACAACCTTCGCTAAAAACGGAAGGTTGGAGACTGGACGATAGTTAGCTAGCTCCATTGGGTCGAGTGCAGGCCTCTTAAGTAAGGGTCTCACCACCGCCTCCTTCAAGGCGGCTGGTAAGGATCCCTCACCCAATGAGGCATTCACCAGGCCCAGAAGCCAGCCTCGGGTCACCTCCCAAGATGCCAGTACCAACCGGAGGGTCACGGGTCCATTAAACATGTGGTGGGTCGTAGCCGTCCACGCAACCTATCCAAATCCTCGGGGGCAACAGAATCAAACTCCTCCCAGGATAGTCTCACAAGACTCGCTGTTGGCGGCCCGTCTGGTCCACTGAGGGGGGCCCATCCGCTCCGGATCTGAGCGACTTTATCCTGCAGATATTCCCCAAACTCCTCTGCTCTGCCCTGCAAGGGTGCCCCCTGCGTCCTCTGTGACAAGAGGGAGCGGGTCACCCTAAACAGGGCGGCAGGGCGGTTATCCGCGGACGCAATAAGAGCAGCGCAATATCTACGTTTGGCCGCCCTTAATGCCACAAGGTAGGTCCGTAAATAGGCTCTTACCTGTGTTCGATCAGATTCGGAGCGTGAGGACCTCCACCTGCTCTCTAGACGTCTCCTATGGCGCTTCATCACCCTCAGCTCCTCGGTATACCAAGGAGCCCGGGTGGGTCGCTGCCGCAGGAGAGGTCGCAAAGGCGCAACCCGGTCCAAGGCCCCAGCCGCCGCCCTATTCCAGGCGGCCGCTAGGTCCTCCGACCGAGCGCGGGTCAGGGCTACAGGTAATGGCCCAAGCTCCGTCTGGAACCTATCCGGCTCCATCAGGTGCTTGGGGCGGTACCAGCTTGGACCATCTGGTCCCGCCTCCTCGCGGTGGGGGGTAGCACCAGGGAAGTCCAGCCGGAGACATGAGTGATCCGACCATAACAGGGGTGTAACAACAAAGTCCCCTATACCCAGATCACTCGTCCACTGCTCAGATACAAAAACAAGGTCCAATGTGTGGCCACCTTCGTGTGTGGGGCCCTGAATTAACTGGGTCAGGCCCATGGCTGTCATGGAAGCCATGAACTCCCGAGCCACCTCAGACGCTGCTCCCGTCGACGGCAGGTTGAAATCCCCCATAACCACAAGCCTGGGGATCTCAACCGCCGTCTCCGAGATCAGCTCGAGGAGCTCGGGCAGGGCCGCTGATGTATAGCGAGGAGCCAAGTATACAATCAGCAAACCCAACTGCCTCCCTGGGCCCCATTTCACACCAAGGGACTCACACCCAGATATCTGAGGAACAGTGAACTCCCTCGGCTCTAGACCTTCCCGTATAACTACCGCCACCCCACCACCCTTACCCAGGGCCCGAGGCTGATGGAATGCGCGGAAACCTGGTGGGCACATTTCCACGAGGGGTAAACCACCCTCGTGGCCCAACCAGGTCTCCGTTATCCCTGCAAGGTCCAGCTCCCCCTCAGAGATCAGCTCATTAATGAGGGAGGCCTTGTTGGTTACGGACCTTGCATTGCAAAGCATCAGCCATAGGCCCGGGCTCTGTAGTTCCTGGCCACCTAGATTGCGGGGGTTGGTACAAACGACCGGGCGTAGCCAACAGCCATGGTCTCCCAACCGACCTTGTAATCTTCTTTTGTCCTCGCATCCCCCTCCCCGCGACCGTTGTAATCAAACAACCCTCTATTGGAATAACTTGTTCCCTCTCCCCCCCCACTCCGCTCACTTCCCTCCTGGACTCACCTGTTCATCTGGCACTGGCTTCCCTCCTGGCCTGGTTATCCCCCCCTCCCTTCCCAGAACCCCCTAAAAACAATATAAAACATTTAGCTAAAAAGCCCCTCAGCTTCCTCTTCTTCCACCTCTCGGGGTTCACAAACCCGTCATCAAGGCTGGCCCCTGAGAGAGCCAAGGGCCATACCTGCGAAAGAGGGGCCTCCCGCAGGCGGAGCAGATCAGACCTCGAATAAATTAAAACGTTGTAATAGTCCCAGTAGGGTAGGGGTGCAGATAATGCAAAGTTAGTAATTAATAGAGTCTCGGTGGAATGGAGGGTAGAAAGTTAATAAATAGAAGAGTCTCAATGGAGGGTAGGGGATATTCCAGTGTCCAGGTGGTACTTGGTACTTGGAGGCAGGGGGGGGGGGGAGGGCAAGAAATGATTAAATATCCCAGGTGGTAGGGGGAAGGCAAAGGTAGCAAAATAGTGGAGGGTAGATGAAAGTTCAGCTTAGCTGTTTCCAGGTGGATACAGCCCCCCCCCCCCCGATGGATGGGGGGGCCTGGAGGGGTATGGGAGCAGCCAGGAATCATAAAATAACCCAAGAGTCCCTGGCTGCGGCTCCCTCCCTTCGTCTGCCGCCGCAGGCATCTCCCTTTGATCCTCCGACTGCCTCTGCCTCTGGCTGCTTCCCAGCCCTTCTCACCTATCAGCTGATTATTCCAATGTCCTGTTGCATCCCGTTGCTCCCCCTTAAGCCCTTTGATGTCTCTGGGTCTCTGGGGGCCTCCAGAGCCTCTCACCCCCTCTTCCTTACTCCTCTTCTGGCATTTCTGGCTTTTCAGCTTCTCCTTTCGGTGTTTTCGGCGCCAGCACCAGCGCCGTCTGCGCAATCGCACCACGCCATCGCCATTGCTCTCTCCTTGCTGTTTACAGCCCTCCGAGCCTCTTTCCTCTCTGCTCTTCACCGACCACCCTGTTGGGCTAATATCAGCCTGAAACATGCCTGGGTGGTCAGGCTGTCCAACTCTCGACCCCCTTCGATGGTATGGGGGCCGGCAGCAGTCCCTATCCGGTCGGGAGTTCCATGGTGTTCCTGGAGCTCAGAGGACGACCGCCATTCGTAGGAAGCTCCTCCTCCTCATATCCCATTATGCAATTATTAGGCAAGCTGCATTTGGGAGGATTAATTGTGTTATTGAACAACTCCAGTGTTCTCGGTCAATCCAAAATGTTAATAAACCTCAAACCTGAACATTGAAGAAAGTAAAAGTGAGATTTTGGCTTTCTTAGGAGAATATCTGTGTGTGCCCAATTATTGGGCAACTATTAGTCTGCAGAATTATTACACAACAAAATGAAAATTTGCCCATACACTCATTTATTTACAGAATAATAAACAAACAACTAAAAATGTACAAATAAACATTTCTGAAAGTTCACAAAAAGAAATAAGTGACCAATATAGCCACCATTCTAACCAACCCTAACCCTAACCCTTCCATTCATGGAGTCTGTCCGTTTCTTGATCTGTTGAGGATCCAGTTTGTGCAGCTGCCACCACAGCCTCCTAGACACTGTTCAGAGAGGTGAACTGTTTCCCTTCACCATAAGTCTCCCCTTTAAGGAGGACCCACAAGATCTCAATGGGGTTTAGGCCAGGTGAGGAGATCACCTCTGAGTCGAAGTGGAGCTCTGTGCTTGTTACTCATCCAGCCACAGGTCCATCCATCAGGTCCATCTGTCAGAACTGGTGCGGCCATCCAGTGAGAGTCCTCAGAACTTCCTCTGAGACTCTGGAAAACGACTTTTGTCATCCTTGGGGTCCATGTATGATTTGGCCTCTGCGTTGAAGGTGTTGCAAGTGTCACCAGAACCACTGAAGATGAGGAGGCCTCCATCACTGTGGAACCTCCATACCGGAATCCATCGATCCCAACATCACCATCATTGATGGGAGACGATGTCAGACGTTCAGCCCTGGTCAACAATGTGATGGTTACCGCAATTTGTCCTGGGGCAAAAGAAACACAGATTGAATATTTTAAGAATAATGAAATAGAAACAAAGCAATAAAAAAACAGAGCAACCAAATTAAAGGCTCCTAGTTTTCTTTCCTATTAGTCTCCATAGTCCAGTGCTTCTCAAATAGTGGGGTGGGCCCCCCAGGGGGGGCGCGAGGCTCCGTAAAGGGGGGCTCAGCTCAAATTATTTTATATCTTTTTGTTTTGCAGGTTAAAGTTTTTTTTAATATTGTGTTCCTTTAAATCCTGTGCTCCTTTAAATCTTTTCTGCTACAGTTAATAAAGCTATTCCTTGTTGTAAATTGATCCACATTTCTTTCTTTTTTTTATTCTCTTATACGTTAATAAGGATACAGTGTTTTGCAGAGGTGTACTTATAACAATTTTATAGACAAATGATACTATTTACAGTCGCACGGGGGGCGCGAAATGTTTTCTTCTTCCTAGGGGGGGCATGACAGAAAATAATTGAGAAGCACTGCCATAGTCCAACCACCCCCACACAAAACCCCAAAAGCAAGAAATGCAAAACAACAAAAGGCATTAAGAATTAAATAACAATAACAACAATAATAATAACAACAGAATACCTTTCAAATAGAAAAATAAAGAAAACCAAACTAGTTCACTTACCAACCATCACATTGTCATGCAAGGCAGAACGTCTGACATCCTTCGCTCATCAATGATGGGGATGTTGGGGTAAATGGGTTCCACCGTGATTATGGCGGCCTCCACATCTTCATTTCGTTGTTCTGGCGACACTTGCAGACACCTTTTTCTGGGGATTGAAGAAGAAGAAAAGAATCAAATATAATTGACTGGTACATTGTTTTCTTAACAATGATAACAAAGATAATTCTTAATGGGGGCTCCAGATTTTCAAGATTGGGGGTTGGACTAGAAGACCTCTAAAGTCCCTTCCAGCCCTGGGGGATTCTATACTTTCTCCAATTAGTTGCACCAACATTTTGGGGGGCTTTCAGTGCCCCAGGGTGTTAGGGTGTAACCAACAAGTTGGGTAGACAATATATTGCACAAGGCATGTTATGTATCTTTAAGAGAGGAGATCTGCTAATTAGTAGATTACAGCATATAAATTGCAGCTGATGTTCTCTCTCTCTCTCTCTCTCTTGCTTGATGTATGATAACTGCTGTCTAACTGTTACTACTGTTGCTACTACTTACTGTGTGTAAGTTATTGGACTGTTTTTCTCTGTGTATGACTTTTTGGCTGTGTTTATGGATTTTGCTATATTCTTCAGAAAGTAAAGTTTATTTTTGTTACTTTACTATCCATTATTCAGTGTGGTTGCTTTATATATCGCACACTGCGTATACTTTACAGGGTTGCTCTGTTATAACCTCGACCTGGGGTTCATTGCTAGTGCTTAATCGCACTAGTACCACTAACATTGGTTATGGGCCCAGACACCCTGCCTTAATCATAATTTTTTTTATTTTTATGCACCACTTTTTGGATAGTTTATTTTTGTGAATATGGCACATGAACAGTCTGCTGCACTCTCCATGATTACCCGGTTTGATGGAACCAACTATGTTTCCTGGTCCTTGAAGTGTTCCCTACTTCTGCGTAGAGAAGGACTGTGGTCTGTGGTTCAGAACCCACCGGATGTTACAGGTTGGGATCCTGCTGATGATGAGGATGCGAAGAAGATTGCGCAGTTTAACAGGGACAATGAGAGAGCTCTCTGCATTATTGGACTAACACTGAATGACCAGCAACTGGTCCATATTCGTGGCGAAGAGTCTGCTGCTAGGTGTTGGAACACATTGTGGAGAATTTATGTTCGGGACAGTGTGGGTGCTCATATTCATCTCACACGGAAACTGTTTAGAGCCCGTTTGCAAAAAGGTGGTGATATGTTGGCTCATTTAGACTTCATGAAGAAAACTTTGCAGGATTTGCAAGAAAAAGAGTTAATTTTTTCTGAGCTTCAACAGGTGTATATTATTCTATCATCGCTTGATGAAAGCTACGACTCTTTTGTTTCCTCATTGGAAGTTCTTTCACGTGATGAACTGACATTATCTGAGGTTACCGGGAGATTGCTTGAAGAGTCCAGACGAAGAGAGGATAGAGTTCAGTTCAGAGACAATCAATCACAAGAAGAAACACAGTTTTCAACTGTAAATTTTGTTAAGAAATGTTATTCTTGTGGTGGTAAGGGGCATATTGCTAAGAACTGTAAAAATAGCAAGAAAAGGAGTGTTGCTAATAGTAAAAGAAAAAGCAACAATGTTACTGTAACTGTTGCTAAGGTTGATAAGGCTGTAAACCATAGTTTCTGGGTGGTTGACAGTGGCGCATCCCATTCTATAACTAAGGTTAAAGAAAGGTTTGTTACTATGAAGGCTAGCAAACAGCATATTTCCTTAGCAAATGGTTGGAAAATCAAGGCTTCAGGTGAAGGTACAGCTTATTGTCCATGTATTAATGAAAAATTGGAAATGTTATATGTACCTAAAATGAAATTTAACCTACTATCTGTAAAAGACCTTGTGAAATGTGGGTTTACAGTAACATTTAAGAATGATAGATGCATTATTGAAAAAGAAGGTAATAGTGTTATTGCCAATTTGGAGAATAATTTATTTATTCTACATGAGAACTCTTTAAATATTGCGAGTTCTGAACCTAATTATAGGAATAAACAGCCCCATGATAACTGTATACATCTACTTCATAGACGTTTAGGCCATGTAAATTTTAAAATGGTACGTCAAACTGTTATTCTATCTAATGGAATCAATTTGAAACCTTGTTCAAAATATCTTAACTGTAATGCCTGTAACCAGGTTAAAAGTAAGGTTACTCCTGCAAACCGGTTTCAAGGATTTAAGACATCTAAACCACTGGATGTAGTGTTTGCAGACCTAATTGGCCCTAAGAAACCTAGCTTAGGAGGTGCCTGCTATATACTCAGCATTATGGACCATTATTCTAGGTATGGTTTCTGTTATGTAATGAAATCAAAGGCAGAAACTTTCCAACATTTTACTAAATGGTTAAAGTTTGTTGAACGTAAGATGGATAAAAAAGTACTTTGCCTAGTCACTGATAATGGGTCTGAATTCACTAATCATAGGTTTACATCAATGTTGGAGAATGCTGGTATAGAACATAGGTGTTCTGCCCCCTACAGGCCAGAACATAATTCATTTATTGAAAGACGTGGTCAATCATTGCAGGCAATGACCAGAACTATGCTAGTTGATTCTGGTTTGTCAGAAAAGCTTTGGGGTGAGGCTATAATGTGTGCAAACCATATTCTGAACATAGTAGTTAACTCAACTACTGGTAAGATTCCTTATACTCTTTGGCATGGTAGGAAGCCTGATTTGAGTTATTTACACACATTTGGTGTCCCTGCTTGGGTGCATATTCCCTCACAGACTAGACGGAAGGATCAAAGCAGAGCTAGGAAGATGGTTTTTGTTGGGTACAATTCCAATCATAGATCGTTTAGGTTCTGGGAACCTGGAACTCGGAGAATTATGCACAGTGCTAGTGCTAAATTTTCAGAACATGTTGGTTGGGAGAAGCTAGAACAAGAGTTTCACAAGGTTTGTGATGATATAGATGTTGATCGTTTGGTTAATCATGATACACCAAATGAGCAGTTAGAGAATCAGGATGGTCCATCTATTACTCTGAAAGGGGAGGAAGATGTAGATGTAGAATCTACTCGTGAGGTGGAACAGGATGATCCTGCAAGTCCTGTATTGCCTAGGAGGTCTACTAGGGACAGGCATCCACCCGACAGATACCAAGCCAGTGTAGTATTGCAAGTTAGCATAGAACCTTCTAGTTTTGCAGAGTTAAGGCTGTATCCTGAAAAGGAAAAGAAATTGTGGAAGACAGCTATGGAGAAGGAGTTGAAATCCTTACAGGAATTGAAAGTTTATGAAGAAGCTAAGCTCCCTTCAGGGGAGAGTGCAATTGGCTGTAGATGGGTGTTTAAAATTAAAAACGATGCTGCTGGCAATGCTATTTATAAGGCTCGTTTAGTTGCTCAAGGGTGTTCCCAAACTGAGAGGGATTACGATGAGGTTTTTGCTCCGAGCTTGAAAGCCTCTACGTTGAGGGCATCATTGGTGTGGGCTGCTAAATATCGGTGTAATGTTACCCATATTGATGTTGAAACAGCGTATCTGCATGCTCCATTGCAGCATACCATTTATATGAAGATGCCACCAGGTGTGGATTCTAATGGCCAGACTGGTTGTTGGAGACTTAAAAAAAGCCTTTATGGTTTAAAACAGTCCGGTTTTGAGTGGAACAGATGCATAGTAAATGAATTAAAAGCTATGGGATTTATTCCAGGTTTGGCTGATCCTTGTTTGTTTAGACGGGTGAAAAATGGTTTGATCTCGTTGTTGCTTTTGTTCACGGACGATATAGCTATTATTACTAGGTCTGAACAGGAAGCTATTGACATTGTTTCACAATTAGAGAGTAAATTTAAAATCCGGAATTTGGGTGAAATTAAGCATTATCTGGGCTTAGACGTGGTTAGAACCAGTAAAGGTTTTAAGCTGTCACAGGCTAGTAAAATTAATCATTTGCTTAAGAAATATAGCATGGAGCTATGTAAGACTGCAAAGACACCAATGGCATTGGAGTTTAA
Organism: Natrix helvetica; assembly: GCF_964273705.1. Classification (NCBI taxonomy): domain Eukaryota; kingdom Metazoa; phylum Chordata; class Lepidosauria; order Squamata; family Natricidae; genus Natrix; species Natrix helvetica. The sequence continues at coordinate 140,864,611 of NC_138551.1, forward strand.
ACCTGAGGTAACTGAGGGTACTGGTTTTGATAAAGGAATCTATCAATCTTTGATAGGTAGCCTAATGTACCTAAGTAATTGGTCTAGACCAGATATATCATTTAGTGTGAACCAACTGGCTAGATTCAATGATAGTCCTTCAGAGAGGCATTGGCAAGCAGCAAAGCGTGTGCTGCGTTATTTGAAGAAAACTATCCACTATGCATTGTATTTAGAACCGAATAGGGATTTAGTTTTGACTGTTTATGCTGATGCGAATTTTGCAGCTGCTATAGATAATAGGAAGTCAACTTCCGGCATAGCCTTTATGCTAGGTGGTGTACTGATTGGATGGAGGTCGATACGACAGAAACACATAAGCTTATCCACAATGGAAGCTGAGTTTTCATGTTTGTCGTTGACATGTACTGAGCTGATATATTATAAGCAGTTGCTTATAGATATGGGATTAAGTATCAATGAATCTTTTACTGTTTATGAAGATAATCAGGCAGCAATAAAAATGGCGACTAGTTTAGCTATTAAGACGAGATCGAAGTATACTGATTTGAGGTATCTTAATGTTCGACAAAGCATTAAGGATGGCCTGATAAAGTTGGAATATTGTTCAACTGAAGACAATTTAGCAGACAACTTCACTAAGGCACAAAGTTCAGTGAAACATACCTCATCATGTGAAGGTTATCATCTTACATTGTGAGTGGATATATTGATCTACCCAAAGGGGAGAATGTTAGGGTGTAACCAACAAGTTGGGTAGACAATATATTGCACAAGGCATGTTATGTATCTTTAAGAGAGGAGATCTGCTAATTAGTAGATTACAGCATATAAATTGCAGCTGATGTTCTCTCTCTCTCTCTCTCTTGCTTGATGTATGATAACTGCTGTCTAACTGTTACTACTGTTGCTACTACTTACTGTGTGTAAGTTATTGGACTGTTTTTCTCTGTGTATGACTTTTTGGCTGTGTTTATGGATTTTGCTATATTCTTCAGAAAGTAAAGTTTATTTTTGTTACTTTACTATCCATTATTCAGTGTGGTTGCTTTATATATCGCACACTGCGTATACTTTACAGGGTTGCTCTGTTATAACCTCGACCTGGGGTTCATTGCTAGTGCTTAATCGCACTAGTACCACTAACACAGGGCTCCCCAGGTTGTGGTGATGATACTCCCTTTAACAGGAGCAACTTACTTGCATAGGTGGAGAAATACGCAGAGGCCAATGAATACATTGACCCCAAGGACGAACAAAGTGGCCTTCCAGGGGTCCCCAAGGACGTTCTGAGATCTGTCGCTGGATGGCTTCAGCTGCTCATTTGGATCCATTTCTGAAAGAGAAAAGGGATGGAGGAAGAAGAGTCAATTTCTGGATTCAATGGTTGATGCTTCCCCAACAACTAAGGTATTCATCCCAAGGTCAAACTCCCAAGCAGGAAAAAAAATACCAGAAACCAGAAACCAAGTCCTACTCACCTCTCAGTCTCTCTCTATCTTTCTGTTTCTCTTTCTCTCTCTGTCTCTCCTCTGTCTCTCTCTCTCTGTATGTCTCTCTCTCTCTCATCCACTCAAGCTTTTATAGCCTGCATGGCCCCACCCATCAACAGAAAAGAGTTCCAACAGAATCCAGGTATCCAGGTAACCTAGAGGTCAAACAACACTTCTCCCTCTACTCAACCCTTGACCCCTCCCTCCCTTGGATTCCCCCCCGCCTTTCAGCTCAGAAGGGAAGGTTGACAGTTGAGTGTCACTCAGCAGTGGGGAATCCATGGGGTTCTGCCTAAGCAGGGGATTGGACTAGAAGACCTCCAAGGTCCCTTCCAAGTCTGCTATTCTGTTTAATTCTGTCTGCCTGAAACCACCAGCAACCAGCTGTGGCAGGGAAAGCACAGAGGACCCCCCTGTTCAGGGATGGGAGGCTAAGAAGGCCTGACAGGCTCACCTGCTCTTTGCAAAGGGCACCTCCTGCACAAGACCTGAGGTGTAGCCTAAAGGAAAGACTCTCCCACTTCATCCCTTTTCCTTGTTTAGAGATGGAACAGACCTCAAAAGCCCCATCCCTCTTTGGGGCATCTTCAGTGCACATCCCAAAGGTGCTTTTCAAAAGACAGCTGGGATTTCTTGGTTTGTTTCCTTGAAAACGTTTCGCTTCTCCTCCAAGAAGCTTTTTCAGTTCTGACTGAATGATGGGGAATGGAAGGATTCGTCCTCTTTGCAGCCGTTTGGTGGTCAGCATTGTGGAGGTCAGCCATGAGCTCTCTGAGAGGCCTTGAGGCCACCTGGGGGTTTATCTGCCCCCTCAGGGTCACCTGAATCAGAGGGAAAATGGGGGGGGGGAAATCTCCTTGGAACTGGGGAAAGGACCGTGTTGCTGTCTTGGGAGAGAGCTGTGGCATCGCCGGGCCGCATCAGGGTGGGCTCAATCATGGGATGAAATAAGAGTCTGACAGCAAAGGTTTCCTCGGGGTGAATGAGCCCAGAAGGTGTTCTGGAGTCTGCTTTTATTAAATCAGAAGGCATTCAAAAAGTTTCCGTTATACAGGGTATGATTATATGATTGGTTACATGCTTGTTGCAGGGCAAAACTAAGTAGGTTAGCATACACCTGTATAATTGGTTAAAGCTTTCTATAGGATGTGGTTTTCTCTCATTTCCGGAGTTCTCCGGACAGGCTCTGTGGTTAGCATTTCTGCGTAAACAGCAGGTGTTCAAGCACAGCAAAGGATGTGGTATTCAATGTCGTTATGCTACATTGTCAGGTTGACTTACATTTAATGCGAAGCAAAGTTACTTGACCATTGCAGAAGATCCCAACATCTCCTCCTTTCTTTTTTTATTTCAATGGAAAGGCTGTGGCGGTTGGAGCCGGAGTGTGGCCCAGGCCCCTCCGGGCCCGAGATTCACTGTCACTCACTGACCACTGGACACAAGGTCAAGTCCTCCGACTCAGCCTGTATCGTTGACCTTACCCTGATGTTTGTCTGAGATGTTTGTATGGTTTGCAAAATGAGCTAAAGGATTGACTCATCCTCTTCACTCATGGTGAAAATCTTTGACACCTCATCCTGAGGCATGGATTGGTAGGTCCCTCTGCTTTCAAGGTCCCAAAGGGTATTCTGGGATTGCAACAGCATGGTCTGCAATGAATCTATTTTAGATGTGATAAATGTAGAAAAGCAATTAAATAAACATGGGCCGATTGTGCACGCTAATACAAGCAAAATTAATGGTCCTATAAGAGCACTTAGCAAAGTGGTACCTGACATTGACTGCAGTGTTTGTGAGCCATGTTTCCATCTGCATGTCTTGTCATCTGAGGAGGTGGTGTATGAGGAAACAAAACCTACAGCCTCATAAAACCAGCAGGCTGTAGTAAGGTTAGGATGGGTGCTATTTACCAATTGATAGGTGGCATTGACAATGTCCAAAAGAGGGTTGCCAGGGCGCGCCAGGCTTGTTGGGGGTAGTGGTGGTGTCTATCATCACGCCAAAGTCAAAAAACAAATCAGGAAACCAGGATCCCGATACTGCTTTGGATGAGGTGGAGTTCAGGATGTCACCGTGTGCATCTAACACCACCCGTGTTAATTTTTGGGGTTGGTGAGGATTGCGGGGGGCGGAAAAGGTGTCAGGATGCTGTCCCTCTGTTAGGCAAAGTATTGTTAGGAATACAGTCATGTGGATGTAACTTGGAATGGAATTGGCAAACATGGCGATCCGGAACTCACAAGGTGTAGCCTGGGTGTATAAAGTCACACATCAATGGTTGCAGACTCAGGAGACGGGGAGGCTGCCAGCGGAGATGGGTGGGGTGCCGGTGCAAAGTAAGGCCAGATACAGCGACCAGGAACCCACAAGACTTTTTCAAGCAGTTGGACTGCTGCGTAGCCTCTTCCCCAGGTGATGAGATCAACGGGCCCTCTCCAGGCAGGATCTGGGAGTTGGCGATATACCAAACCTGAGGGCGGGGGAGAGAGAGGGAGGGGGAAGAAAAATGCCTTGTGGCAGCAGAAGAGGCAGGAGTGCCAGTCAAGTTTAAAAAATTCAAAGAAAATAAGCATAAGTTCAAAATGTTTTGCACTGTTGGGAGGTTAGGGAGGTTTTTCCCTTTTTTGTCAGTGTGTCTGTCTAATGCATGTTTTAAGGTTTGGTTAGCCCTTTCAACCAAGGCTTGACCTTGGCTGTTATAGGGAATGCCAAACTTATGAGTGATTCCCCATTTCGAACAAAAGTCAGCAAAGGCACTACTGATATAAGCAGGGCCATTGTCAGTTTTGAGTTCATTTAGACGTCCCAGCGATGCAAAGGTACGAATGCAATGATTAATAACATGTTTGGTGGATTCACCTCTTTGGGGTGAAGCCATGATGAACCCAGAAAAAGTATCAATAGATACGTGAATATATTTCCATGGGGAAAAGGAAGGATATTGGGTAACATCCATTTGCCAAATTTGACAACATTCAGTTCCTCTGGGATTGACACCCATAGGAATGGAATGAGACTGTTTACTACAAGTAGAACATTGTTGTAAAATTGCCGAGGCTTCGGCAGCAGTGATGCCAAATTGTCTAATGAGAGCCCTTTTGTTTTGATGAAAGTATGAATGACTTTCCCAGGGAGTGGGAGAGGTAAGAGGAAAGACAATTGTAGAAGCAGAAGCAGCAGTGGCAGCTGTGGCAGCACGGTCATTGCCCTCCTGGATGATGCCAGGAAAAGGTTGATGACTTCTAATGTGAGAAACATGAAATGGATTTGACCTAGTATTGATAAAAGATTGTAAGGCTAAAAATAATGACATCAAAGAAGATTCAATAGAGGGAGATAAATAAGACATGTAAACAGAAGAAATAACTTGGAAAACATACAAACTATCTACTATAAGATTAAAGGGTTGATGTTGAAAGTGTTGAAAGGCCAATAAAGAAGCAGCTAATTCAGACCGTTGAGCAGAAGTTTGTTCAGATGTGATTTTAGTTACCCATTCACCATCCTGTTGCCAAGTGCATGCACCAAACTGCTTGCTGCCATCAGCAAAGACAGTGACTGCATTAGCAAGGGGAACAGGTGAGTAAGTGGAGGACCATTGAAAAGGTACAGAGTTCAAGAGGGATAGTCGAGGGTCAGGGGGAGCATGACAAGACACTTTACCAGGCCAATCCGCAAGAGCAAACTGTAGGTGGTCACAAGTGGAAAATAAAGATTCCCAAGTAACAAGAGAGCAAGGAACAAACAACACAGTAGGCTCGAAGCCCATGAGGGCTTTTGAGCGATTTCTAGATTTTATTATTAAATGGGCAAACTGAGAAGATTTCTGAGTGATAGAGTTTCGAGGAGTGTGAGATAAATTCTAAAATAAAAAGTTTTGGAGGAGAAACAACCTGAACAAGGGCAGCAGTGGGAATGACAGGGGTGTTGATGATTAAGATTGATAAAGGGATATTTTCTTGCATCCTATCTACCCATTTTGTTGATAAGGCTTCATTAACTAATTTTATAACAGCATGATGTTCTTGAGTTAAACCTATTCTAACAGAAGGATGTTTTCCTAAAGTTAGTGCAGAAAAAAGAGGAGACAATTGATGAGTAGTAAGGCTTAAATAAGGACGGGTCCAGTTAATGGAACCCAAATATTGTTGCAACTGCAAAAGAGTAGGATTATCAGGAAGTTTTAAAAAGGGAAGGACAGGAACAGATTGAGAGGCAAGGACCTTGTGTCCTAAATAAGAAAAAGGGTATGAAGTTTGAATTTTATCAGGGGCAATATGCAAACCTCCTTGTTGTAATATGGTTTGCAGTGTGGGAAAGGTTTTGAGGACAGACCCTTTGGGGCCAGGGGCTGCTACTAAAATATCATCCATATAATGGTAAACTAAAAATCGAGGAAATGCCTTTCGATACGGTTGTAAAATTTGGGAAACATAATATTGACACATGGTAGGTGAGTTAAGCATTCCTTGGGGCAAAACTTTCCATTGATATCTGGAAGTAGGTTGAGAATTGTTGAGTTCAGGGACAGTAAAAGCAAAAAGATGTTTGTCCGCAGGATGTAAAGGAATAGAAAAGAAACAGTCTTTTAAATCAATAATCATTAAGTCATAATCTTGAGGGATAAGGTTAGGATTGGGTAGGCCACACTGGAGGGCTCCCATGGGTTGTAAAACAAGGTTGATGGCGCGTAAATCATTCAGAAGGCGCCAATGGCCTGATTTCTTTTTAATGACAAAAACAGGTGAATTATATGGGCTAACAGATTTTTCAATGTGGCCTTTTTCTAATTGTTGAGCAACTTATTCTTTTAAAGCTTGCAGTTTTTCTATAGGTAGTGGCCATTGGTCTACCCAAACAGGGGTAGTTGTTTTAAATTGCAATTAAAGTACAAATTGTTGAGGGTTCATTGTAATGTGAGTTTGCCTTTAAGTTGTGACATTAAATGTCTCCCCCACAAGTTGATGTGAAGAGGCAAAATGACAGGCTTAATGTGGGCGGTGATGGTACTGGAGTCTGAAGTGACAGCAAGCCAATCCTTACTAATGCGAGCTGGCTGAGATCCACCTACCTCTCTGACGGCCGGGGCAGAGTCAGTGGGCCAATGTGAGGGCCACTCAGCGGACTGGATTACTGACACGTCAGCTCCAGTGTCTAAAATACCAAAAAAGGAACGCCCATTGAGTTGAAATTCAGCAGTAGGGCGGAAGTGCCCCACAGTTTATTCTAAGGCCAATGCTTGAGAAGATGAATCCAGAGCAATCATAGTGGCTACAACATCTCCCTTTTTTATAGTAACTGGAGAGTTGACTATGATTGCCAAGGCTAAGTCAGAGAGAGAGTCAGAGGAGCGCAGAAAAGGAGGGGCAAGCACCCCCTGAGCAGTAAGATCAAGATTAGGCATAATGATGACAGGCATAGATGGAGGCAGTTGGATAGAAATTTGCGGAGAAATAAAAAGGAAATCAACTTTTCCAGGAATTACATAGTCAATTGTATCATTAGCAACCATAGGGTATGACTGTGACCAAACTTTAGAGTGTTCAATTTCAGCCTTTGGGGCAGGGCTAGCTGTAAGCCCCTCAATTAGTTTCCCGACTGTTGCTGGTTTTGAAATGATGGACTTTTGGGATGATTTTGATGTGGCTGAGGCTGGTTGGTGGAGCGACACTGATTTGCCCAGTGAAAACCCTTTTTACATTTAGGGCAAACAGTGGAAGGTCTGGCCATGGTTGGGGAGGAATAGCGATTAGTGCCACCTCCTGGTGCTTTGCATTGATTTTTTAAATGTCCTGGTTTGCCACAGTTAAAGCAATTTCCGGTAGGGCGCAAAAGTGGAAACGCCTCAGAAGCAGAGGAAGAAGAAGACGGAGCTAAAGACGTGGTTATGGCAGAAGCTAAAGCAGCCATTTTATGACTTGTAGTACCCACAATGTGGCAAGCCTGTAAAAGATCCGCTAAAACAGTACCAGGCTTATTGGCAATGGGTTGAAGCACCTTTTGACAGTCAGGATTTGCATTTTCAAAAGCCAATTTCATCATTAATTCATTGCAAGTGTTAGGGTTCTAAATACCATGCAGAAATAAATCATTGTCCAAGGCAAAACATCCTTAAAGGTCCAATTTATTCTACAGGCAATTTAGCACGGCTATGGAAAATTCCAACTCTGAATTACATCTTGTGGGTTCACCCAGTTGAAAGTTCATGATCTATCCCCACACCCACAAATCCATCACATGTTCCAATCATCATCTTCCACGCTGGCATGTACACCCATCTTCTTCCGGCCAGGTGTCGAGGTGCGGAGACAAAAGATGACCTTGGCTTCTACAAAGGAATGTCAACAATCCATTCTACAATCCTACTCCTTTCTATTCCCCCCTCCCAATTACTACACTATTGAAACAGCATAGAAAATTATAAGAAAGTGCGGCAGGCCAAAGATCCTAAAAAGAATATAACTACAGGCCTGACAGGCGGCCTCTCCTCAAAAGAAAAACGTTTCCTGCAAAGAGAATAACATAAAAGTTAACATAACAAAATTAACCACCTCTTCTCCACCCAGGGGAACCCTTTGACTTCTCGGGTAACTTCCCATTGAATTGCTTTACTAACTTCTCCATTTTTAGGTTCCCACTGTTCACCCAATTATCTTCAGACCAAGGGTAACCCTTCCAATGCACTAAGTACTGTAAGCGACCCCTATTCAGCCTGAAATCTACAATTTTTTCCACCTCAGATTGTATTTCCCCTTCTATCACTACAGGAGGAGATTGAGCTTGGGTGGATGCTCTTCTGTTAGACCCAATTACTGGTTTCAACAAGCTACAATGAAATTCTGGTTCAATTTCCCCTAGACTTCTGGGTAGACTGAGTTGAACTGTAACTGGGTTAACTATCTTCACTATTGGGAATAGACCTAGAAATTTTGGACCCAATTCCTTGCTAAGCATTTCTAATCTTATGTATTTGGTAGATACCAAAACATTTCCCCCCACACGGTAGGGGTTTTGGAGCGAGCAATGTTGATCATCTTGCTTCTGGTAGGCTTCTGCCGCAACTGCTAGAGCCTTCTTTGTATTCTCCCATCCTTTCTTTAGCATGTCCATCCATTCACTCAAAGACATGAAAGAAGGAGGTTCTCTAGGCAACTCAGGCATGGCAACAACTTCCATGCCACTGGTAATCTGGAAACCCGCTAATCCTCTGCTGCTGTGGACCGCATCGTTGTACGCCACTTCGGCGAAGGGTAGCAAGTCCGACCAGTTGTCCTCCTGATAGTCCACAAAACACCGGATGTATTGTTCCACCACCGCATTGACTTCCTCTGCTGCGCCGTTCATGCTGGGATGAACCTCTGAGCTCAGTTCCTGTGTGGACCCAATGGATCTCAGGACCTCTCTCCAGAACTTGGCTGTGAACTGGACTCCGCGGTCTGAAATGATCCTCTTGGGTACTCCGTGCAGGTGATAAATGTGTTTCACAAACATTTTCGCTAATTCGTTTGCGGATGGCAATCCTGAGCAAGCAATGAAGTGTGCCTGCTTAGAAAACAAATCAATAGCAGTCCAAATTACTTTATGCCCACTGCTGTCTGGGAGTTCCACGATGAAGTCCATTGCGACCTCTTCCCATGGCCATTTAGGGCTCTCTGCTGCAGGTGCTGTAGGTTCTGGGCTCTTGGATTCAATCATCCACGGCTGGCCTTGTTCCTCCTCCGAGGCCTCCCCCTTGGTAGGACTCTTCGTCACCTGAAGTTGAGGGTCCTCTTCCAGAGGTCGGTTGGGCATTTCCCCCTCCGAGGCCTCCCCCTTGGTAGGACACTTCCTCACCTTAAGTTGGGGATCCTCTTCCAGAGGTTGTTGGCCCAGATGACTCTTCTGTGGTGGCATCTGGGACCCTCTCTTTACCGCTGTGGTGGTTGGTGCGCACGTTTGTGGCATTGGGGCTGGAGCCAAGCACTCTGATGCTCTGTGGCCAAGTTGACAACAATGGTGGCATTTAATTGGGTCCCACGAGGAGTGGAACCTAATTACATCTCTAAGCTCAGGAACCGTTTCATCACACTGCCTTGCTCTCCAACTTGCAGCTGCCCCCTTGGTAAACCCTTCTTCCATGGTGGAGATTGCTTCTCTGTAGGAAGGTGGAGTAAGAACCTTTTGGGGCATTGCAGATGCACCTTGTCCCGCTTCCCATCTTGCAGGCCTGGCTTTGGTAATCCCTTCTTCCATGTTGGTGATTGCTACTCTGTAGGAAGGTGGGGTAAGAACCACTTGGGGCCTTGCAGGCGCACATTTTCCCACCATCCACACTGCAGGCCTCTGTTTGGTAATCCCTTCTTCCATGGAGATTTCTTCTCTGTAGGAAGGTCTGGTAAGAACCTTTTTGGGCCTTGCAGGGGAGACTGGAACCGGTGGGGAGGTCAATCCCTCGGTTGGCCACTGCCCAGCTTTCTGCCATGGTGCCAACTGCTGAGGGAGGGCAGGTACCCACTGGCATCCCTCCCATCCATGACCTGGGGTTAAGACCCTTCCCGGGGTTGCCTGCTTCACAGGTTGCAGCTCAACCAATGATGGCTGGCTAGGGGGTTTTATGTGCCAAGGACCCTCCTGCTGGCTTGGAGGAGTTATGGGCCAAGTAGGTGCCCTTTGCTGGCTTGGATGAGTTATGGGCCAAGTAGGTGCCCTCTGCTGGCTTGGAGCATTTCCCCATGCTGATGGCAAAGGAGGTGGCCAGTATCAATATCAATCAATCAATATTTATTTCTAAGCCGCACCCTCTCCCGAAGGACTCGGGGCGGCGTACAATAAAACAAATAAAATACAAAGTACAATACAATACAATACAAATCTGGACAGGACATACATATAACAAGGACGTATATAAGACGTATACAAGGAGGAGGTAGGCTGATAGCTAAAAAAACGATTAAACAATTAACAATTAAAACAATTAAAAAGTCACAGTATTTAAAAACCCCAATAAATAAATTCAATTGAATTACATTAATAAAAAACCCGTCAGGAGCGATATAGTTAGATCATGGTTGAGCCAGGCCAGCTACTTGGAATAGGTGGGTCTTGAGCTTAACTCTGAAGGAACGGAGGTCAGACGTAGTCCTAATATCCGGAGGGAGGTCATTCCACAGGGCTGGGCCCGCCACAGAGAAGGCTCTACTCCTAGGCGCCGCCCCTCGACACTGTCTGGTGGACGGCACCTGGAGGAGTCCCTCTCTGTGCGAGCGAATTGGTCGTAGGGATGTATGGGGCAGAATACGATCCCGCAAGTAACTAGGTCCTGAGCCATGGAACGCTTTAAAGATAGTTATCAAAACCTTGAAACGCACCCGATAGACCACAGGAAGCCAGTGCAGCTCGCGCAGGAGAGGTGTCACATGGGAGTACTTCGTACTCCCCATAATCACCCGCGCAGCCGCATTCTGGACCAACTGCAGTCTCCGAGTGCATTTCAAGGGGAGCCCCATGTAGAGAGCGTTACAGTAGTCCAGGCGAGACGTCACCAGCGCATGGGTGACTGTGCGTAGGGCGTCCCGGTCCAATAGGGGGTGCAATTGGCGCACCAGGCGAACCTGGTGGAACGCCCCCCTGGCCACGGCTGTCACATGGTCATCCATGGACAGCCTGGCATCGAGGAGGACACCCAAATTGCGCGCCCGCTCCACGGGGGCAAGTTGAATGCCCCCAATGGCCAGAGATGGAATTAACTGGTTGAACCGGGGGGGCGGAACCCACAGCCACTCCGTCTTGGAAGGGTTGAGCCTGAGTCGGTTGTCATCCATCCAGACCCGTACGGCTTCCACACACCGGGACATCACTTCGACGGCCTCGTTGGGGTGGTTCGGGGTGGAAATGTACAGCTGAGTATCATCAGCGTACAGATGATATCCCACCCCGAAACCACGGATGATCTCACCCAGCGGCTTCATGTATGTGTTGAACAGGAGTGGCGAGAGGACCGACCCCTGTGGCACCCCACAGGTAAGGGGGCTTAGGGTCGACCTCTGCTCCCCTGCCAACACACGTTGCGTCCGGCCAGAGAGGTAGGAGCCGAACCACCGCAAAACGGTGCCCCGGACCCCTAACCCCTCCAGTCGGTGCAACAGGATACCATGGTCGATGGTATCAAAAGCCGCCGAGAGGTCTAATAGGACCAGGATAGAGGAACAACCCATATCTCTGGCCCTCCAGAGATCATCTACCAACGCGACCAAGGCCGTCTCTGTGCTGTGCCCGGGGCGAAAGCTGGACTGGCGCGGGTCTAGATAATCATTCTCCTCCAGATGCCGTGGGAACTGAGAAGCCACCACACTCTCTACAACCTTCGCCAAAAAGGGAAGGTTGGAGACAGGACGATAATTGGCCAGCTCCGTAGGGTCCAGGGAAGGCTTCTTGAGCAAGGGTCTCACCACCGCCTCTTTCAAGGCGGCCGGAAGAGACCCCTCACGCAACGAAGCGTTCACTAGGCCCAGGAGCCAGTCGCGTGTAACCTCCCAGGATGCCAGTACAAGCCAGGAGGGACACGGGTCCAGTAAACATGTAGTAGGTCGCAGTCGTCCACGCAATCTGTCCAAATCCTCGATGACAACCAAGTCAAACTCCTCCCAAAAAGGTTTCTCAAGACTCACCACTGGCGTCTCGACTGGACCACTGAAGGGGACCCAATCCTTACGGATTTGAGCGATTTTATCCTGCAGATATTTCCCAAATTCCTCTGCCCTACCCTGTAAAGGGGCCTCCCGCGGCCTCTGAAACAGAAGGGAGCGGGACACCCGAAACAGGGCGGCAGGGCAGTTCTCTGCGGATGCAATGAGAGCGGCACAATATTGGCGTTTGGCCGTTCTCAATGCCACTAGGTACGTCCTTAAATGGGCTCGTACCTGTGCTCGGTCAAATTCGGATCGGGAGGATCTCCAACGACTCTCTAGGCATCTCTTGCGGCGCTTCATCACCCTTAGCTCCTCGGTAAACCAAGGAGCCAGGGTGGATCGTTGCCGCCGGAGAGGCCGCAAAGGCGCCACCCGGTTCAAGGCCCCGGTAGTCGCATTATTCCACGCGACCACCAGGTCCTCTACCCGGGGGCGGGTCCGGGTTGCAGGAGGTGGCCCAAGCTCCGTCTGGAACTATCTGGTTCCATCAGGCGCCTGGGGCGGAACCATCTAGTGTTTTCAGGTTCTGCCTCCCCGCAGCGGGGGGTAGCACCAGGGAAGTCGAGTCGGAGGAGTGAGTGATCTGACCATGACAGGGGAGTGATGGTTAAGTCCCCTCCTCCCAGATCACTCAACCACTGGCCAGAGACAAAAACAAGGTCCAGGGTGTGTCCTCCCTCGTGTGTCGGGCCCTGAATCAATTGAGTCAGGTCCATGGCTGTCATGGAAGCCATGAACTCCCGAACCCCCTCGGATGCTTCTCCCACCGATGGCAGTAGCATCTCTTCCATCCAAAACCTGGGAAGAACGCCCAATCTGGTTTTGCTTCATTTACTGGTTGCAGCCCCATTTGTGGTGGCTTGCAAGTGAAAGATGCTGGCAAAATCCCTTCTTCCTGCCTCCTTTGAAATTCCCATTTTGAAAGGGAATCTTTCTCCCAGTTAGTTGCAGGGTGATAAGCCATTTCATTTTTTGCCGTCTGGAAGGAGCCCAAACCTCTGTTCTAGGGGTTTTTTTTCCAAGCCTTGCTTCCAAGCTGGGGGGAAAGAGGGGGAGCATGCACTCACGTTTTGCTGAAGAAGTACGTCTGAGACTTTCCTTCATCTTGTCGTGTCTCCTCCTGCATTCCTCCAATGCAATTAAACTGGAAGCAGCATTCCATTGCCTTTGAAGTTCCGCACTCAGCTTCTTATCACCAAAAGCTTCTCATTAATTCTTCGCTGATATTTACGCTGTCCCAGTCAGCATTGGGAATACCGAGACCCCCATCACCAGATCTTCTATCACCAGCCCTTCCCCCTTGAGAGGGGGAGGGTGCTAGTGAATTATTTTAAAGGGGAAAGTTGGAATAATGTTAGGGTTCTAAATACCAAGCAGAAATAAATCATTGTCCAAGGCAAAACATCCTTAAAGGTCCAATTTATTCTACAGGCAATTTAGCACGGCTATGGAAAATTCCAACTCTGAATTACATCCTGTGGGTTCACCCAGTTGAAAGTTCATGATCTATCCCCACACCCACAAATCCATCACATGTTCCAATCATCATCTTCCATGCTGGCATGTACACCCATCTTCTTCTGGCCAGGTGTCGAGGTGCGGAGACAAAAGATGACCTTGGCTTCTACAAAGGAATGTCAACAATCCATTCTACAATCCTACTCCTTTCTATTCCCCCCTCCCAATTACTACACTATTGAAACAGCATAGAAAATTATAAGAAAGTGTGGCAGGCCAAAGATCCTGAAAAGAATATAACTACAGGCCTGACAGTGAGCCTCCACATTGTCAATTTGTTGTTCTAAAGCCAATTGAAGACGACTAATAAAAGACGCATAATCTTCATTTGGGTTTTGAATAATTTTTGAGAATGTTTGTAGGGGAACACCTTGCTTGTCATCTACCTTTCTAAAGGCAGCGAAAGCAGCATCCTTAATTATTGGGAATGCTGCTCTGTCAGACAAAATCTGTTGTGCAATGGTTGCATGAGTGCCAGTCCCCATTAAATCATCTAAAATTACATTTTGAGGAAGGCCAGTAGTGACAGCAATGGCAATTTGTTTTCCATATTCTGAATTCCAAATAACATATTGAGCGGGAGTTAAAATCATTCCGAAAAGAGATTGCCAGTCAGCTAAAAGCATTTCAGCAGTAGCAGAGGAAAGTGAAGTGAGCAAGCCAAGAACATAGCGAGAGTGAAGACCATAATCTTTAACAGCAGCTTTAATGTCTTTAATATTTTTATAGTTGACATGCTGGTGGACGGGTTGGACCGCTGCTCCGGCAGCAGCTCCCTGTGGAACTACCCAACTTACTGGAAACAGAGCAGAGGTCTCAAGGTCTTCGGGGTCGATTTGACCCTCCCGTCTAGCCTGACCCTCCCGTCTAGCTTGGACTATACCTCCTCCTTGAGGTTGTAAAGGAGGAATTGGAGCAGTCGCTCTAGGATGGCTTAAGGTAGAGAGCGAAGCCTTTTCTTTTTGAATTCTGTCGTACGGGGGAGGTACGACACCTTCTGGCATAGAAGGTGAATTAGGATCATATTTATGATGAACAACTAAACATTCCATAATTATGCGCCATATAGTCACTATTTGAATAGGTGCTCTAGGAGATTGATGAAAATATTCCCCCAATTTGGTCCATGTAGAGATTTTTAAAGTCCCTCTTTCAGGGTACGATGGGCATTTTAGCCAAATGTAAGTTAGCAAATTCATAATTTCCTTGTTTTTTATTCGTGGTAATTTTTTACCACTTTGAGAGGCGATCTTAGAAGTAGCATCGATTAATTCTCTCAATTCCTTCAAATGATCTATTTGAGGTTGGGAAAATCTTCCACCCACACTTACGAGATCCAGTCGTCTTTCAGATGGACGATTGCGCGGCTTCCTCAGCGATAAGGATGGGCAGTTCGATCTAACGGCTTCTTCGCAAAGAAATCACGTCGGGGTAACCAGAATGCGGCGTCGCTGGGCCGCATAAGGGTGGGCTAAATCATGGGATGAAATAAGAGTCTGACAGCAAAGGTTTCCTCGGGGTGAATGAGCCCAGAAGGTGTTCTGGAGTCTGCTTTTATTAAATCAGAAGGCATTCAAAAAGGTTTCCGTTATACAGCGTATGATTACATGATTGGTTACATGCTTGTTGCAGGGCAAAACTAAGTAGGTTAGCATACAGCTGTATAATTGGTTAAAGCTTTCTATAGGATGTGGTTTTCTCTCATGTCCGGAGTTCTCCGGACAGGCTCTGTGGTTAGCATTTCTGCGTAAACAGCAGATGTTCAAGCACAGCAAAGGATGTGGTATTCAATGTCGTTATGCTACATTGTCAGGTTGACCTACATTTAATGCGAAGCAAAGTTACTTGACCATTGCAGAAGTTCCCAACATTGCTGCTGTCAACATATATAGTAACAAAGTTTCAAAATTTTTGTCCTGGTCTTTTCCATTACACCCAAAAGGAAAAGTTCTGGTTTCATTTTTATCTCCATTTCCAAAATTTTCTATATCAAAATATGAATCATACTCCAATTTTTTTGCTTCATCATATGTCCACCATAGATGATAAAGTCCCTTCTTTACTTCCAACATTCATTTGACATCCCTTTATACATTTTGATAACTTACGTGGTGCTAAACACCATCAATACATCATCTTATAGAAATTTAGATTATAATTGGAAGGTCATGACCTCCAAGCAGGATGACATGCCTTCCTATGGTGTGAAAAAGGATCTGCATATAAATATTTCAATAGACACTACATCAGACAGTCCCTGTTATTAATATGGAACAAAATTAAACACGACCACTATACCAAAACACCCATTTGGCTATCTATGATGGAAGCATACATACACCCAAATTTAATAAATATGGAAAATATTGTTACATATAAAGAGTTATTGAACAGACAGGGGGAGATCAAAACTAGATTAGAATTGGCATTACGAGGGGTACAAGTAGAATGGTAGTCCTATTTACAGATACAATCAAGGTTTGAACAGGATAGGAAGAAGGAAGGTGTAGCCAAAGATTACACAATATTAGATAAACTTCTGATAGAGACATAAAACAGGTTGATCAAAGTGTTGTATAGATTTTTGTTGGAACACAAACTAGAGGAAGAACATGTCAAAGAAACTATGGTCACCTGGGCGAAAAATTTCGCTTATAATGTGGAATTGCCTAAGTGGGAAAAACTTTGGAAACTTAATCGGAAACTAACAATGGCTACAGCATATAAAGAAAATCTTTATAAGATGTTCTACAGATGGCATTCCCCCCCTCCCCCAGCACGGCTTTCCAAAATGTTTAAAAATCTGGCCCTTAATTGTTGGAAGTGTAAAAAAAACACCAGGCACTTTTTATCATATGTGGTGGACATGCAATGTGGCAAAGAAAATATTGGAAAATGATTCAATCATGGTTAAAACAAATGGTGGGAGGCCAAATTTTGTTTAAACCAGAAATTTTTCTCCTGGTATAATACTGGAGGGGTTTAAGAAAGATACACTTTATCTAATTATACTTGTACTAACTGTGGCGTGCATAACTTATGCACAGTATTGGAGAAAAGAAAATATACCATCAGCGCTAGTTATAATCAGAAAAGTGTTGGTCTGTGCAGAAGCAGATAGGCTCGTTCTTGAACTTAAAAATAAAGGGGAATCAGAATATTTAAAAGCCTGGAAGAGATTTTATGATTGGTATAAGACAAGACTGGAACAAACTGTATATATTGTGATTGGACAGAAGGATAGACACTGTACTAAGTAGGCTAATAGTTAATGGTTGAGACTAGTTGTATATAATGTGAATGTATGGTCACTTCGACTTCTCGGTACTGCATTGTTTTAAATGTAAAAATAATAAAAATATATTTTAAAAAATCCATCCTAACTCCAATTGACTCATTAAGCTTGAGTCACTCCTTCCAGCTTGTCTTCATGGAATAAAATCTTTTTCATCTCTGGAATGTTTGTCAAATAGTTATAAACTTATCTTTTTCTCAAGAATTTCTCAACCTTGTTAATAACCATGAAGAAAAAGTCCAAAACATGTCCTTTTAAAAATTGCAAAAAAAATTTTGGAGCTCTTCTTTCAATTGTGTTGGAAAGCTTCTATCTAAACCATCATAATAAAAATTGGTGTGAGATTTATATTCCAAAATTACGGTTGACTCCTCTGCTTTTTCAGCTACTTGTAAAATTGCCTCAGTGGTTCATTAACTTTGTTCACATATTTGCATCTCTGAAGTAGTTTGAACACCCTTTGAGCATAGCTGTTCCATAAACTGATGGGTTTTATTTAAAGATTTTTCAAATACATCTCTAATAATTTGCTCATCCATCTTCTTGAATTGCTGACCAATCAGGAAATCATAAAAGTCAGAAAGTTTTAGTTTTAGTCAGCGACAGCAAAGCAGACCAAGCTACAAATAACTAAAAATAATAAACTAGAACTACACCTTTCTGCCCTTATATTTCTCCATCATTTTTTTTCAAAAGGTAGTCAACACTTATTTTAGCTTGCTTTAGCAGCCTTCTTTCTTGTCGTTTAACAAGATGAAATCCCCAAAATGGCACAGATCTTCAAAAGGGAATAGTAGGCTGTAGCTAAAGAGAGCCTCTTTTAGCTTAATAGTCCTTAAAAATGATTAAGAAATGAAAGGCACAACTTACTGTCTGTTTGAAAAATAAATTCTGAATGGCCGCATTCTTCAACCACAAACCTATTGCAGACCCCCCCCCCCACTGCCCCAAACTCCTTGCAGACCTGTTGCTGTAATGGGGGACATTATCCCTTAAGGGATAATTCTGGGATGTTCAATTAACCCAGGGCAGTCATATAAACTAAAGGAATGACAGTTCTTTCTGTTGGTAAGTTGAAGAAGCTACATTCCAGACAAAAGCCCCTCAGGGATCCTTTCTTGGGCATGTAGTCAGTTGGCCATCTTTTCACTGGAAGTGTGGCCTGTAATTGTTAGAACATATTTTTTAAAAAATATGTAAACACTACTGTTGGCAACTTAGTATGGCAGGTATTATTTATATGTGCAAATGAAATACCAATAGAGGCCTCCACAACTAGAGATATTTTTAAATAGATGAATATGTTAGATAATTCTCTCCAAGGACCTTATTGCTGTCATGTCTTTTATGATGAATATGAAAATAGCTGATATGTTGTAAAAACAGCCCTTGAATTCCATGGAAAAGATATGGTTGCATCAAAACAGCAGAATAGAGAGACACAAACAAACCTGTGGGTGTTAGATTCGGGCAATGAGAGAACAGACTGCGGACACGTAGTGACTTATCAGCTCTTTATTAGTAGTAGTAGTGATCCAGCTTCCTCTGTGGCCGGAGGGTTCCCCTTTTATAGGAATTGGGTACGTCTCTCGACCCATCAGAACGATACCTGTTTCCCGCCGTAGCAGCGGACCAGAGAGGAGACTTGCTGCAATATATGCTAATATCTAACACCGGGACTTTGTAGGTGCCTACTAATGTTGATATCTGAATGGAGATGTCCCTTCTAGCTGCATCAAGAAGAGCCAGAAAGTTCTCCTTCCTTCCACAGCCGTAGTTGGGGACATTGGCTTCTCCAGTGGAGAGAATGTCCAGCAAGGTATCTGAAGTGCGGAAAGTGCTCAAATAGTTGTCATGGATGTTGTAGCCAAGTGTGAGGTTGTGCAGGAGTTGGGAATTCTTGTTGACCACTTGAATGGCTAAAATTAATCGTAGGGCATTTGAAAAACCATAGGAATCCCTATTGTGCAGAAAGGTTTTTAATTACAATAAAAATCAACAACAAATACTTTACAAAATTATTCCTCTTTGTCTCCACAAGTCTACTAAATCTTAACTAGACTCTATTGATTCAAAACCAAGGATCACTTACTTTAAATAAAATCTAGTATTTAAGTGATTAATTGAAAGGAATGAACTGGGAGAAGAAAATAATCTAGAATTCTTTCAGGGTTTTTTTGAGCCCCGTCTTTGGGTATGAGTCTCTTCCACAAAATAAGGCAAGAGAGAAGAAATCAAAATTATTCAAGAAATCAGACAAGTACTGCAAGATAGGAATAAAAGAAATAAGAAGAAAGGGGAGAGTGTTATAAATTCAAATGGGAGGAATGCAGCTCCATTACTCTAAATGACTTACGAATCAGACTGAATAGAAGGAGCCATGTTGAAAGGCCACAATGTTTGCAACATTGTTTTGACAGTTGTGAATATACCAATGAGATGGTCTCCTGGCCTGTAAAAGCTCCATGGATTGTTTCCATCCTGCTGCTCCAAGCTCAGTGGGCATTTCTTTCTACGCTTCCCAGAGAATGGCATGGACATCAGCAGCATCAGAAGCAGAAGCAGGAGGTCCATGGTTCACTGGGCTTCAGTCTGCTTTCTACATGGAAGGAAGCCACTGGAGAAGTAGCATAAGATCTCAAAGGCCCAGAGGGTCAAAATTACAGTGAGAAATAATTTCTCCTCTTGGGATCCAAAAATTCTTCTGGGTTCCATGTGCAAAGGAGAGACTGAGAAAAAGCCTGTTAGTGAAATATCACAGATACACTCCTGAGGGAACTTTTGTTGTGGTTGTGTGTCTTTCCTGTCAGAACATGTCCAGAAAATGATGCTGGATGAAGGCACTTCAAAAACAAGGGAATTGTTCTGAATTCTGCTGTCCTTCAGCATGGCCTCTTGTCTCCAGATACAGTTGGGGAAGGTCACCCAGATCTATGAAGTTTGGCAACCCTCTAGGTCAGTGGTTCCCAACATTTCTTTGGTCATAGCCCGCCTAAGCATCTTTAAATTCCTGATGCTCTCCCCCCCCCACATAATTCTTGCTTTACTCAAAAAGTGAACTCTACTCACATGGAGGAAGCCTAAAAGGCCATTAACTTGGTTTAAACAAGGTTCAAATTGCCCCCATTAAAAATCAAATTGCCCCCCTGAGAGGCGTGGGCCCCACATTGTGAAGGAAATAATATTAAGTTACTCTTCTATAAAACATTAAAAAGTTACTTTTGTATTCTTTTACAATGTTAAATGTATAAGCCATTATATTCTTGCCTAAAATGTGCAATAGGTTACTGTGCTTTTGCTGACTACAAAATGTGTTCAGTTAAACAGGACAAGATAGCCTTTGTTATTCCAAGACATTTACAGGTGCCTACATATAAGATAGATAGGAAGCCATTTGCTCAGACGAAAGGCCCCAGAAAAAAACCAAATAAGAGACAGGGGCCTCTCAAGGAATTGTCAAGTTGACCCTTTAGAGTATGGAATGATGAAAGAAATGACTTAAATGAATGAGCAGGAGGGGGAGAGTTTCTTAGGAGAAAGTGTATAAAATGTATTGTTTGAATGCTATTCTTTGCTCTCCTTGTACTCGATCCACTTGTGAGGAGACTTGGAGGCTGCCTTTGCAAACACTTTTTATTTTTCTGGAAATTAACCATTTTGAATTGTGAACCAGATTTGTCTCTGTGTAGTGAGGATTTAATAATTGGATTTTTATCTTATAGTTGGGAACCACTGCTCTAGGTTGATGCCCCTTAACTGTAGGGCTGCCTGTCTTCAAATGCCAAGGAAGCCAACAGCACCCTTGAACCCTGACTAATGTTAAGGGCAGGGCTTTCCTTTTATATCAGAACTCCGTATATGAATCCTAGGTTGGAGCTGATTTTAAAATTCCTTGTATCTGAAGTGAAATTTCATCATGCATGAAGGGTTCATTTCCCATCATTTCTAACAATATCAATTTTGGGATGAGAGGCAGGAAAGTGACAGCCTGTGGACTATATCATTGGGTAAATAGGGGGAAAGTTATAGAATTGGTACACTTTTTTCACATTTACACTTTTTTATGTGGTCTTTCCGTCGTCACGTAAGACTTTTTAATAAAGTGTGGGCTGTGAGGTCTGTAGCTGAGATGGTGAAACTGCCCACAACGTGGTAGATGGTGTGAGCTTGCCACACCCTAACTCTGACCCTAACCCAGAAAATGATTCTAGAGTATCTGTTGATCCTTCCTATGGTTGTAATGATGCACATGGTGGGACCCCTGTGGGATGGGGAGGACCTAGAGGCACCCACCCTGTCTGGCTTCGTGGGTCAGGCAATGGCTCTGATGTTGATTGTCAACAACATTTTCCTATTCATTCTCTCAGACACATACATTATAGAATAATAATGATTCCTTAAAATGTGTTGTGTTCTTTGGGCTATTGCAGAAAAATAAATTCCTCTGAATGATTTTCACAGAGTTCTCTTTAGCAAGATTTATTGAGATGAAACAGAAGGGAACAGTCATTGAACTAGTTCCCTTTTCAAATACAGACATATGATATTCTTCTGCATGCTGTCTGAATGGAAATAATATTTTCTTTCAAATAAAAGAAACATTAACAATTTTCCCAATATCATAATGGTATCATGTCTCATGTTTTTACATTGATTCTGGCTGTGAGATGCTCCTTTGTGTTCAGGTCTGGCCTCAGAATGATAATGTAGCACTTGGGGATGAAGATGCAGACCAGCAGACCAGCACTGGAGGCCAGGATGGAGAAGACCTGCACAGCCACCATGTATTTCCCTTTGGTGCTCAGGTAGGTGGGCACAAAAGTCACCCAGACGCTGCAGAAGACCAGCATGCTGAAGGTGATCAGCTTGGCTTCGTTGAAGGCCCCAGGCAGATTCCTGGCCAGGAAAGCCACCGTGAAGCAGATGGCAGCCAGGAAGCCCATGTAGCTGAGGGTGATGTAGAACATGACAACGTCCCCTTCGTTGCATTGCAGGATGATCTCTCCAGGCTGGGAGTGGAGGTCAGAGTCAGGGAAGGGGGGAGAAACTCCCAGCCAGATGGAGCAGATGATAATTTGGATAGCAGAACAAGAGAGGATGATGGAGTTGGCCAAGCTCTTCCCCAACCATCTCTTCATTTGGTTTCCTGGTTTTGTGGCCAGGAAAGCCAGCACCACCGTGATGGTTTTGGCCAAGACAGAAGAAATGGCAACTGAGAAAATGATGCTGAAAACCGTTTGTCGGAGAAGGCAGGTGGCTTTCCTTGGTTGACCAATGAAGAGAGAAGGAGACAAGAAGCAAAGCAGGAGGGAGACCAGGAAGATATAGGAGAGGTCCCGGTTGTTGGCTTTGACAAGGGGAGTTTCTCTGTATTTAATGAAGATGATTAAAACAAGGTCTGTGGTTAGGAACAAGAGTAGGGCAAAAGAGACCAGGATGATGCCCAGATTTTCTTCATAAGACAGGAAAGTTATAACTTTGGGGATACAGTGGATTCTGTTCTCATTTGGATATTTATCATCTGGACATTTGGTGCATTTTTCTGTATCTGAGAAAGCAAAACAAAAAGAATCCTTTATTATCCTATTCTTTTATCTTTCAAGATATACCTTCTTCAGACAATAAGTGATACAAGGAACACCAGTTGCTGTATCAAAAGCCAAAAACCAGTATTTCTTTAATGTTCTATTCTTTTAACTTTCAAGAAATATCTTCTTGGAACAAAAGCTAACAGGGACATTTTCCAAGATGCATTGCTTAACAAGTCCAACATTTTTTTTGAAAATATTATTTTCTAAAAATATTATAGTTAAGGTGTATGAAATTGGAGAAAGTCCAAGGACCTAAAGAATTTCCTGGTTAATAAGAAGAACTCTCATAGAAACCTGCTTTATTAAAGGTAAATAATGAATCCGATAATCTTTCTAGGAACACTTCCTGGGTCCTTCCAGGTGGCATTTCCCAATCCACTGAACTCAGAGGATGCCTTTCCTCTGAAATCTCCTTTGATGGTAGCGAAAGACATCATAATATCATTTCAGTCCATAATATAAAGATTACACAAAGTCTCTGAAGTAAGATTAATGAAGGTAACATGAAATTATTTTTTAAAACACCAACCCACAGTATTGAGAGAGAGGGGGGGGGGAGAGAGGGGGGAGAGAGGGGGGGGGAAGAGAGAGAACAATGATATTTTTTGAAAATATCAAAAAAGATCTTATCTCTGATCCTTCAAGATCTTTCTGCTTATAGTGGTTGATGACCTTAATGGAATCGATCACTTAATATAACTTTTTATGCATCGGTTTTGGGGGATGACATAAAATCAATATGCTTCAGAAGAAAAACAAAGGATTTAAGACAAATTTCAAAAAATGCAGAAGGTTAAGATGGAAGGACACATCCAAACTAACAGTCAGAGGAATTATTTTCCCTGACAATGATAAAGCTTGCTCAATCTGTTTTACATTCTTATCTCTTCTTAATCTCTCAATCTTTTGGTTATTCTTCCCATTAAATATGAAATTGTGCATTTTGAAAATAAACAAGAAAACAGTTAAGCTTCAAAGTGTTTTTTTCACAGAACTTTCACAAAAATGCTCTGGATGGATCCTTTTCCACAAAGCCTCCCATTTTCCTCAGTGTGACCCACCTTCCTGAGTGGAGAAGGTCCTCTCCGGACAAGGAACGCAATCATAGCAGCAAACTGGCTCTCCCTCTCGAGCCCTCTTGACAAATCCAGGATGACAACTTTCCACACATTTGGACTGAGGCAGAGACTGAGCCGAAGAACAAGGAATGCCAAAGAAAATGTGTTAGGACTCTCTGTCCATGGAAAATGGAGGTAGAAATGGATGGAGACAAGTAGCCTCTGGTCTTCACTGAGGTAAATATGAAATCTCTGACTACTAAACAGATGCAGGAGGAATAACAACTGGCAGATTCTTCATTTAATTCCTAAAGTTTTGCTTCTGGCATATCACATGACAAGAAATGACTTTTCTACTTAATAAAGTCTGGAGGTTTGGAATTAAAAAAAGATTTAAGCATTAAGTGATAACCAGTCAGTTCCTCCTCATGACCTTATTAATGTGCATTCTTCCATTCTTCATATAGCCATTCTTTTTAAATATGATGATTTATTCATATTAAAATTTGCATTTATTTATTCTAAATGCTTAAATAAATATTAAATAAATGCTTAAATTTAGTATGAATAGATAATCGAATTTTAAAATTATGGGTATCTGAAGAATGGAGGAAGGTATATTGATACAATTTATTCTAAATTTGAATTTATTAAATTTTTACTGTATCAGATTTAGTAAAAGAGAGATAAACTGTGGAAGAAAGAAACCTCTGACCAATAGGTTCTGGAAAAATTTCTTCTGGATTACATAAAACATTGAAAATCTACTCTAAAACAGTCTCCAACTTAATATACAAAGGAGAATTCCTTTCAAATTAGGACTGCCAATTTTAAAGAAGATGTTTCTTGTTTATTTATATATTTATATGTTCAATTCTCTGCTGCTATAACAAGAATAAAATGGACTTTTTCATTTCTAGAATTGGCGTGAGATGAGATGGAGGTGAGGTCATGAGAACTGTCCCTCAAAAGGGATAGTTGAGGCATCTTTTCTTGCAAAACATGGGACATGTTCCTGTGTCAGAAGATGATATTTCTACAACCCATTTAGTTATCCAAGAAAAGGTCCTTTCTCTTGAAGAACTACAATTGGGTGACAGCAACTGGCATGGAAAGAAAGACCCACATTTAGTGTCTATGGAGATTCTCAGTCATCCAGGTCATGGTTGTCCCAAAGGTGCTTTTTCAAGAGGCAACTGAGCTTCCTTGTTTTCTTTGCTTCTTGGATGAGAAATGAAACATCTTCAAAGAAAACCAAGAAAGTCCAGTTGCCTCTTGAAAAAGCACCTTTGCCACCCACATTTATCATTAGTTACATTTGGAATCCCCTTTTCACCCAGAGAGACTGAAGGTAACTAACTGACCACCAAGAAAAACAGTGGCATTCAAGGGGTTTTCAGATGAAGAGCTCTCTTACAAGCCAAAGGCCCAATGTAAATCTTTCAAATTTTCCCTCGTTTCATTTGATATCAGGAAGGGCTTTTCTTTGGATCAAATTTTCTCAATCATGGAATTATACAATACGAGACATTATACAAACAATACACTATTGTAAGCCATCCAGAGTCACTCTACACAGGGAGACAGGTGGCATATAAATGTGGAGAAGCTGAATTCTAATTGCAAAGCTTCTTTTCCACTAGGAGCCACATCTCTTTACTTAGAGTTGAAAGGGACCTTGTAGGCCATCTAGTCCAACCCACTGCCCAAGCTGGAGACTCAACACCATTTCTGACAAATGGCAGTCTAGTCTCTTCTTGAAAGCCTCCAGTGATGGAGCTCCCACAACTTCTGAAGGCAAGCTGCTCCATTGGTTAGTTGCTCTCACTATCAGAAAATTTCTCCTTATTTCCAGGTTGAATTCTCCTTATTTCCAGGTTAAATCTCTCCTTGTTCAGCTTCCATCCATTATTCCTTGTCTGGCCTTCAGGTGCTTTGGAAAATAGCTTGACTCCTTCCTCTCTGTGGCAGCCCCTCAAATATTGGAACAATGCTATCATGTTTCCCCTGGTCCTTCTCTTCACTAGACTAGCCATGTCCAGTTCCTGTAACCATTCTTCATATGTTTTAGTCTCCAGTTCCCTAATCAGAGGTGGGTTGCTCCCAGTTTGCCCCGGATCAGGTGAACTGGTAGCAGCAGCGGCAGGAGCATCTGCCCATCTGTGCATGCCCAGAAGCGTTACATGCACGCATGAGCATGCACGCATAAATGAACTGGTAGTAAAAAAAATGGAAACCCACCACTGCCCCTAATCATCCTGGTTTCTCTTCTCTGCACTTTTTCTAGCATCTCAACATCTTTTTTATAGTGTGGTGACCAAAACTGGATGCAGTACTCTAGGTGTGGTCTTACTAAGGCTTTCTAGAGTGATATTAGTACCTCACTTGATCTTGATTGTATCCCTCCGTTAATGCAGCTAAGGATTGCATTGGCTTTTTTAGCTGCCACTGCACACTGCTGGCTCTTATTTAATTGGTTCTCCACTAAGACTCCAGGATCCCTCTCACAGTTACTGCTATTAAGCCTGGTTTCACCCAGTCTATATGTGTACTTTTGGTTTTTCTTGCCTAAGTGTAAACTCTTAACTTTTCCCTACATTGAATTTCATTTTGTTAGATAGGGCCCAGTGTTCAGGTCTATCAAGATCTATCTTGATCTTGAACCTATCATCTTGGGTGTGGGCTATTCCTGCCAGCTTAGTATCATCTGCAAATGTTGGAAACTTCATTGAATTCAGTCCAAACCTTAACTCATTCTCTAGTCAACAGAATTGCCCTCTTCTTTGATATTTGATGACAAGGAATAAGTGAAATTGAGGCTATCAGCACCACATTCCCTAGCACCCCAGGTTTATGGAGATAATAAATATAGAGGAGAGACAAAAGGACCATCATCTAAGTCCTAAAGAATCATCATCCCGGATCCTAGGTTCTCTGAAGTAGTTTAGAACATTGTTCACTATCATAGTATCAGAAGGACACTTTCTTCATTACTAGTGAAGACTCCGAAGCAATCTAAGAAAATTATGATTCTTCACATTCAATTCCCAGTGAAGGTCATCCTCCATGGTGATTAGTCTTAGCCCAGTGAAAATGGTTCCTAAAGCTTTGGAAAACAGAGAAAAGACACCAATATTTCACATACTTTGCTGCGCAACTTTAGCCTTGAAAGAACATCTTGGTTGATATTAAGTCTCCCTCTTTCAAAACTCCCTGGTTGCTGATAGATAAAATCCATCTTAGGGAGAACCACCCAGCTCCTGATGATCAGATCTGCTGCTACATCTCCATTTTGGTCCAAGTACAGTTTCCTCGCAGAAAGATTGCAAAACTCATTCTTCGCCAGAAATGGATGAAACTAAAATGGAAACTCCAGGAATGTTAAAAGTAAAAATTCTGCTTTCTTATCTCATATAGTCTTCTCATGACATCATCATCTCATCAACAAAACAAATATTTAACAAAATATGTTAATCAAATTTCATATAACTCCCCTCCCCCACACACACACTATTTCTGCAGTGTGAAAAGTTAGACAGGATCCTTTCTGAATTTCTTTCCCTACCTGTTATGCAGCTGAAGGCTCTCCTGCCTCCTATCTACAGAATACAAAATAGTAGATTTGGAAGGGACTCTGGAAGTCCTCTAGTCCAGCCCCCTGCTCAAGCAGGAGACCCTATACCATTTCAGACAAGTGGCTGTCTAGTCTCATCTTAAAAATCTGATCATTTCTAGTCAGCATGTTTTCCTCCATCCCCAAGGTCATTCCCACACATATCATTAGACTTTGTTAATAGATTGTGGGAATGCTTTGATATAACTTGATTTCATCAAAGTATTAACAAACATCTACATGACATCATGATTGGAAACCAAGTTAATTGAGGGTGATAATTAAGTGGAACAAGACTATCTTAAAAATTGTACTCAAATAAATTTCACTGTTCCTCATAGAATTGGGGAGATATGAATAAAAATTAATCCTTGCTCATCTATTCTTCAATATATTCATTAATACAGGCAGATTGAATGGATAAATCATGATATTTTGACACATGATTTATCCCAATTCTTAGATAAAGCTACTTAGCTCACTTTTTAAAAACTCCGAGCTTTCAACAGGATATTATAAAGAAAAAGTGCATTGGAAAGGATTTAGTCCTTTTTAAATACACTCTTTTTAATATTTTGCTTTTAATATCTTGTTTGTTTTGCTTTGTTTTTTTAATGTTTTGATGGTTTATATTTGAACTTTTTTAGAATTTATAAAAAAGTGAAAAATAAAACATTCCCGGCTTCCAGAAAACATATAATTTCTCAATGATGAAAGGTGTATAAATTAAATCCAGTAGAAAAATATCTGAAAAATATATTTAGCAATTTGGACTTGATAAACGAAGGTATCTCACATAAGAGCAGATGAATGAGAACTCTATCATGTAGATCATGTATCATCGAAGCTTCATTTATACTGTTTGATATTATTTAAAATGTATACTGGTCACTGATTATGATAAATTGGCAGTAGCAACTAATTTATTAGATGAATAATTGTATAATTAATCTGATAATTACAAGGAGAAGAGCTAAGAATCAGGAGGGGTCTGGAGCCCCTTTTCAAACTAACACAATCTCTCAGTTGGAGAAGGGAGGATACAGCCCTCTTCCAATAACTGACACATGTTATACACAAGCGTAATATTTGCTCATTATTATTCCAGAGTGTCATACACGGAAAAATTAATTCAGTTACAAGAGAGGAGATTATGGCTGAATGAGAGAAAAAAAGATCCTAAAAAGATGAGCTGTATTAGAGCGTCTCTGTTCGATTGGGATTCCTGCAGAGAGGAGGGGTTGGGTTAGATAGCCTCAGGGACTCCCTCAGATTTATGAAGATAAGAAACCAACACTATATAATCATTTGAAAGTTAATTTAAAATGCAGCCATCTTTTTAAAAATTAGCAATTTTATATCAAAATATATCTGTCATGATGCCTTCTCTAGGATTATCCTCTGAGTGATCTTTGGAATATTATGATATGAATGATTAAATTGGCCAAGGCTCTGGCCCTTTTGCGATACAAAGATCTCCTTTGGGTACTTTCAAAAAAATAACTAACTTTGATGGATCCTTGTCAGTATTTGTTACCTGCCATGACTGCAGCCTCCAATCCTCCAATCTCTCTTGCACCTCCTTGCTTCTCCTCCTTGATCTGGAGGAGTAGGCAACATTCAAGGCCTGGGCCAGAGTCTGAATGATACTGTAGAAATGAGGGTAATTTGTTATCTGCATCCTGTTCCTTTTCTTCTGGGTCTCCAGTGGGGCTTTCTGGGTGCATCTTCTGCGGCCTTTGACAGAAAAGACGTTCTTTGAAATAGAACAGTGAAAATAATGGTCTTCAAACGGATCTTCCACAAAGAAATGGCGTTCAAACGAATTATATATTTGTTTAGATTTCTTCTGCAAACCAAAGGCCCAAATACTGTGGACATATCTGAGATGTTCGTGCCTTCTAATTGTGAAATGCCCCATGACTGTCAAGATCCAGACTTTCCCTTCAACGGGTCCTGGCAAATGCATAAGTGCTAAATGGAAAGGAAGAATTGTGGCCCAAAGGGAATCATATTCTACGAAGTGAACAAAGACATTGACTTGTCTCCACTTAGAGAGGGAATCCCCGAGGGCTGCTGTAGGTCCAGTTGTTGAGAATTGTTGTGATATAACAACACAAATTTCATTCTGGACAAGCATAGGAGTGAAAGCCTTCATGAAATTCGCTCCCTCCTCTGTGCCTGAAGCAAAGAGACCAATCAGGGTCCATCTGAAATGGAGCAGCAGTTGGACAATTGCTGGGTACTGGAACGCTTGTGTGGGGAGCATCGGATGGAAAAAGGGAAAATGACTCTTATCACTCAGAACCTCTGAAACAGATTCAGCACTGATCTGAAAAAGCAATGAAAAATGCTGGGTTTTATTTGGGGTCAGATCAAATCCAAATTTTAATAGCTCCTTATTAGTTCTCACAAACATATTACAATGATTTATTGTTGATTCCTCATTAAATTATATGAAACTGCGTAATGTAGAACACAGAACATTAATAAATATATGTATAAAAACAGAGTGCAAGAATAAACCTAGTAAGAAAGAATAATAATTAAGAATATAAATCATTTCTGTATCATCCATACAATTTACCATAATCACTCCTACATATCCAGATCTCAACTCAACTGTTTTGCTCAAATAATGGGCTGTATTATTTGCATTTGTTTTCTGGTGGGCCAGGACACACTGTATGTTCTTTTGATCCCAATAGGTCATTTGTGTAATGTTCAGTCCAAGATACTGATCTCTCTGTCTTGGACATTTGACATTTCAATAACAGATGTGTTCTCCAGTTGTACAAGAGAAAGGGAGAAAACTGTGGTGTACCCCAATGACATATTTTGTGTTATATACTTCAAAACAAATCTGTTGTCAAAATTAGATTATTAATTTATGCAATATTTCTTATTCAGATTAATATAACTTTTAACTGTACCTAAAACCTTCTTCTTTTTTAAAGAATGAACTTTTCTTCTTCCCTCTGTCAAGTTTATTAAAAGAAACATGGCATGTGTTTTAGCCACAATATCTATTACCCTAAACTAAGGCTGTCAAACTCCTGGCCACGCCCACACCCGGTTTAGCGAAGGGAAAGAAAGTCCATATACGTCATGTGACAACGTGAATCTGACACCCCTGGTCTAACCTGTAATTGCTAGAGTCTTTTTTATTTCATTTTGTATACACACACAAAACACATACACACAGAGATACTACTGTTGCCAACTTCAACCCCACTGGATATGAAAGATATTATTTATATGTTAAATAAGCATACATATAAAGAGCCCCATAAGTAGGAATATTTTTGAATATCTGAATATTCACTGGAAAGTCCTATCTAGGGACTGTATTGGTCTTCAGGACATTTATGATGAATTTGAACATGAACATAGAACATAGTTGACTTATTCTCTAATATGGAGAAAAGCAGCTCTTGACTTCCATAGAAAAGATGTGGATTGGCTCTATTGTTCACCCAACACCATCCCACTCAGATAAAGGAGCACACACACACAAACCTGTGGGACTTTGTAGGTGCCTACTAACGTTGACATCTGGATGGAGATGTCCCTGCTAGCTCCATCAAGAAGAGCCAGAAGGTTCTCCTTCCTTCCACAGCCGTAATTGGGAACATTGCCTTCTCCAGTGGAGAAAATGTCCATCAAGGCATCTGAAGTGCGTAAAGTACTAAAATAATTGTCATGGATGTTGTAGCCAAGTGTGAGATTGTGCAGGAGCTGGGAATTCTTATTGATCACTTGAATAGCAAAAATGAAGCGTAGGGTTTCTGAATAACCAAAAGAAAGCCTACTGTAAAAAAAAAAGTTCATGTTAGTATCAACAAAAGCAACATCAATTTCTTTTTAAAAAAATAAATCCTCTTTGTCTCCACAGGTCTGTAGAGCCTTAAGCCAACATTGATTTAAAACCAAAGATCAGTTAGGTGATGAAGCCAGGATTCTACAGAGAGAGGAAAATAATGTCAACATCCTTCAGTTTTTTTCTGCCCCATTTTTTGGTTTGTGTCTTCCACAAAATAAGACAAAAAGAGGAAAATCATGATGGGAATCAAAATCATTTAGGAAATTAAACATGTCCTGTAATATAGAATTAAGTGAAATAAGAAGAAAATGAGAATGTTAGAATTGCAAATGGAGGGAATGCAACTCTATCACTCTGAATGACTTACGAATAAGATGGATTAGAAGGAGGACTCTTGAAAGGAAACATTGCATGAGATATTTCTGTTGCAGTGTTAATCATAGTAATGAGATGGCCTCCTGGCCTGTAGTAGCTCCATGGACTCTTTCCATCCTGGTGCTCCAAACTCAGCAGGCATTTCGTTATAAGCTTCCCAAAGACTAGATGGGGCACCAGCAGCATCAGAAGCAGGGGGTGCATAATTTTGAGGGCTGAATCAGTTCTTAACAAAAAGAACAAGATGAGTTAGAAGAATCCAAAGCATTCTCACAATGGAAATGCTGGTGGCTTTCCTGATCCAGACAGAGACAATCCAAGCTTCACCTGGAAGAGAAAGCTCTTGCCTGTCTGAAAACTTGTGTCACACAGAATGTGACCTAAAACATTTATCCTTTTCTGATAAAGGATCCCTTCCATGTTGCTTCAGTCTGATGTTTACATCAAAGAGAGTCACTGGAGAACTAGCAGAAAACTCATATGGTGATTACTGCAGGGAGAAGCAACTTTTCTACTGGGGACCTTGAAGTTCTTTGTCAGTGCTTGTAAGGAGGGTTAGCTGGAGAAAAACATGTTAGTGGAAAAACACGGAAACACCCCAGAGTGTTGTGTAGTGGTTGTGATTCCTCCTGTTGGGGACATGTCCAGAGAGTGATGTAGGAGGAAGATACCTCAACAACAAAGGAAGTGACTTATCTGTCCTTCAACATGCCCTTTTGTCTCCAGAGGCTGCTGGGGAAGGTCAGCCAGAGCTATGGAGTTTGTTGACACTACAAGATGATCTCACTTAACTCTATTGCTGCCTGTGGTTGAATGCCAAGGAAGCAATCGGTACCCTTCAAACCAACCAAATATCAAATTTTGGCCCTGCTGGGGATTTTCTCCTCTATTAGATCTCCATACACGAATCCTAAATTGGAGTTGGTTTTAAAATCGCTTCTGCCTGAAGTGAAATTATGTTTCCCATCATTTCTAGCAATATAAATTTTTGGATGAGAGCTGAGTAAGATGCAGGAAAGTGACAGCCGGGGGATTGTATCATTGGGTAAACAGTGAGAAAGTTATGGAGTGGATAGAAATGTTTTTCTTTGCCCCTGTCTCTATTGTCCCTCATAGTTCATTTAAGACACTCAGATCCTTTTCATTTTGAAATTTATTAGTTTATGAAATAAACTGCGTGCTTTGAGGTCTGCGGATGAAATCCTGGAGGTGCCCACCATGTGGTGGATGGTACAAAGTGTTTCTTTGCCACACCCATCCAGAAAATTGTTTGGGGGACTGGTGACGCTCCCTCTGGATGTGTACTTGGTGTGAAATTCAGCAGGTTCTGGAGAACCGGTAGTTTGGAGAACCACAAATACTACCTCTGGCTGGTCCCAGAATGGGGTGGGAATGGGGATTTTGCAATATCCTTCCCCTGCCATGCCCACCAAGCCATGTTCACAGAACGGGAAATAAAAAAAATTGAATTTCACCACTGGGTGGGACCCCTGTGACATTCCCATCCCTAAGGCTGTGTAAGAATCCCCACAAAAGACCTCCAAGGGCTTTGAAGGAGCTTTTGGCTTCTCTGGGTTGGTTGTTCAGAGATTACATTTCTTTTCTGGAGGGGGACATTAATAAGCCTAGAGGGGAGAACTGGGTGGGCTGAGTTAGAGGGGGGAGCTGAAGGGACAGGCAGGTCCATCCTGACAGTGAAGAACAGAGGATGGCCCATAGACCAGGTCCATTACTTGAAGGTTCTCCCACTGAAGGTCCCTCAGATTCTCCTCTCAGTGCCTGGCTATCAGATCCTTGGCGGCTCTGGGTTCAGGACGTTCCTCTTGAATGCCAGGTTGATGCCTAACAAGGTTGCTCTCCTCCATGATGTTCTCTGCCATGTCTCCCTGAAGCTGGTTTGTGCCCAAAGAGTGGTGGTGTAGAGATAGAGGAAAGGTTACGAAGAGACATGCGCAGCACACTGCCATGACTTAGTAGCTGTTTACATCAAATGTCTATGAGCTCACCTAATTAGCCCACCCAGGCAGTACCAGGAACCATCTAGATATACAAGACTCTACTCTGTCTGGGGTGTTCTTAGAGATTGACAAGGAGAATAAGCCAATAACGATGCTGTTGCTAAATACTCTTTGCTGCTTGTGTAAAACCGTATAAAAAGAATAAAGTCTGTGGAGGCAGACAGACATTTTGGAATGAACCCTGCTATGGCTGATTTCTAAAGCCATCAGGGGGGAAGCCCCTTCTCTGTCAGAAATGGGCTCCCCACTCCACCCCAGGGGAGACCCCAGAGGAGAGGAGGAGGGGTGGCTGTTGTCATCTGTAGTTTGTTACAGGCTCCGTGGAGGCTGCACCTAGAGCTGCGTGTTGTCTCCGGGTGGCTGTGAAAACATTTCCTTGGCCTGGTGAAGTATGTTGTGTGAATATGGTCCTTGCAGAAAGAAAATTGCCCCCAGCTTATTTCACTTATGAGTAATTGTTCAGCTGGTCTCCACTGAATTAATGTACTGAGGAGTATAGGAATCAAACTAATATTGGCTATCTGCTTTTATTATGAATTGCTTATGCTACTATATGACTGTTATTGATTTAACCGATATTTGCTGTTTGCTTCTAATATGATATACTGCTAGAAATCACTTATTAGGAATTAAGCTTTGATGTTGGCTTCTGCTTATATTATTGCATACTGCCAGAAATTAGTTGTTAGGAATTAATTCTAGTTTAGTAAACTGTAAATCTTAATACTGGTTGGCATGAATGCAAAGTTTGTTATCTCGCTGTTCCTGGAGAAGACCCATTGAGAATAAACATTACCAAAAAACCTGATGTGGTCATTGTGGTATGAATGGGTTTTGTTTGTGATTTCTTTTTCGCATTGCAGGAGTACCAACTTTTTGATTTTTCCTGCCTGAGTGGTGGCCTCTGTTATTCCATCTGAAGCTCCCGAGCGAAGCCGTGGGACTTTGCACCCTACAGGAGGTGTTGGTTCTGGGGGTGTAACTGTATCATTGAATTATGTTGTTGTTACCATTGTTGTGATTGTGGACCAGAATGTGCTTGTGAAGAACCTTGTGATAGTGGAAGACTGGGTAGATTAAATGTGTAAGAATTGGGACATTTAATCTTCACCAACCTGCCTTGAACACAGTAGTCCTAGGAGATAGTGGTATCATAATCTCTGAAAGTATAGGACGCTTCCATTTAATGCAATTCCATTTATAATTGTCTTATGGGTAGAACTCATAGTAGGAGAATATAATGCAATGATTAATCTGAAAAACCATTTATTACAAGCAAGGGTCTTTTCTTTGCTTAATGTCACCATTCAGTCTGGAATTAACCTGACACAGCCTAGTAACCCATTTGAAAATGCACCTAGACTGAGTGAGGCCTAAACAAGGAAACACTTTAAAGACCACATTGGTAATGAATCTTTCCCTCTGGTTGGGTAAACTTTGTGTCGGTATCTGTGTAAAATGCATATAATACTCTTAGCGTCTCTCGCAGGGGTGTGGCTGTTCCTTACATGCATTTTGTTTGTATCCTTTGGATATAGTTTTGTCACCCAGTTTTTCCTATGGCCATAAATAAAAGCTGATAATTTTTGCAAGCCTCATCTTGAGTCTCACTCTCTTTGGCATCTCACTGGCTCAGGGAAACTTCTGGCACCTAAAACTTCCAAACCTTTTTCTTCCTTACCCAAAACCTCCCACCAGAAAGTCTTATCTCACATCAAGGACAATTGTAGGTCTCTCCCTTCAGCACCATAGCAACAGTTGCTGAACCAAAGGTCCTAACTCAAGGACTACGTGCATTAGAAAACAATTTACTCTAGAAAATGTTGTGTATTATAGTTTTCCCTCTGGTCCATTCCACCAGAGGGCGCTGTGCTCGATGTTGATTGGTTCCTGGTTTGACAGCCGGCATATATAAAGGCTGTCAAAACTGGGCACAGCTGTTGCCTGTTAGCTACGTGCGCGAAATGTGAATGCCACGCTGGCAACCTGTTACGAATAAAAGCTGTTAACTGCTTTAAGTCCTGGCTCGCCTCTCTCTGTCCACCCGAGTTCTCCCTAGCTAGAACATTGGCGACGAAGGTGGGATCACACAGAGGAGGAGCCCAGGCAGAGCTGTTGAAAGTCACTAAGCTGAGCTGAGTCACAGAGCTGAATTTTCCCTCAGGGAAATCACTCGACGAGAGGTCGAGTGAGTCACTGAATACGAAGCGGACCGCAGATTACCCCCCACGGGAAGAAGATTCGCCTCAGGATGGCGTCGATGAACACTCTGGCTGTGTTTAATGGGGACACGGAGACTTGGGACTCTTTTATTTCCCGATTTGAATGTTTTTTAGAAGCCAACGACTATACTGATTTAACTGAGAAACGTAAGAAGTCGTGCTTCCTAAATTTATGTGGAACTGAAATGTTCAATCTGGCAGGAATATTAGTGGCCCCTCACTCTGTTCAGACAGTGTCCTGGGATGAGCTAATGGCCAAATTAAAAAACCATTACGCTCCCACTCCGTCTCGCACGACACGGAGATTTGCTTTCTACAGGCGTTTCCAACGTGAGGGAGAGTCAATAAATGAATATGTGGCAGCTTTAAGGGCTGCGGCTCTCCACTGTAAATTTAAAGATTTGGATGAGGCACTGACAGACCAAATTGTATGTGTGGGGGGTGTTAGAGACATCCGAATTCAGGGTCATCTGTTAGCTAAACCTGGGCTAGATTTACAGACGGCGCTGGATGAGGCTCGGGCAGTGGAGCTGTCAAACAAATCCACTGACGAGATACAAGGCTTTGCTAAGCTACCAACACCCGATAAGCACTCAGATGTTCATCATGAAGACGTTTTCGAGAATGATGGAGCCGATGGGAATGATGACATCCATCGTTTGAAAACGGAGCAAGCCAGAGGTCGGCAGGGTAAGAGCACCCCCCAAATTAACTGCCCTGGGTGCGCAGGCAGGCATGACAGAGCGGAGTGCCGTTTTAAAAACGCAACCTGCCTCCGTTGTGGGAATAGAGGTCACTTGGCTAGGGTCTGCAGGGCTGTCGCGCCTTGCGTGAGCGCGCTTGAAGACAGCTCGCAAAGTAACAGCCAATATGTTAGGAAACCCCTCAGATCAGGCAGGCCCCAAAGTTTCAGGAAAAAAGATTCCTGTTTCTCAGTTCAGGATGACAGGGAAGAAGCTGAAGTGGACATGATTGTCCATAGCCCACAGAGAAAGATCTTCCTCACAGTGAAACTGGAAGGCAGACCCTGCAAAATGGAGGTTGACACGGGGTCAGCCGTCTCCATTATTTCTTGGGCCACCATCAAGCGACTGGTGCCCTCCATTTCTAGAGCCAGCTTAATGCCCTGTCAGTTGAGGTTAAGGGATTTCCAGGGGAAATCCATCCCTGTCCTGGGAAAATATGTTTGTCAGGTCTCCTTTAAGCTTGCTAGCTTTAGAATGGTTTGAAGCCCTTGGGCTAGCCATTACAGGCATCAATCAAATTCAGAGCAATCCACATTTGGATATGCTCATCAAGGAGTTCCCTGATGTGTTCGGGGAGGGTCTGGGGAAGTACATTGGTACCCCCATTTCATTTAATTTAGACCCCCAGGTTCCTCCACGATGGCTGAAGCCGCGGAGAGTTCCTTTCGCCTTAAAACCAAATGTAGATGCAGAAATAGACAAGCTGCTGGCCCAAGGGGTGTTAGAGCCCATAGACCATGCCTGGTGGGAGACCCCAATAGTTATTCTAGTTAAGAGTGATGGGTCTGTGCGTCTCTGTGGGGACTTTAAATCCACTTTGAACCGGGCCCTGCAGCAGAGCGCATACCCTGTACCCGTGGTGCAGCACCTGCTGCATTCTTTGGGCCAGGGCACCATTTTTGCAAAACTAGACCTTGCCCAAGCCTATCAGCAGTTGCCTGTGGATGAGGCAACTGCTGAAGCCCAAACAATTGTCACGCATAGAGGGGCATTTAAGTGCAACCGACTCCAATTTGGAGTCAGTGTGGCACCAGGGCTCTTCCAAAATTTGATGGAAAGACTCTTACAGGGCATACCAGGCATCGTGCCTTATTTTGACGACGTCCTGGTATCTGCCCACTCCCTGACCAACCTCCTGGCCCGTTTGTGCACTGTGCTTCGTTGTTTCCGAAGCGTGGGCTTAAAGCTCAAAACAACAAAGTGTAAAATTGCGGTGCCTCAAGTAGAGTTTCTGGGTTTCCTAATTGACAGCAAAGGAATTCATCCAGCCCCAGACAAGGTGATGGCCATTAAACAGGCTCCCACGCCTACATCAAAAGCCAAATTGCAAGCTTTTCTAGGCCTTCTGAATTTTTACAACATTTTCCTGCTGCACAAGGCTTCCATTGTGGAGCCTCTCCACAGACTGCTAGACCGCTTGGCTAAGTGGCTATGGGACAAGAGGGAAGCCTCCGCTTTTGAGACTGTTAAGAAATTACTAACTTCTGACAGGGTCCTCCACCAATTCAATGAGTCGCTTCCTGTCGTTTTGACTTGCGACACCTCTCTCTACGGAGTTGGGGCTGTGTTGAGCCACCAACTGCCCTCTGGTAGGGAGGCCCCCATTGCATTCTTTTCCTGTACGTTGTCCTCTCCTGAGAGGAACTATAGCCAACTTGATCGAGAAGCTTTGGCTATAGTGGCTGGGGTGAAACGTTTTCACACCTATCTCTATGGCTGCCACTTCCACATAGTGACGGACCATAAGCCCCTGCTGGGCATCATCGCCGGGGATAGGCAGACTCCCCAGATTCTATCTCCACGTTTCACACGATGGACTGTGTTCCTGGCTGCGTACAACTACATCTTGCTCCACCAGCCAGGAAAGCATATTTGCCATGCCAACGCCTTAAGCAGATGTCCCCTGCCCATCACGCTGACCGACCCTGCTCCTGCTGCCGAGGTCCTGCTCATCAACGAGATGCACCTGCCGATTACAGCAGCTGATGTGGCTGCTCACACGCGTCGGGACAAGCTCCTCTCTAAGGTGCTGAACTGGACTATGCGAGGTTGGCCACCTAAGCCAGTGGGCACTGAGTGGCAACCTTTCTCCACACGACAACACGAACTCTTGCTTTATTGTCTTCCACTACTGCTCCAGCTATTGTTAAAGTGTTAAGCGGGTTATTTGCCACCTACGGGTTACCTGATCTTGTCATTTCTGACAATGGGCCCCAATTCACGTCAGCCATCCTGGGCTCATTCTTCACACAGC
Organism: Natrix helvetica; assembly: GCF_964273705.1. Taxonomy (NCBI): domain Eukaryota; kingdom Metazoa; phylum Chordata; class Lepidosauria; order Squamata; family Natricidae; genus Natrix; species Natrix helvetica. Next base: position 140,903,284 of record NC_138551.1, read on the forward strand.
TAGGGGTCAGACACACGTTTGTAGCCCCATTCAACCCCGCGGCCAATGGTTTGGCAGAACGCGCGGTGCGGACGGCAAAGGACGTTTTAGCTAGGCTTGGCCCCCAAAACTGGCAAGAAGACATTGACAAATTCTTACTATGGCAGCATGCCACTCCCTGCTCCACTACGAATAAAAGCCCGGTGGAGCTGTTAATGGGTCGGCGCATCAGGACCACCTTAGACAGGCTGCACCCTGATTATGCCCCAGGGCGACCCTTAGACTCCCACAGCACGCTAAAGGGTTTTGATGTCAGTGCTGCTGTCTATGCCAGAAACTACGCAGGCCACCCCCTATGGGTTCCAGGGGTAATCCAAAGGATCACGGGCCCCTGCTCTTACGTAGTGCAGCTGGAGGATGGCCAGGTGTGGAGACGACACTTGAATCAACTAAGAAGCCGGCAAGGGGCCGCAACAGAAACAAATCGAAGGCAGGGCCTACCCCTGCAAATCGCAGACTACGAGGAGCCTAGGCCCCGGTCTACCTCCCCTGCGCGATCAACAAGTAGAAATAATACAAATCCAAGGGCCTTACCTGTTCTTCCCCATGAGTCTCCAGCGATGTCTAGGTGGGAGGAGGAGAGGTCTGGGCCCAGAAGGACAGTGGTTCCAGAGGCTGGGGCAGAAGTTCTCCCCAGACGGTCCGGGTGCGTTCGGCAGCGCCCAAGGTATTTAAATGACTATGCATGCGCGTTCTAAGTGTGAAGGAGTGTTATGTACTATAGTTTTCCCTCTGGTCCGTTCCACAGAGGGCACTGTGCTCGATGCTGATTGGTTCCCGGTTTGACAGCATATATAAAGGCTGTCAAAGTAGGGCACAGCTGTTGCCTGTTAGCTACGTGCGCGAAATGTGAAGCCGCACTGGCAACCTGTTATTTAATAAAGCTGCTAGCTGCTTGAAGTCCTGGCTCGCCTCTCTCTGTCCACCCGAGTTCTCCCTAGCTAGAACAACTTTCCTCCTGCATTTTTCTCTCTGCTTCTTCTCCTTCTCCTTCTCCTCCCTTGGAAAGAATTTGATTGAAATGTCTGTGGAGAATCTCCGTAATCCAGGTGATAGTTGTCTCAAGGTGCTTTTTTTTTCTTTCAAAAGGCAACCGGACTATTTTTTATTTGAGGACTGTTGAAATAAACGTCCATCTGGGTTCAGCTCCAAGTGGGGGAAAAGACACTGGAGACTGCTTGGAAAGATGGTTTAATGGTGGACAGGATCACATGGCTTGAGCTCCTGAACAGAAAAGGGGGATCACATGCTTCCAGATGTTGGGTGAAGAAGAAAAAGAGAAGAGAGCAAGAAGGGCTGAAAGTCCCTGGCTTTATACCCTCTGTCTGGCCCCACCTCTTGGTTTCCTGTTCCTGTGTAAGTAATGCATTCTGATTGGTTGTCAGACTCCCATGGGGCCATGCAGGGGCAACTCTCTAGGCTGTGTTTTGAGTCCAAGTTTGAATTTCCAGATGCCATGTGGTGAGTTTCTGTGGAAGGCTAATCCTTCTTTTATTATGTAAAGTAGATTAGCTCAGGCTTTAATGGCTCATTGACAAAGTGGGGTGGGCAGGAAGCTGCAAGGAGCTACTCTGTCTTTAAAACATGTTTCTCCCTTTTCACATCCAGGGAAATGTAATATTCTGCCTTTTCAATATTTTCTAGGATATTTCATTTTTCTAGGACAGGGCTACATCAGGATGAAGAGGAAGAGTTTTTCACTTGTTACCCAAGAAGCTTCATCAGTTATAACTGGATGGTGGTGGAGGGGGGGGAGGATAGGTCTGAGAGGATGTGGAGGGGGGAATGAAGGGATTGTATTTCTTTGCAGGCATCTGGTCCTTAGCACTCCCTCTCCCTGAGGGCTGTTGGGGCCACCTGGGGGCTTATCTGGGCCTTCAGGGCCACCTGGGTCATGTGTGCAAATGGAACCTTCTTGGAACTGTGCTAGCCAGGAGATCAACCAAGAACTCACAGTGAACCCCCTGCTGGACTTTCAAAGCACCTGGAGGCCTTTTGTGGGGGTCCCCAGGCAGCCTCCGAGATGGCCATGTCAAAGGGGCCCCACTCTGCCAAGAGCATCCACACAACCATAAGACGGGCCACCGTGTCTCCCTAAACCAGTTTATGGACGGGTGTGGCAAGACATCGGATGACCCCACCTACCTTGCCATGCGCACCTCCACAACCCCAGTGGCAGTTTATTTAGTAAGCTAAGAAACTTCAGGATCTCAGTGTCTTCTATGAATACAGAAGGACAACAAAGAAAATCTCAAGGAACTAAAAGCTTCCAGCCACTCTGTGACGTTTCCCCCATTTACCCAACAATATAGCCCAGAGACTGCAACTTTTCTGCCTCTTAGTCAGCAGTTATGCAAAAATTGGTATTTTTTAGAATAGGTGGAAAATTACATTTCACTTCAATCAGAAGGAATTTAAAAATTAGCTCCAAAACAGAAATATTTCTCCTAGGAATTTTACCTGAAATTTCTAATAAAGAGAATGTATATTTGATTATTCATGTATTAACCGCAACTAGAATTGTATTTGCACAACATTGGAAAAGTGGAGAAATTCCCATTGATGAAAAGGTGATAAGGAAAATGTTAGAATGTGCAGAAATGAACAGATTAACACTAACAATTAGAGAAAAAGAAAAAAAACTGAGTATTAGGAGATATGGAAGATATTTTATCAATGGCTGCAGAATAAAAAAGGAGCTGTGGTCTGGCTTCTGGTTTAATGACCACAAACCAGAAGCCAGACCACAAACCAGAAGCCAGACCACAGCTGCATTATTAGCCACTTTAAACCCCTCAGATCCATACATTAAGCAAACTGATGCCCACCACGGAGATGTGGCACGACCACAAACACGAAGCCAAACAACAGTAAAGCAGCTCACCAGCTCAAGTCCCTCTGCAACTCAGACTAACACAAGCACAACCAGGCCCCCACCCAAACAGAACACGCCCCCATCCAATCAGAGCACAGCCAAACTCCCATCCAATCAGAACACAGCCAAGCCCCCTACCAATCAGAATACACCTCCACCCAATCAAAATGCAGCCAAGCTCCCACCCAATCAGCACAAACCCCCACTGGCAGTTAAAAGGAGGAACCGGCTGAGATCTCACATTGCTCCTGGAAGCACCAAGCCGGAAGCACCAAGCCGGAAGCACCAGCCTGAAGATGATGAATGAGACTTCATCGAAACGTCGTGAAGACACTTCCAATTCTACGCGGGAGAAAACCCGAACAACCAAAGACACACACACACACACACACACACACACACACACACACACACACACACACACACACACACATATATATATATATATATATATATATATATATATATATATATATATATATATATATATAATCTTCATTTCCAGGCTCCTTTTTTATTCTTTTTTTTATATATATATAAAATGAGAATAAGGATGTTTAATTTTAAAATGTATTATTATTATTATTATAAGATATTAAGAAGAACATGGAGAGCATTATAATGTTTAAATGTTTAATATACTATAATATTAAGCTTAGTGAAATAATGTTATATGAATGTGAATGAGATGGAAAATGGTGAATGATGTTGCACAGAGATGTTTGTAACCAGACGATACACTGCAGATGGACAGATGGACTGTTTATGTTTGTAAATGAAAAATAAAAAAAACTTTTTATAAAAAAAATGAGCTCCAACTGAGGAATAATATATGGAGTTCTGCTATAAAAGAAAATCTGCATCAAGCCCAACTTTTAACATTAGACAAGGTTAAAGGCTTCTGATTGCTACCTTTGTGTTAACAAGACAGGATCCCTGGAGTTAAGTGTCATCAACCTAGAGTGTCACCAAACTCCACAGCTTTGGGTGACCTTCCCCAGCCGTCTCTGGAGTCAAGGGACCATGTTGAAGGACAGCAGAAGTCCATTCCCTTGTTATTGAGCTATCTTCATCCAGCATCACTTTCTGGACTTGTCCTAACAGGAAGGACTGCAACCACAACAGAACAGAGCCCCTGCGGGGTGTAGCTGTGATTTTTCACTAACATGTTTTTTTCCAGCCTTTCCTCTACACATGGAGCCCAGAGGTTCAGGATCCCAAGAGGAGAAGTTGCTACTCAGAGTAATTATGACCCTCAGGGCTTTTGAGATTTTATGCTACATCTCCAGTAACTATCTTTGATGTAAACATCAGACTGAAACAACATTGAAGACAACTTTCATCAGAAAAGGATAAATTGCTTAGCTTGCGTTCTATGTGACACAAGTTTTGGGAGAGGAAGGGGCTCTGCTCTTGAATGTGCCTTTCCCTCCTTTCCAGATGAAGTTCAGATTGTCTTTATTTGAATCAGGAAAGCCACTGGCACTTCCATCTTGTGAGAAGGCTTTGAATTCCTCCAACTGTTCCTGTTGTTTGTGTTAAAAACTGGAAGGAGATTAATAAAGCCCTCAGAAGGATGGGCCTCCTGCTTCTTCTTCTTCTGATGCTGTTGGTGTCCCATCCAGTCTCTGGGAAGCTGAGAATGAAATGCCCGCTGAATTTGGAGCACCAGGATGAAATTAAACCATGGAGCTTTTATGAGCCAGGAGACCATCTCATTAGTATAGTCACAACTTCAAAAGAAATATCTGATATAATATTTTCTTTCACTAGTGCTCCTAGTCAGATTTATTTGTAAGTCATTCTAGGTGATGGGGCTGCATTCCCTCCACTTGCAGATCTAACACACTCTTTCCTTTCTTCTTATTCCATTTACTTCTATATAGCAGGACCTGACTAATTTCCTGAATGATTTTGACTTCTATGCTTCCCTGATTTTGTGGAAGAGACTCAGATGCAAAGATGAAGTCCAGATCATTTCCCTTTCCTAGTTCAATCCCAAGTTTATCGCTTAAATATTGATCTTTGTCTAAAGTCATTATTTAAACAGTTGTAGTTTCTCTTCCAGCCCTTTTCCATATTTGGGTAACTGATTGGTTTTGGATCAATAGGGTCTATTTAAGATTCAGTAGGCTTGTGGAGACAAAAAGGATTAAATTATTTTTTAAAAAAAATGTTGCTTTGGATTATAATAACATGAACATTTTTTACAATAGGGATGCTTATGGTTTGTCCAAATTCATACGGATAATTTTTGCCATTCAAGTGATGAACAAGAATTCCCAGTTCCTGCACAATCTCACACTTGGCTACAACATTCAGGACAACTATATGAACACACTTAGCACTTCAGATGCCTTGCTGGACCTGCTCTCCACTGGAGAAGCCAATGTCCCCAATTACAGCTGTGGAAGGAAGGACAACATTTTGACTCTTCTTGATGGAGCTAGAGAGGAAATATCCATCCAGATGTCAACATTAGGAGGCACCTACAAAGTTCCACAGGTTTGTGTCTGTTTCTTTTTCTCTGCCTGGTCAAATGAATGAGATATTGGTGGTTGAGCAATAGATTCAATCATGTCTTCTCCATGGAAATCAAGATCTGCTTTTCAATCTATTAGCAAGCTTGTCAATTATGTTTTACTCTATTATGCTCATCTGTTGGCCCTATTGTCATGTTCATTTTTACACATAATTAATACCTGATGTATCCAGTTGGATTGAAGTTGACAATAGTAGTATATATACATACACATACGTGTACACATACACATACACAAAATGGAATAAAAAGGTCTCTAGCAATCGCAGACCGATGTCATGGTCCCGAGTAATGAGCCCAATTGAATCAGGACGTTGAGGCTTCAGTCAGGCTCAAAAGATCTTTTTATTGAGTACATCATATTGGCACGTAGAAAGGTGAAGCTGGCTCTTAGTAATTCCCGTTCTTTTGAGTAGTTAAAAGAATGGAAACTTCCCACCCCCGTCAAGTGTCCTAGGTCACGTTGACCAATCAGCCCAGCAGCAGTTTCCCCCTCAGTCTCGGCAGATGTTCATTGCAGTGACCTTGGTTCTCACACTGAGCCTGGTCGGTATTTTGTCTAGCAGTTTAAGACACCACATTCCAATACTCCCCCCCCCAGCAATGCTGCTTCATTTTTGTAGGGGAGGTGGTTCATAAGAGAATCTCAAAACAAGTCAGGGTTTCTATTTCATCTTATCCACAATTATTTTTGAGTTTCTTTTTCACGCTTTCCTGATTCTCAGGATCAAGTTGCCCTTCCTTCCTTCCTTCCTTCCTTCCTTCCTTCCTTCCTTCCTTCCTTCCTTCCTTTCCTTCTCCTCCTCCTCATTTCTATGTTGCTTCTCTCTTTTTAAAAAAATTAAATTGTTTTTATTGAATAAACATTAAAAACATTGGACATAGAGCGACCTTTCTGGCTTTGTCATTTCCATACATATTTTAACATAACAACAAATACAGTTTCTACTTATTGTACAAAGCTACATTAATCTTATTAACATATCCCTTATCCTCCTTTATATATTTATCTATGTATTATCCAGTTCCAATTTTACAATCCTCAAAATATTCTATTCTGACTCCTTTTCCTCATTTCCAACCATTGATACATTTTGTTCCAAATTTCATAATATTCTGTCTCGTCTCTATTTTTGATTTCTAGAGTCAGTCTTTCCATTTCTGCACAGATCAAAATTTTCAAGAATACAAATTTATTTATATTCTTCATTCATATTCTTTTTTAGTTAATTTTTTTTGCATTCTGTTTTAATGCATGAACTTCTTAATGTCCTATGTCCTGCATTATGCAACATGATATGACTTAATGGCTAATAAATAATAAACTATTCTATTCTGTTCATCAGAACAAAGCTGGACTTATTAAAAGATAATATTTTGGACTTGAACTAACCCCAAGTATAACACAGCATTCATCACTGCTTTTTCAGATCAGTGATAAAATTCCTTCAGAGGCTTTGAGCGATAAAAGTCAATTCCCCTTTTTCCACCCGTTGTTCCCCAGAAAAGCCATCCTATACCCAGCAATTGTCCAGCTGCTCCTCCACTTCAGATGGACCCTTATTGGCCTCTTTGCTTCAGACACAGAGGAGGGAGAGAATTTCATGAGGAGTCTCCCTCCTGTGCTTGTCAGGAATGGAATTTGTGTGGTTATAGCACAACAATTCTCAAAGACTGGACACGCAGCCTCCCTCAAGGATGCCCTCTCTAAGTGGAGACAAGTCAACGTCTTTGTTCACTTCATGGAAGATGTTTTCCTTTGGGACAGAATTCTTCCTTTCCATGAAACACTTGAAGATCTGCCAGGAGCCATTGAAAGGAAAGTCTGGATCTTAACAATACTGGGATCATTTAAACTTGCAAAGCACAGACTTTTGAAATACATCCATAGTGCTTGGTCCTTTCCTTTTAAGGTGAAAAAAGGACCACTGGATGATGCCTTTAAACCCAGTTTATTTGTGGAACGCCAGTTTCAATATCATTATTTCCACTGTTCTGTTTCAAAGCATGTCTTTTCTGTCAAAGGCCAGATTAGATGCAGCCAGAAATCCCCACTGGAGACCCAAAAGAAAGAGAACAGGATCCAAATCACAAATATCTTGCATGTGTATGAGATCATAAAGACACTGGCCCTTGCCTTGAATGCGGCCTATTCTTCCAGATCTAGGAGGAGAAGAAAAGAGGACAGAGAGAGGCTGGGGTCTCCAAGGCTGCAGCCATGGCAGGTATGGGGTCGGTCAAAGATCCATCAAAATTATTCCATTTCAAAAAGTATCCAAATGAGACAGAGGGGTACAAAAAGCCAATAGTTTTGGCCAATGTAATCACTCAGAGGATAAAGTTCCAAAGAGAGGCATTAAAACAGATATATTTTGATATTAAACACTTTCATTTTAAAAAGGATATGTGCATTTTTAAAAGATTTTTTTTTAAACATACAGAGACAAACAAAACATAATATATAAAACCCTTCTCAATTTCGTAAAACATGTTGTTTGGTTACAAGCTTTTGTGCATCAATCTTTACAATTATATATACAATCACTGGTTATCCATCAAGCATAGCTAAATACATCACTATGATTGAGCATTATGTATTTGATTACAGTTAATATTCCTTCATTTTAAACAAACCTTGTTCCCTTAGATCCTTAATTACCTATTTAATAACAATAAATCTTTATAATATCACCTATCTCTTTCTAATGTTTTTACAAAACAAAAGAATTTTCTGTCAATTTATGTTTGTACATCATTACTTTCAATTATGCATAGTATCACCAATCATCCATCAAGTGTACAGTACTTGTGTATTATGTATTCAACCACCGATGATATTCTTTCATTGTTAAACCAAATAATTACTAAATATTCAATTCGTATATGTACCAATTTTTCATTACATCGTTATTAATCTATTTAACAACAAAATGCCTTTCTAATATAATAAAATCACTACTTACAATTATGCATAGTATTCAAATCATCCCACAAATATACATAGATTCATTATTATCCTTATGCATCATATATTCAAACACTCTATTTAATAACAAAATGCTTTTATATATCAGCTATCACTTTCTAGTGAAGCATAACTAACATTTTCATTTCCAGATTTTTTTATCTAACCATTGATAAAACAAATCCCATACCTTATAAAATTGCTCATCCTCTTGTTCTCTAATTTCAAATGTCAATTTACTCATTTCAGCACACTCCATTGTTTTTTGAATAACATCCTCCTGCATTGGTATTTTCTCATTTTTCCAATTTTTTGCAAATACAATTCTAGCAGCTGTTAAGACATTTACAATCAAATATTTCAAGTCTTTATTATATGTTTCTGGTATAATTCCCAATAAAAAAGTTCTGGTTTAAAGTATGTGTTTATGTATCATTTTCTCCAACCACCTGTGGATTTTAGTCCAGTATCTTTTAGCTTCAATACAAGTCCACCACATGTGGTAGTATGAACCCGGCGTCTGATGACATTTCCAACACTTTTCTGATTTATTCTTGGACATTCTTGCTATTCTCGTTGGGGATAGGTGCCACCTGTAAAACATCTTATACAAATTTTCTTTATATGCAGTTGACATTGTCGTTGTATAGTTTTGAGACCACAGTTTCTGCCATTTCTCTAAATCTATTCCATGCCCAAAGTTTTTCCCCCAAGCTATCATAGTTTCTTTAACTTGTTCTTCCTGTAACTTAACCTCTAATAGGTGGCCATATAATTTTTAAATTACTTTTTCATCAGTACCTGTTAAAATTTTGTCTAAATCAGTCATTTTATTATAAAAAGCTTTCATTTTTCGATCTTCATTATATCTAGAATGTATTTGCACCTATGAGTACCAATTCATTTCAATTCCTTCCTGTTTCAGCTTTTGCATAGATTTAAGTTCACCCTCTGCATTCAATAGTTCAGCATATCTAACTGTTTGTTCCTTTTTATATATTATTGAATATGAAAAGGCTTTAATGGTTGATATCCAGACTGGAATTTTTAAGTAATGTAACCTTTTAACCTTCTCCCAATTTAATAACAAAGCCTCTCTTATATAGTGTCTTCTGAAGTAACCATGTGCTTTAGTTCACTTATACCATAGAAAAGTATGCCATCCAAATAGTAAGTCATGACCGTCTAAATTCAAAAGCCTAGCATTTCTTAGTATTATCCACTCCTTAATCCACATCAAATTTATTGCCTGGTAATATAACTCCCAGTTGGGTAAACCCAATCCTTCTCTTGTTCTAGCATCTTGTAACACTTTGAATTTTATTCTTGCTTTTCCCCCCTGCCAAATAAACTTCAGCACCATTTTATTTAAATCTGCAAAATAGTCCTTTCCCAACCTAATTGGAATTGTTTGGAACAAATATAGAATTCTAGGTAGAATGTTCATTTTGATTGTAGATATTCTCCCTATCATTGATAGTTGTAGGTTTTCCCATTTCATCAAGTCAGTTGCAATTTGTTGCTTCAGTCTAAGATAGTTATCCTCCTTAAGAGTACTACATCTAGCTGTTAGATAAATCCCCAAGTATTTAACCTTGTTAGTAACTTGAATCTCCAAGACTTCCGCCAATTCTTCTTTTTGTCTGGATGGTATGTTCTTTGTCAAAATCTTTGTTTTGTCTTTATTTATTTTCAAACCTGCAACTTTTCCATATTCCTCAATTCTTTCTATCAATTTGGGTGCAGTTTCCAATGGCTCCTCAAGAATAAAAACCAAGTCATCTGCAAACACTTGCAGCTATATTCTTCTTTTTTTAATTGTCATTCTTTTTATTTCTTCCTCTTCTCTAATCTTTCTATTTAGAACTTCTAGTGTTAAGACAAAAAGTAACAGTGATAATGGACAGCCTTGTCTCGTAGCTTTTTTTATTTCAATAGAATCTGTCAGTTCTCCATTTATCATTATCTTAGCTGTTTCTTTACGGTATACAGTTTGTATAGCTTGAATAAATTTCTTACCAAAATTCATTTGTTCCAATTGTTGAAACATAAATCGCCAATTCACATTATCAAAGGCCTCTGCGCATCAAGAAACATCAAGGCCATTTGCTTTTCAGGATGAGCCTCGTAGTACTCCAAGGTGTCCAAAATTATTCTCATATTATCTTTAATTTGTCTCTTTGATAAAAAGCCATTTTGATCCGGGTGGATAAACCCATTTAAATATTTTTAAGTCTCTCTGCCAGTATTGATGCAAATAGCTTATAGTCTGAATTTAGCAAGGAGATTGGTCTATAGTTCTTAATTTGTGTAAGATCTGCCTCCTCTTTAGGTAGCAATGTAATATATGCTTCTAACCATGATTTAGGTATTCTGCTCTCAGACATCACTTCATTCATAACTTCTAGAAGAGGGAGAGACAAGGATTCCTCTAGTGTTTTATAAAATTCCACTGGAAGACCATCCGGTCCCGGAACCTTCCCATTGTTTTGTTTTTTAAGAGCTTCAGTTAACTCCATCATCGTTATTTTACCTTCTAATATAGTTCTAGTATCGTCTGGTATCCGGGGAAGATTGGCTTTCTGTAAGTATTGCTTAACTCCTCCCTCTTCTATAGTCTCTTGTTCATACAACTTAGCATAGTAGTCTTGTATAATTTTCTTCTTCTCAACATTTCCATACTAAATTTGTCCTTGTTCAGCTCTTAATTGCTGTATTTTCTTTACCTCTCTCTCCTTTTTCAGTTTATATGCCAACCATCTGCCTGGCTTATTTGCATTTTCAAAGTAGTTCTGTTTAGCACCTCTGATTTTTTGTGCCAATTCCTCCTTTTCCAGTAGATCCATTTTGTATTTAATTGTATCCATTTTTATTTTAATGTCTTTTTTTGTGGAGATTTCTGTAACACTTTTTCCAGTATCTTGTAATCATTCTCTAAACCTTTACATGTTTGTTGTTTCTTTAAGTTTCTCTTTCTTGTGTAGTCTATTATCAGACCTCTAGTAAAGACCTTCATTGTATCCCAAAGGTTCTGCATAGATGTATCTTCTTTTGTATTTTCTTTAAAGAAGAAAACCAATTCTTTTTCCATTTTCTGTACAAAATCTTTCTCTTTCAATATCGTATTATTTAATGTCCATCAAGATCTTGTCCTTTGGCATCTCCATTTAATTGTAATTGGATTGTGGTCTGCCCAAGTGCTTGTTTCAATCTCAACTTCTTGTACATTGCAAGTCAAATCCACTGAGTCCCATATCATATCAATTCTGGAGAATGATAAGTGTCTATTTGAGAAAGTATATTGTTTTTTGTAGGGTTTCTTTCTCTCCAAATATCTTTTAGGTTTATTTCATCTATCATCCTGAAAAAGGATTTCGTAAGTATTTTTCCATTTAACTTTGTTGTTTTATGTATTTTATAGTCCATGTTCTGATTTATAACGCCATTGAAGTCTCCCATCATACAAATATCAGCATAGTCTAAATCACAAATTTTCTTGTGGAGTTTTTTATAGAATTCATCTTGGTTTTCATTAGGTGCGTAGATTGCAATTAAGAGTATTTTCTTAGTATTATCCATAATTTCCACCATCAAAATTCCATCTTCATCTATATAAATTTGTTTCACTGGAGTTTTATCTTTAATGTAAAAAAATCACTCCTCTTTTCTTGCAGTCCGCCAATGAAGTAAATATTTTCTCAAGTTTTGGTTGTACTAGTAGATGTTCATGTCTTTTTTGGATGTGCACTTCTTGTAGAAAGATTATGTCTGATTTTAACTTTTCTAATTTATGAACTATTTTCCTTCTTTTAATTGCTGAATTAAGTCCATTTATATTAATTGTAACCATTTTTTCTTCCATGTTTATATTTTATATGTAGGATTTATAGCTCTAGTTGATCTTGATTCTCGTTGTTCTCTGACATCTACACCACCTACGGCTCCTTCTTCAATATCAATCCCACCTACAGCACCTTCTATTTTCTCAGTCTCGATTATGGGTGCCTCTGGTAGTTGTACCAGTAGCTCTTCCTTTCCAGTCTTCTCAGCCACCCGTCTCAAGTGTTCTGCATAGAAGGCTTCTCCTTTTTTGATTGTATCAATTCTGGATCTTTGTCCTTGCCATACAAATATTAAACCTTCCGGTATAAGCCATCTATAATTAACACCTTTCTTGAGCAGAATCTTAGTCAGGAATTGATATTCTCTTCTCTCCCACTCTTCTTGGAATTTGTTTTAAAACTACAATCTCCTTGCCTTTATGTTCCAATTTTCTATCTATTGTTTTCTGCAATATTTGTAACTTAATTGCTTTCTTGGTGAATCTTACGTGGACTTCTCTTGGAAGAGCATTCCTCGCTGCATATCTTGTGTGTACTCGAAATGCCTCATCTATGCCATCCATCATCTTCTCTTGGGGTATCTCTAACACGTCTGTCAATATTTCAGATATTATTTGTAGCAGGTTCTCTTCCTTTTCTTCTACTATGTTTTGAAATCTTAAGAAGTATTCAGACCGGTCCATCTCCCATCCTAATATTCCACTGCTTTCTTTTTCCATGTCACTCAATCTGCTGTCAAATTCCTCAGCCTTCTTCTCTCTTTGTTCATCCCTTTCTTCAATTTTTTGCAATCTGTCCTCATATTTCATCATCCATTGTTGAATATTTTCTATTTTTCCCTCTGTTTTAACTGGCTTTTGTTCTATATTTTCTGTTCATTGTTCTATTGTCTCGATCCTCTTTTCCATACTTTCAGACCTCCTTACCAGAGTGTCTAGTTTCCCTTCATTGCTATCAGCTCTTGCTTGTAATTTCTGTATTCCTTGCATGACTGCCTCTAGCGTTATACCCTTCTCTTTTTCCTTTGGATCATCATCTGTATTGATCTTTGTCCTCCTGCCATTGAGGAGGCAGGGGTTGTTGTTGTGGAACCCACAGGTGTTGTCTTTCTACTCATCTTCCGGGTTTTTTTCTTTTTATGTTTTGATCCAGTTGACATTAACTATAGTAAAAATCCCAGATAACCACTGGAGTGTCACAAAAAATGTAAATCAAGAACAATGGATGAATAGTGAAAGTAAGCAAAGTGTGCCAAGAATAAAAAAGAGAAAATATAAAAAAATATAAAAATCCAAAAAGAAAATAAAAATAAAAATCTTAGCAGCCTTATCCAATTAATTCCAATTTATGAGTTCTAATTTAAAAAAAGAAAAAGCGCAATGTTATGAGTAAGAGGGGAAAAAAGGATAAAGGAAAAAGAAATATTTTGGTTAAAGATTTCTTTAGTTCAGTCCACTTAAGTTTAAAAACAAACCATCCAAATGTCTCAAATATCTCAAAAAAGAAAAAGGAAAAATAGTATTCAAAACTTCAAAACTTCAAAGCTTCAGAGAAAAAAGGAAGAGGGCAAGGGAAAAAATCATCACCTCCCTGGCAGAGTAATATAAACATTGTCACCAGAAAAAAAAAAGAGGAAGTTCAAAGTTGTTTTCTTTTGATCTGAGGCCCTTCCAAGGTCACTCCAATCTTTCCCTTAGATGTTTTTGTTCATCTTCCAAAATAGGTTTCCAGACACTAGAGATCTCACAAGAAACACCTGTATAGACAACCGTGTTCCTGCCACTATCAGGTCTTAGCCTTGAATGGAAGAATTTCTCTCTAAACAATTCCCGCAATAAAAATTAGTAACTTTGTTTCAAGTCCACTAGGTGGCAGTGATAAATTGTATCCAATCTCAATCCTTGCCTCTTTCCACTCTGCCTTTAAACAAAAAACAAAAAAGGAGCGCAGTAAGTGAGAAATAGCAAAAAAAAAAAAAAAAACCCACTAAGAAAAAGGGAAAAGGGTTTTTTTTAAGGAGTTAAAAATTAAGTATATTCAGTTCACCCACAGTCAAAAAAATAAAGAGAAAGCACCAAAAGCAAATCCACCTTAAGTTGCAGTGAAAGTCCAGCCTGGCTTCCGACAATAAAAAGGGGAAGTTTTCAATTGGCTGTGCTTAAATCCACCATTTAGTCTCTAGTCAGCCTCTATTTTGAATTAAATTTCCAAATTTAGGGTGTACTCTTTCCAATAGAAAAAAGTTAAAAACTCTCACCAAAACAACATGCTTCTCTCCTGCTCTTGTATTTAGGAGCTGTCAGCAGCTTTGGCAGCCTGCGGGCTGACTCTCGATCACTGGCAAGAGGGGCTGTTTCCGGGTCTCCAGAGACTTTGCGGGTGTCTCTGGGTCCACAGGATCTGCCCCTTCATTCCACCATCTCTACGGGACAGTTTAGGTCCGAATTGGACCATCCAAGTGACTCGGGGTCAACGGCAATTCCGGAGGTGCTGGAAAAGCCGCAGTTTCGCCGTGATGCGTAGCTCTGCCTCTCCAGGATATGTGCATTTTTAAATAAATTTATGTCTTTAAGTGTTTGTGATTAGCACTGTTGAATTTTACCTTCATAAATTTCAAGGAGCCCCTGAGACTATCTAGTCCAACCCCTCCTCTCTGCCGGAACCCCATTTTTTCTGACTGATGGTCGCTCAGTTTTTGCATTAAGAGAATCAGTGATGGGAGACTGAACCCTCATTCTCTGTCTCAGCTCTAAAATGGCTCCTCTTTTAGGGTGTTTTTCCTCTCATTCAGCCAGAATCTCCTGTAACTGAATTCATTTTTCTATGTCTGAACTCTGGAATAACAGTGAGCAGATCTTAAGCTTCTGTCTAACATCATTCAGTGATTGGAAGAAGGCTGCATCCTCCCTTCTCCAACCGAGAGACTGTGTCATTTGGAAAAGGGACTGCTAGACCAGACATGTCAAACTCAAGGCCCATGGGCCAGATCTGACCCATGATGATGTTGTTAGATCTGGCCCACAGGGCTGCAAGAGGACAGCCCTCACAGCCAAGACAATGGCCCACCTCAACCTGGCTGGAGGCTCCCTCTGGAAGGAAGGAAGGAAGGAAGGAAGGAAGGAAGGAAGGAAGGAAGGAAGGAAGGAAGGAAGGAAGGAAGGAGATTGGAATGAGAGGGAGGGAGGGTCTGAGGGGAGTCCTGCCTTAGCACTTGGCCACCAGCAGCCCTACTGCCCTTTTTCATCCCCTTGCCCCCTCCTCTTGGCTTTTCCTGGTGGTATCCCATCCTATCACTGAGAATTCTTTGCTTACAAAGCCGCCTCCTCTTGCATGGAGAGGGAGTGGGCCTACCTCTGACCCATGCACTTTGCCCTCCTGCACCCACCATGAGTAACCTGGCCAAGGAGAGCAAGCACAGCAGCAGTAGCCTCAAGGAGGAGGTAAGAGTGGCTGGGCACCCCCTTAGAGAAACAGGGCTGGGCTGGGCTGTAGGGTCCAGTGCCCCAGGAGCTCAAGGGCCGGGCTGGCCGCTTGCCCTTCCTTGCCCAGAACCTGCCCCACCATCCAGGGATCCTCCAAGAGGCCTGAGAGGGACGGCAAGGCTCCTCTGATGGCCGAGGCTTTGGCGCTTGCCCTGGTTTCACCTTCCTCCACTGTAGACCTCCAGATCCCTCTCTCAGTCTTGCCTGCCTCCCCCCCACCAAGGAGGCAGCGGACGATGTTGCTGCATATGGAAGCGCAGAGGAGAAAGTTTGCAGGAAGCAAGTCCTCCTCCAAGTCCATCTTCTGCCTTGAGAGATCTCTGGAGGAAGGGGTGGGAGGGGGGAGCTGCATGAGGGGAAGCTGCCCCAACAAGCCAGCATCCTTTCCACCCGTGATTGGAAACTGGGATTCCCTTTCAAGAAGGCCCAGCCTCCCTCGTGGTGCTCCCCTGCCTCCTCCTCCTCTTGGTCTCCAGACACCTCTCAAGGCAGAGTTTGGACTCAACGACTTCCTGCAAACTTTCTCTTCTGCACTTCCACATCCTCCTCCTGCTTTGCTCAGAGGAGGCACCAGACAGGGAAATGCCAATGATGTCTGGGATTGGGAGAAGAACGTCTCCGGGTGCTGTGCAGCCACATGCACATGCACACACACTTACACACATACACACCATTCCAAGCTTGGAGACTTTTATCCACATTGGAGCTTACAAACTGCCAATCATGTCTGGGCTTTGAGAGAAGGCCCTCTCCTTCCCTAGGGTATAAAAGTTTCCAAACTTAGAATGTGGTGTGTGTGTGTGCGTGCAAGCTTGACTGCCAGCAGTTTGAGGAGGCGAGGAGTTTATAGGCCACCGATTTGTCCCCATGTCAAATTAGTCGGTGAAACTTGTTCCATCCTGACCCAGCCATCCCGAGTCAGACGCGCCCACTGAGCGGTGGTGAGCCACCCACACCCACCCAGCCATTCCTACCCAGCTATGCCCACCCAGCTATGCCTACCTATGCTGTGAGTTATCATAGTCTTGACAAATGATATATTGTATGTTTTCCTAATTATGTATATTTGCAACTGTAGAAGATTCAAATGTGGACCATGTGGGATAAGTAATAAACTTTTCTGCTTTTAAAATTCCTGGATGTTCCCACTCTAGTTCCATCCTTTCCTGGAGAAGAATGAGTTTCACAATGTTTCCATCACAAAACTCTACATGGATCAAAATGGAGATCTAACAGCGGATCTAGGCTTTTTGGGCTTCATAGTTCTGCCCAATGAGGATCTTAGGGAAGACGTTCTGGGTTTTTTTCAAAGGCAGAAAGTTATTATCAGAGAAAATGTCATTTCCCGGTTAAAGTTGCTCAACAAGGTAGGAAAAAGTGGTGGGTCTTTGTATCCATGATAGTTGGTGTCATCTAATTGTAATTCTTCAACAGGAAGGACCTTTTCTCAGTTACTGATCTGGGCCTTAGAAATATCCCTTTGGGACAAGGCTTCATTCTCCTGTCCCCTGTGCTGACTTACCTTCCCAGTTCGGGGGACACATTCTCCTGTCCTCACCTCCACACCTCATCTCACTCCAGTTCTAGAAACTAGGCAGTCAGTTTCAGTCTTAGTTCACTGGCTTATCAGTCAAATCAGTTGAAGAAATAAATATGCAAATCAACAAAAAAACATCTTTTCAAGTTGTTTTTTTCTCTTTGTGTCTTAACGGAGAGATGGTTCTGGACTCCTTTCAAAGGGGAGCAGCTTTGTAAGGTTTTATGTAGTCCAGAAGGGAACTTTCCAGATCCTACTGGTCAGAGTTTCTTGTTTCATCCCACTATTATTCTATTTTAGGGAGTGTTGGTGGCCTATGGTTTAGATGCTGGGCTTGTCAACCAGAAGGCCACCAGTTTGAGACACAAACAGCACATGATGGGGTGAGATTCCACTGCTTCCCCCAGCTCCTGGCAACCTAGCAGTTCAAAAGCATGAAAATGCCAGTAGAGAAATAGGTACCACTTTGGTGGGAAAGTAACATTGTACTGTGAGCCTCAGCATCAGGGGTGGGTTTTAGCCGGTACGCACCTGTATGATGTAGCCGTTTGTGAAATTTAGCATGTCTTCCCATACCCGTTCTTGCGGAGGCCACATACCAGAACACTCCCTCCCATGACCTGCCCCCTTGCTTGCCCCCTCCCGCCTGCCCAGTCACCACTCGCTCATTCGCCCCGCCTGTTGGCACCAGGCTTGCCCCATCCACCCACTTCCTTTGCTGGAGCGTAGGATTGGGAGAAGCCCAGATGGAGTGCGCTCCCTTCTCTTTGACAGCTGCCTCATTTCCAATCCATGCAGAGGAAAGAAAAATATGGATTTCTTCCCCCCCCCTTGGAACCAGGTGGCTGTCAAAGAGAAGGAAGCGTGCCCCACATGACTTCTTCAAATAGCCAAAGAAGGAACAGGAGGGGAGTTCGGCTGTTAGAAAAGCCCATGTGGCATGTGCGCCCTTCTCTTTGACAGCCACATTGTTTCCAATTTGGGGGGGGGAATCCATGCAGAAGTAGGAAAAACATGGATTTCTCCCCTCCCCCCATAGGAAACCAGGTGGCTGTCAAAGAGAAGGGAGCATGCCCCAAGTGGCTTCTTCAAATACCCGAAGAAGGAACAGGGGGGGGGAGTTCGGCTGTTGGAAAAGCCCACATGGCGTGCACTCCCTTCTCTTTGACAGCTGCCTCATTTCCAATTGGGGAGGAGGGAAATCCATGCAGAGGGAGGAAAAACATGGATTTCTCCCCCCCCCCATTGGAAACCAGGCAGCTGTCAAAGAGAAGAGAGCGTGTACCACATGGCTTCTTCAAACAGCCGAACTCCCCTCCTGTTCCTTCTCTGGCTGTTTGAAGAAGCCACGTGGGGTGCGCTCCCTTCCACAGATGAAGAAGGAACAGGAGTGGAGGACTCGCCCACCCCGCCAGGTTCCCCCAGGGCTCTGTGCCACCCAGAAACAACGGGGTCGAAGGAGGGTCCCTCCTTGTCCTGGGATCCTCCAGGGAGGAGCCGGGGACCTCACTGGACCTCATTCCGGCTATCGTTTCTCTCTCGCCCTCCATTTGCGGGAGCAAGGCAGGGCAGCGGGCGCCTATGCAACCTCGCCCTGTGCCTTTGGTGCCTGAAGCCCCTGGGGCCAGTACCGAAGGTTTGGCACCCACAGTCAGGGCGTGGGGGAAGCCAAGTCCTGCCGATCTTGGCTGGCCTGAGCACTGGCCACTCCTTCTCCCGCAGCTCCAGGGCAGATGACAGCCGCCTCCCTGGCACAGCCCCTGCCCACCAGAGAAAGGCAAAGCCCCAGGAGAGGCGGGGTGGTCAGTTGTGCTGGATGCGCAGAACCAAGGCAGGGTAGAAGATTGAGACACACGCAGCCACAGACTCCCCCCTTTCCCTCCGCCCCACAGCTCGCCTCCTTGGGTGGGACCAGGGCACCTGCGGGATGAGTGGAGTTTGCGACCAACTTCAAAGTGAATGGGGCTGTTTGTGACTAAATGGGACAGAGTTTATAGACGGATGCAAGGGAACGTGGAGGTAATCTAGTCCAACCCCTTCCCAAGGCAGGAGTCCTTACACTTCCTTCTCTTTGAGAGCTGTCAGTGGCAGACATGAGGGAAATGGCGTATCTGTGTGTGTGTGTGTGTGAGAGAGAGAGAGAGAGAGAAAGAAAGAAAGAAAGAAAGAAAGAAAGATAAAGAGAGAGAGAGAAAGAAAGAATGAGAAAGAGAAAGAAGGAAAGAAGGAAAGAGAAAGCAAGAAAGTTGGAGAGAGAGACATACAAGAAGGAAGGAAGGAAGGAAGGAAGGAAGGAAGGAAGGAAGGAAGGAAGGAAAGAAAGGAAAGAAAGTGGGGGAGAGATACACAAGAAAAAAGGAAGGGAAGAAGAAAGAAGGAAAGAAAGAGGGAGGGGGAGGGAGGGAGAGACACATGAAAGAAAGGAAGGAAGGAAGGAAGAAAAAGAAAAGAAAGAAAGTAAGTTGGAGAGACAGAGACAAGAAAAAAGGAAGGAAGGAGGAGAAAGAAAGAAAATAAGTGGTGGGGAGAGACACAAGAAAGTAGGAAGGAAGGAAGAGAAAGAAAGAAAGAAAGAAAGAAAGAAAGAAAGAAAGAAAGAAAGAAAGAAAGAAAGAAAGAAAGAAAGAAAGAAAGAAAGAAAGAAAGAAAGAACCATATTTTTCAGAGTATAAGACGCACCTTTTTTCCCCTAAAAAGAGGCTGAAAATCTGGGTGCATCTTATACACCGAATACAGCATTTTTGCCTCCTGAAGCCCCACCCCCTTCACCAAAATGACTGTGCATACCCTTATGGAGGCTTTCAGAGAGCTCCTGGGGGCTGGGGAGGGCAGAAATGAGCCTAAAACAGGCCGTATTTTGCCCACACAGCTCCCAGCAGCACTCTATAAGCCTCCATAAGGCTATGCATGTAATTTTTTTCACAAAAATAGGCTTTTTTTTGCTCTTTTTTGCCCCCCCCAGGAACAGAAGAAAGAAAGAAAGAAAGAAAGAAAGAAAGAAAGAAAGAAAGAAAGAAAGAAAGAAAGAAAGAAAGAAAGAAAGAGAAAGAGAACATGATCAAAATTGTGCCCAAAATTTTGGTTGCTAAGCAAGAGCATTGTTAAGTGAGTTTCACCACATTTTCCAACTTGGCCACCCCCACCTGGTCACATGACCACCAAACCACTCCCACCCAGTCACATGACCACCAAACCACTCCCACAAAACATGTCACACCTACAGAATAGGTTCTAAAAATTTTTGAAACCCACCACTGCTCAGAATATAGGCCTCCTCCCACATGATCACAGAAGCCTCTTGGACAATGCTGGCTCCCTTGGCTAAGAAACAGAGATGCCCACTGCCCACTAAAGTTGGACATGACTGGAAGAAATCATTACCTTTTTAATAGCAGAATAACAGAGTTGGAGGGGACCTTGGAGGTCTTCTAGTCCAGCCCCCTGCTCAGTTAGGAGACCCTATGCCATTCCAGACAAATGGCTATCCAATCTCTTCTTAAACACTTCCAGTGATGGAGCATCCGCTGCAGTGGTGGGTTTCAATTTTTTTTAGAACCGCTTCTGTAGGTGTGGCCTACTTTGGGGGAGTGGCTTGCCGGCCATGTGATCAGGTGGGAGTAGCTTGCTGGCCATGTGACTGAGTAGGAGTGGCTTGGCAGTCATGTGACTGGGTGGGCGTGGCCAACTTGTAAAATGTGGTGTAACTCACTTAACAATGCTCTTGCTTAGCAACCAAAATGTTGGCTCAGAAACTCTGGCATTTGAAGCACGCAAGTCTTAAAGCTGTCAAGTTACAAGACCCTTTTGATGATGTGCGGACGGGTGGGGGGGAGGGAGCTGGAATCGGTTCTAAATGGCATTGTAGATTTGCGGAACCTCTTCTATAGAAGAGGTTAGAACTGGCAGGAACCTACCCCTGACCCACTGATTCTGAAGGCAAGCAATTCCACTGGTTAATTGTTCTCTCCGTCAGGAAGTTTCTCCTTAGTTCTAGGCTGCTTCTCTCCTTCATTAGTTTTCATCCACTGCTTCTTGTCTTACCTTCTAATGGTTTGGAAAATAAATGGATCCCCTCTTCTTTGTGGCAGCCCCTCAAATATTGCTATCACATCATCCCTGGTCCTTTTTACTAGGCTAGATATACCCAATTCCTGCAATTGTTCTTTATATGTTTTAGCCTCCAGCACCCTAATCCTCTTGGTTGCTGATCTCGGCACTCTCTCAACATCTTCTTTTATATGATGCCGACCAAAACTGGATGCAATACTCCAAGTGTGGCCTTACTAAGACCTTATAAATTCACTTGATCTTGATTCTATCCCTCTGTTAACACAACCTAGGGTTGCATTAGCTTTTTTTGGTTGCTACTGCACACTGCTGGTTCATTTTTAAGGGATAGTCTACCAGGACTCCAAGATCCCTCTCACAGTTACCGTTATTGAGCCAAATTTCACCTAGTCCCATGATGGCGAACTTATGGCATGCGTTCCACGGGTGGCACACGGATCCATTTGATAGGGCACGCGAGGCTTTGCCCTGTCAGCTGGCCAGCGTGCATGCACGCTCTGGCTAGCTAACTTCGGCCTTCTTTTGAGGCCGTTTTTCGCCCTCTGGAGGCTTCAGGGAAGCCTCCTGAAGCCTCCGGAGGATGAAAAACCAGCCCTCCGGGCAAACCAGAAGTTTGGGAACAGATTTCCAGTTTGCTTGTAGGTCCGTTTTTTGCCCTCTGGAGCTTTCAGGGGCCTTCAGGAGGCTTCCCTGAAGGCTCAGGAGGGCAAAAAACGGACCTACGGACAAACAAATCACTTCTGGTTTGTCTGTAGGTCCATTTTTTTGCCCTCTGGAGGCTTGGTACGGGAGCCAAAAAAGGTTAGCCATCACTCACCTAGTCTGTGCTGTACATTTGGTTTTCTTGCCTAAGTAGAAAACCTTGTGTGTTTTTTTTGTATATTGGATGTCATTTTTTTGAGATAGGGCATTGATGTCAGGCTGATTGGTCTGTAGTTTCTTGGATCTTTTTCCCCCCACTTTTTTTTAAAAAAAGATGGGAACTACCTCAGCTCTTTTTCAGGCCTCTGGCACAGGGGTAAGCAACCCACGGCTCTGGAGCTGCAAGGAGATCTTTCATCCCTCTGCTGCGGCTCCCTGTTGCCTGTTGGCACCACAATTTTGAGAGGAGCTTCCAGTTGGCGGGGAAAGCATGGCGCACCAGGAGGAGACTCTATGGCAAAGAAGCGGGTTTTCCGGTCAGCTCAACAATAGATAGGACTTTTGATTAGGACAGGCAGAGGAAAAAGGATGCCGTGCTAGGCGGAGATTCTAAGGTGGGGGAACCAGACTTCCAGTCAGCTCTTGAATTGAATGGGGGGCTTCCGGTTAGGACCTTTGTGGCTGCCGGTGTCTTTTTTTTCTGTGGGAAATGGGTCCAAATGGCTCTTTGAGTGTTTTAGGTTGCAGACCCCTGCTCTGGCAGTCCCTTGGTGCTTCAGGATTTGTGAAAGATATGTTTTTGAAATCATGTCTGTCAGCTCCTTCAGAAGACTGGGATATAGTCTGTCAGGTCCTGGTGATTTCAACTCGTCTAGCGTGGACATGTGTTCTCTTACCATTTTCTTGCCTATTTTAATTCGAATTCCTAGTCTGTCATTTACAGTTCTGTCTTTGGTAAGTTGGGCTATTTTTTTCTTTTTGTGTGAAAACAGATGCAAAGAAAGAATTAAGCAGTTCTGCTTTCTCCCTGCTGACTGTCACTTCCTTGCCATCTTCTCCCATTAGTGGACTGATTGTTTCCTTGGCTTTTTTCTTGTTTTTATATGTTGGAAAAAACTCTTTTTAAAAATTATTTTTAACATTTTTTGAAGTCTTCTGACCCTTCGCTTCCCTGACTTCCTCTTTGCAGATTTGAGCTATCTGCTGGTATTCCACCTTAGTTATGTGTCCCGCTTTCCATTTTTTAATACTTTTGGTCTTTCAGTTTGGTCTTTCAAAGAGAGTTCATTGTGCATTTATGCTAGTTTCTTCTTGTATTTTTTCTTTTTCTTTTTCAGTGATATTGTGCTGGACTGGGCTTCTACAATTGTATTTTTCAGAGTTTCCCAGGCTTCTTGAATTATTTTAATCCATGAAATCCTTCCCAAGCTGTCTTTAAGTTTGCTGAAATAGGCTGTTTTAAAGTCTAAGACTCTGGTTGGATTATGTTCTATAGCTGGTGTCATAAATATGATACACTAAAAATCAGTGACATGCGGTGAAGTTTATGGCTAGTGAGGCAGCAATTTTTTTTAGACTTGTGGACTTCAACTCCCAGAATTCCACAGCCAGGCATGCTCAGTTCTGATTTAAAGCAACAGCTTTAAACTTATTTAAATAAGTTTTCTTCCTTCTTTTTCTTTTTCTTTTACCTTCCCCTCCTTCCTCCCTCTCTCCCCCCCTCTCAAACACACAAACACACACACACACACAAAGAGAAGTTGGATTATAGTGTTTAATTCCATGTAGCTGATTTCCAGGGCAAGCTTCCCTGTTTCTTCTCCATTCTTTTGCTTTCCGCAAAAACAGGGACACGCTTTGGGAAGGCGGGAGCCCAGAGGAGCCCACCGGCACCCGCACCGCCCACTCTGGAAGCCAAACTGCCGGTCGGGACTTCCCAGCTCAGCTGCTTCCCGGGCGGGTGGCACCTGCCAGACGGGACGACAGGAGGTGAGGGAGCACGGGCTCAGGGGCTCTGAGCGTCCACCTGCCTGAGCTGTGCCGCGGGCGAAAGAAAGCGCTTTAGACAGCGTGGTGTGGGCGAGAGGAGGAGAGAATGCCTGCACATTCTCTCCTCTCCCCGGACACCCAACTAAAACGCTTTCTTTTGCCCACGGAAGAGCTCAGGCAGGCGAAAGAAAGCGCTTTAGACAGCGTGGTGTGGGCGAGAGAAAGAGAGAATGCCTGAATATTCTCTCCTCTCCCCGGACACCCCACAGACTAAAGCACTTTCTTTTGCCCACGGAAGAGCTCAGGCGGGCGAAAGGAAGCGCTTTAGTCAGTGGGGTGTGGGCGAGAGGAGGAGAGAATGCCTGAGCATTCTATCCTCTCCCCGGACACCCAACTAAAACGCTTTCTTTTGCCCACGGAAGAGGTCAGGCGGGCGAAAGGAAGCGCTTTAGACAGCGTGGTGTGGGCGAGAGGAGGAGAGAATGCCTGAATATTCTATCCTCTCCCCTGACACCCCACTGACTAAAGCACTTTCTTTCCCTCGCGGCAGAGCTCAGAGCTTTAGAGGCTTTTTTAAACAGGCAGTCATTCACGGTGAGCTAGGTAACCTCACTTCAGCACTCGCCTTTTCCCGTTTACATTTTTTTTCCTTTTCATGATTGACAGTGGTGAGGCTCTGCCTCTCCTGCCTCCCCTGACTGCACGTCACTGCTAAAAATGTACTAAGTCTGAAATTCTGAACTTTAATATGATTAGATGATCATGTTTTAAAATGGTGGGTATATGAAGAATGGAGGAATCCATGTGAATAGGGATATGAGGAGGAACCAACTGGTTGTCACTGAATAATGAATATTTTCTCAATTCCATTCCTCCAGACTTTATTAAATAGAAAAGCCCTTTTTGGTAAAGTGAGATGACAAAAGCAAAAGGCAGAAAACTAAAGGAAGAATCTGCCAGTATTGTATCTCCTTCAAGTATTGGGAACTAGTCAGATATTTCACATTTACCTAAGTGAAGACCAGATGCTACTTGACTAATGTCTGTGTCCATCTCTATTTTCCATGGATGTTGACTATTAACATATTTTCTTTGGCATTCCTTTACTTCTCCTCAGTCTCTGCCTCAGTCCAAATGTGTGGAAAGTTGTCATCCTGGATTTGTCAAGAGGGCTCGAGAAGGAGAGCCATTTTGCTGCTATGACTGCATTCCTTGTCCGGAGGGGACCTTCTCCACTCAGGAAGGTGGGTGACATTGGGAAAAAAATGGCAGGCTCATTCTTAGAGTTTAAACACTTTGCTAAAAAAAAAAAACACCCTCTGATATTCTATTCATTGACTAAATTAGGACATAATCAGAGAATCTATAACTTCTGTAAATAAACAAATAAATACTTTTTACTGTGTCAATGTGGGATTAACATTAAAATATTTATTTGTTTCCAACCCACACTTTATTACTCTTAAATAATTCAAGGCAGTGAACACACACAATACTCCTTCATCCTCCTACTTTCCTCATAAAAATCCTGTGAGGTGGGTTGAGTTCAGAGAGATCAACTGGCCAGAGTTACCCATCCAGATTTCATGTCTAAATAACAGAACAACAGAATTGAAAAAACCTTGGAGGTCTTATAGTCCAGCCTCCTGCTCAGGCAGGAAACCCTATACCATTCCAGATAAATGGTTGTCCAATCTCTTCTTAAAAACTTCCACTGTTGGAGCATTTACTATTTCTGGAGGCAAGTCTTTCCACTGAATAATTTTTCTAACTGTCAGGAAATTTCTCCTTAGTTCCAGGTAGCTTGCCTCCTTGATTAGTTCCCACCTGTTGCTTCTTGCTCATTCTGAGCCTTTGCTTTACTGACTTCATATTTGCAGATTCAGGCTGTTGATACTCAGTCTTTTTATTTTTTGTATTTGTCCTTTTTTTCTTTCAGTTTACACAGAAGATCTTTGTGCAATTATACTGGATTGTTCATAGATTTTTTGTTTTTCTTTCTCAGTGGTATTGTGCAGGACTGGGCTTTTATGATCATATTTTTCAGAGTTTCCCATGCTTCTTGAGTTGTTTTCCCCTTTAGGATTTTCATCTATGGAATTTTTTAATAGTCTCTCTCTGAGTTTGTTAAAATCAGCTCTTTTAAAATTTAAGACACTGGCTGGATTATGTTTTATTGCTTGTGTTTGTATTATCCTGAATTCCAACATGACGTAGTCACTCTCGCTCAAAGTTTTGTCAACTTCAACGCCCTCTATCACTTCTTATCTATTAGTAAGAATTGGGTCCAGTATAGTTTTTGCCCTAGTTCCCTCCTCTGTCATTTGGATGACAAAGTTGTCAGCTAGGTTGGTTAAGAGTCTTTGATCCCCCACTTGCTGCCGTGGTTGTCTCCCAGTTGATATCAGGGTAGTTAAAGTTTCCCATTACTACTGTCGTGTGTTTCCTACATACATTTGTAAGTTATTTAGCAAAAAGTTCATCTATTTCTTCTTCTTGGTTGGGTGGCCTGAATAATATGCCTATAGCAATGTCATTCTTTTTATATTGACTCATGTGGATTCTACAAGGTTTTCATCCTTGGTTTTGTGGGGAGGGGGGAGTTTGTAGAGATACAATGATCTTTTATATCTAATGCAACGCTACCTCCTCTTTTATCAGACCTGTTTCTTCTGAATAGTTTCTATCCTTTCACCAGTACATTCCAGTCATGAGTTTCATTTCTCCATGTTCCAGTAATGGCAACTACATCATACCTACATGTACTAGTACTTCAAGTTCACCCTGTTTGTTCCCTAAACTTTAAGTGTAAACATATAGGCATTTGAGTCCTTTATGAGTCTTGGGTATTATGTTTCTTATATCTCCTACTTTGTAACTCCTATCCATCACTTTCTACTTCATTGTGTTTTTCCTTTTCTTCTTCTTCTTTGTGGAATGGTGGTATGGACAGTTATGAAGGAACCTCATTACATGAATATTCTGCCAGCTGACTAGATGTTACAACATATTGAAGGTATCCTTCACGTCCGGTATACTAAGAAGTGCCGTGTGGAAAGACTCAGGAATTTTGCCAAGAAAGTTTATTTGATTCACTCTTTACCTCTAAATAATGTACGTTCCTGTGAAGATTCTGCATGTGAAAGATGAAATAATTAACATCCTAGGACTTCCTCCAATTTTATAGACATAGCTATAAATATTCATATACATATTTATATACATAGCTATTTTTAGAAAAATATATTCTTTTTATGTTTTCCCAGATACAAAAAAATGCACTGAATGTCCAGATGATAAATATCCAAATGAGGACAGAATTCAATGTATCCCCAAAGTTAAAACCTTCCTGTCTTATGAAGAACTTCTGGGCATCATCCTGGTCTCTTT
Organism: Natrix helvetica; assembly: GCF_964273705.1. Taxonomy (NCBI): domain Eukaryota; kingdom Metazoa; phylum Chordata; class Lepidosauria; order Squamata; family Natricidae; genus Natrix; species Natrix helvetica. Next base: position 140,930,655 of record NC_138551.1, read on the forward strand.
TGCACTACTCTTGTTCCTAACTACAGTCCTTGTTTTAATCATCTTCATTAAATACCGAGAAACTCCCATTGTCAAAGCCAACAACCGAGACCTCTCCTACATCCTCCTGGTCTCCCTCCTGCTTTGCTTCTTGTCTCCTTCTCTCTTCATTGGTCAACCAAGGAAAGCCACCTGCCTTCTACGACAAACAGTCTTCAGCATCATCTTCTCAGTTGCCGTTTCTTCTCTCTTGGCCAAAACCATCACAGTGGTGCTGGCTTTCCTGGCCACAAAACCAGGAAACCAAGTGAAGAGATGGTTGGGGAAGAGCTTGGCCAACTCCATCATCCTTTTTTGTTCTGCTGTCCAAATTATCATCTGCTCCACTTGGCTGGGAGTTTCTCCCCCCTTCCCTGACTCTGACCCCCATTCCCAGCCTGGAGAGATCATCCTGCAATGCAACGAAGGGGCTGTTGTCATGTTCTACGTCACCCTCAGCTACATGGGCTTCCTGGCTGCCATCTGCTTCACGGTGGCTTTCCTGGCCAGGAATCTGCCTGGGGCCTTCAACGAAGCCAAGCTGATCACCTTCAGCATGCTGGTCTTCTGCAGTGTCTGGGTGACTTTTGTGCCCACCTACCTGAGCACCAAAGGGAAATACATGGTGGCTGTTCAGGTCTTCTCCATCCTGGCCTCCAGTGCTGGTCTGCTGCTCTGCATCTTCATCCCTAAGTGCTACATTATCCTTCTGAGGCCAGACCTGAACACAAAGGAGCATCTCACAGCCAGAACAAATGTAAAAACACGAGACATAACACCATGATATTTTAAAAAATGTAAAATTTCCTTTTATTTAAAAAAAGACATTATTTCAACTTAGATAGTGTGCAGGAATCAAAGAAATCATATCTACATTTTTCAATGAGAAATGGTTGAATGACTGTAATTCATATACGGTAAATCCCTTCCTTTTAATCTCAATAAATCTTGCTAGAGAGTTGAAATTCAGAGAAATTTGCTGTTCAGGAATTGCCAATAAACATTTGACCCCTTTTAAGAATCCATTTGAGTCGTTTTTCCTACTGACAGTGTCTGTGTTTGTGATTCTCTTCAGGAGAAGCTTTGGTGTGGGGGGGGGGGGGCAGAACGGCTGGGATGTAGGTTGGATCTACTCTCAGCTCTGGAGACCAATATTCACCACTATTATATGGTCCCTTCTTGATGTGCTGATAACACCCACTCCACAGAACGGCTGTCTGGGATTTCAGTTGGGGGTTGTTTTTGTTGTTTAGGTATCTTTCTTTAAGAAATTGTCAGTGCATTTTTTTTTCCTTTTGTCATCCAGAGAAATAAAATAGCAACATATAACGATATTCAGACCCTTTAATTTCCCACTCTACAATTTCTACCTAAAGCATTTTCTCTGCTCCTCTTCCAACCTTGTCTTGTCTGTGAAGGGTTGGAAAAGATGCCCAGAGAAAGGGGACCTTGAAACTCTCCCCAGGAGGAGGTTGGAGGGATCCTGTCTCAAGGCAGCTGCATCATTGACCAGGTCACAAACCTTCAATACTGCAGGTCCAAGACGAGGGAAAATGGGGGCAAGAGGAGGGGGGGGGAAGCTTTGAGGTTTCTAGAAAGAGGCACCCAGGGAAGCTGCTCTGCTCTCCAATCACAGAGTTTGCTGATCATTTAGGAATCAATATTTAGGTATCAGAATGGCTCCTAATTGTGAATGGAATCCCAGTTCTCCACATCTCACGTTAATCTGAGAAAATACTTCCAAGTTTCACAATCAAAAAGGACTAAGGCGGGATTTGAACTCAAGAGTCTCCTGGTGATTGGCCCAAAGTCCCCCAGGAAGTTTGCATGCCTATGGGAGGATTAGAGTCTCCTGGATTTTGGCCCAAATTCAGCCAGCTGGCTTTCATGACTAAGGCAGAACTGGAACTCACAAACTCCTTGTCTCAAAGTCGCCCATTTGGCTTTTATTTTAAAGCTGGTTTTAAAACTTTCCTGAGTGGAGCAAAGTCCCTGGGCTGCCTTTGGTTCTCTGCAGCCACCCCGGGCACTCCTTGGCCCCCCTCGCCTTCAGCAACACAAAAGGCTCTTTTGCTGCTGCTCCTCCCTCCTCCCCTCCCTCCTCGCCCAAACAGACAGCTGTCACTCAAGCCCCTTTTCTGCCCCGCTCCCTCATGCCCAGGTCGGGTAGCGCCAGCCCAATCAGGCGGTTTGCCTGAGCCCCCTCCCCTCCGCCCGCCTCGTCCCCGCAGAAGCCTCCTCGGGGCTTGCAGAGAGCCACGCCAGGGAGCCGGTGGTAGCGCAGAGGGCAGGAGAAGAGCGGGGCAGGCGGGCGAGCGAGCGGCCGGAGGTCCCGCCTCTGGGGCACTGAGCCCACGCGGGACCCCGAGGGGGCTGCAGGGGGAGCTCATCTCGGAACCCCCGCAGACTCTGCAAGGCAGGCGGGCGCTGCAGACGGGGCGGCGGAAAAGCCGGTCTTGGGAGGAGCAGATCGGCCACCGCCTGGCTCCGGCGAGGGGTTCTCTCTCTCCAAGGTTGCAGCCGTCGGGCGGGGGAGAAACGGCGCCCGGCTCCACTCCCGGGGCAGGAGAGGCGATAAAGTTGGAGGCTCCTGGAAGAGGGATGGGGCGGGAAGGAACCTAATCTTCTCTTGGTCCTGGTGGGGGGGTGGTGGAGGTATCAAATGCCCCCCCCTTTTTTTTACCTGCATCCAATTAAGGGTCTTTGTCCCTCCCGTCCCGCTTCCCTGCTCTTCCTCCTACCGCGGCGGTCCTCCTGCCTGGCAGCTGTCTGCCCAGAAGCCCGTGGAGGGGCAGCCGAGGGGCATCCCCCCCCCTGAAAAGCCCCCTTTCTGCCTTTGTCAGCGGCTGCGCTGAGGCCCCTTAGCTCCCAGACCACCCCACCCCGCCCAACTATAATGGTGTTTGTGAGGTAGTTACCACGGGTGGTAGGGGAAGCTCAGCCCCTCTTCGCCCCCAAACTACAGAGGGCAACATCTGGGCCAGTGAGGCTTTGTCCGCCTTGCGGGAAGAGAGGGCGGCCCTCCAGATGCAGGCGGGGGGGGGCGGGGAACCTCCCTCTGTGATCGGAGAAGTTTGTGCTTTTGATGAGGCGGTTAAAAGAAAGGCTGTTGTTCTAGACGGGAGGGGGGGGGGAATTGAGAAAAGGCGGGGGGGGCAGTTGATGTGCGGCAAATGGGCGACCTGGGAGGGGGGGTTGGCAGCACGGGCAAGGACTTCAAAGTCAGTGGAGGTGTTGCGTGGCTGGTGCGTTGTTTGGCTGGTGCATTGTGTGGCTGGGGTGCCTTGTTCCGAGTTCCCCAGGTGCAAAGGAAGGGGACAGGCAAGGGGCGGGTGTGATGGCTGTATGTTTGGGCAAGGGGAGAGGGCGGCGGGGAGGCTCCTTACTATTTGTCCGTCTGTCCGTCCATCCGTGTGTGTGTCTGAGACTAGGTCGAGTGTCCACCTTTCTCAGCTAAATAAATAATGAAAACATGGCGTTTCTCTTTCATCTCCTGTCCAAGGGCCTCATCCAGGCGATCCTGGAGAATTAGGAATTTGCATGAAGTCTCTGAATTGACCAGAAACGGGAAGGGAAAGGGGGATTGAAAGAGAGGGAGGGGAGGGAAAGGGAAGGGAAGGGGGGATTGAAAGAGAGGGAGGGGAGGGAAAGGGAAGGGAAGGGGGGATTGAAAGAGAGGGAGGGGAGGGGAAGGGGATGGGAAAGGGGGATTGAAAGGGAGGGGAGGGGAGGGGAGGGGAAGGGGAATCTTCCCTTGTCTTTGGATGATTTTGTAACTACAAATAACCGAAGAAGAATCAGCCTGACCTGCACAAAACTTCCCAGATCAAAGCAATGCCAAGGCTGCATTCAGAAGGGACCCCGTGCAGCTCTCTGGGCTTCTGGGCATTCATTGATTTCCCTTCTGTTAGATCTGGGCAACGAGAGACAGACTGCGGACACGAAGTGACTTAACAGCTCTTTATTAGTAGTAGTAGTGATCCAGCTTGTTTGGTAGTCGGAGGGTTCCCCTTTTATAGGGATTGGGCACGCCCCTCGACCAATCAGAGGGATACCTGTTTTCCGCTGTAGGAGCGGACCAGAGGGAAGACTTATCCCGATATATGTTAATATCTAACACCCCTCCCCTCCTAGATGGGACGTTGCGGTAGGTAACATAATCTTTTAGGTAGGTGGGTGTTTGTCTTGCTCGGGAGGAACGTCGTAGTTCGGGTTGGCTTGAAGTGGTTGCAGGACTGGGTGCGGGTTGGTTCGAAGTAGTTGCAGGATCGGGCGCTTTTTCTATTTCCCGTTCTGGAGGTCTTGTGCCTTCGTTGCTCGGGCGTTCAGGAGTTTGTTCGGCTGCGCTGTCTGGGGGTTGCTCTGCTACGTGCGTGTAGTCTTGTTCCACGCTAGGCTCGCCGGCGTCGTTGTTTCCTATGCTGGGGTTTTCTAGTGGCTGACTTTCCGTAGACAGGAAACTTTCGTCTTCATTTCTAAGGTTGGAGTGTGCTAGGCGACCCCGCAGTTGATCGATGTGCCTTTTCCAATTCCGCCCATCTTCTAGCTCTAGCAAATATGATCGTGGACCCGTGATGCCTATGACCTTTGCCGGCATCCATAATGTCCCCCCCGTGTAGTTGTGAGCGTATACTGAATCCCCTACTCTGAAAGACCGGATCTTACTTGTAGAGTCTGGGGGAGCCGTGGCAGAGTAATTCGGGTGGAGCCGGTCTAGGTGAGACCGTAGGCGACGGCCCATGAGTAGTTCAGCGGGGCTCCTACCCGTCGTTGCGCTCGGGGTAATGTGTTGAATGAGGAGGTAATGGTCAATGCGTGTTTGCCAATCACCTGGACCCATCCTGGCGAGGGCCTCTTTTGCGAATCGCACCATTCTCTCCGCCTGTCCGTTTGATGCTGGATGGAATGGCGCGATGAGGGCATGCCGGATTCCCAACCCTGCTAAAAATGTTTCAAAGTGCATGGCCGTGAATTGGGGCCCGTTATCGGATACGAGGAGATCTGGCAGGCCATGGGTGGCGAAGAGTCGCCGTAGAACCTTTATGACTGCCTCTGCCGTGGTTGAAGTCATTAGGACTACATCTAGCCATTTTGAGTATGCATCCACAACTATAAGGAAAGTCTGACCTTGGAATGGCCCTGCGAAGTCGATGTGTATTCGCGACCAGGGTGCTTTGGGTTTCTCCCATTCTGTGGCGGGCGCTTCCGGGGGTGCTGGTCTCGATTCCTGGCATGGGTCACAAGTGGCCACCCACTCCTCTATTTCTTTGTCCATGTTTGGCCACCACACGTAACTTCTTGCTAATGCCTTCATTCTAACAATCCCCGGATGACCCATATGTAAAGCATCTAATACATTTTTACGTAAAGCATACGGAATAACAACTCGATCCCCCCACAACAAACATCCTTGTAGTACTGAGAGCTCGTCCCGTTTCGACCAAAACACTTTGAATTCCGGGCCCACATTTCCCTTTGGCCACCCCCTCCAAACCCAAGTTTGAACTTGCTTTATTAAATTGTCTTTAGAGGAGAACCTTGCAACATCGTAGGAAGAAACCGGTCCCGAATCCAAACAGTCAATGAGCAATACCGGTACTTCTGGAGTGGGGTCTGGCAGAATGTCAGGTAATGGGCAACGGCTGAGTGCGTCTGCGTGTCCAAGAGTGGAGCCCGGTCGATGTATCAATTTGTATGAATACGCAGCCAGGAAAACAGTCCACCTGGTCATGCGAGGAGAAAGGGAGACCGGAGTGGGGCGGTTTCCCGCCAAAAGTCCCAACAGCGGTTTGTGATCTGTGATCAGTTCAAAATCGCGGCCGTAGAGGTATTCGTGGAAACGCTTTACTCCCGCGACGGCAGCCAGCGCTTCCCTGTCCATTTGGCTGTAATTTCTTTCGGCCGATGAAAGAGTTCTGGAGTAGAACGCGATGGGTGCTGATTTTCCGTCGGGCATCCTGTGGCTGAGGACTGCTCCAACTCCGAAAGGTGATGCGTCGCAGGTCAATACCAGCGGTAGGGTCTGGCTGTATTGAACAAGCAGTGAGTCAGTGGTGAGCAGGCGCTTTACCCCGGCGAAAGCTGCAGCTTCGGATCGTCCCCATTTCCATGGTGCGTTCCTCTGGAGTAGACGGTGTAGTGGCTCAGCAACGGTCGCCTTTTGCCTCAGAAAAACGCTGTAGAAGTTAAGTAATCCGAGGAAGGCCTGCAACTCGGTCTGATTTCGTGGTGTGGGGGCGTCCTGGATCGCCTTAATTTTCTTTGAAGTGGGGTGTATTCCCTGACCATCGATTCTATAACCCAGGAATTCTACGCTAGGCACGTTAATTTGGCATTTTTCTTTTTTAAGGCGGAGACCCTTTTCTCTGATTCTGGCCAAAACAGATCTGACTCTTTTGTTTAATTGCTCCTCATTTGCAGCGGACACCAAGATGTCGTCAAAATAGGGGACGACTCCTGGTATCCCTTGCAAAAGTCGTTCCATGACGCTCTGGAACAATCCTGGGGCAATGCTTACGCCAAATTGTAGCCGGTTGCATTTGAATGCTCCTCTATGCGTCACTATAGTTTGGGCCTCCGCTGTGGCGCTATCCACTGGCAGTTGCTGGTAAGCTTGTGCCATGTCTAACTTTGCAAATACCTTTCCTGGCCCCAACGAGTGCAATAAGTGCTGTACTACAGGCACAGGATATGCGCTCTGTTGTAGCGCGACATTAATTGTGCATTTATAGTCCGCGCAGATGCGGACTGATCCGTCTGGTTTGACTGGGGTCACGATGGGCGTTTCCCAGCGCACGTGATCTACCGGCTCAAGGATTCCTTGCTCCACTAACTTATCTATTTCTTTATCTATTTTTGGGCGGAGTGCAAAAGGCACTCGTCTCGGTTTAAGTCGGATTTGCGCCACTTTGGGGTCTAAATTGAATGATATTGGTTTACCCACATACTTACCAAGACCGGGGCTGAACACATCCTCGAACTCCTTAAAAATCTGTTCAGCGCTGCTGTTTCTCACGGCGTTGATTCCGGTGACTTCTAACCCCAGGGCTTCAAACCAATCAAGCCCCAGAAGGTTCTGCAATGGCGCGCTGGCAATGGTCACGGGCAGCTGGGCTTCGATGTCCTTGAAACGGATGTGGAATGTGCCTTGGCCCACGATGGGGACTTGGTTCCCCTGGTAGTCTCGTAGCAGGACGTCTGGAGCGCGTAGTTGGCTCTTTCTGAGGCTAGGGATAGCCTGTTTCATGGATGCCCATGAAATGATCGTCAGGGTCGATCCTGTATCAACTTCTAGCTCGCAGGGTGAGCCCTCCAAGAGGACTGTGACTCTCAGCCTTTTGGGCCGCTTAGGGCGGACCTGATGTATTGTCGTGAGATACGTTCGCAACTCCTCTCTCTGGGTCAACTCTATCTCATCGTCAACATCCTGAAAATACTCTCGTTGAGCGTCTTGATAGAACGCTCTTTCAGCTCTTTGTGTGTATTCTCTCTGGGGATACGCTCGCTCAACTCCTTGTGAGTAATCTCTCTGGGGATACGCTCGTTCAGCTCTTTGGAAATACTCTCTCTGGGTAAACACTTGTGGATTTCTCTCTGGGCGCCCTTTTTGATTTCGCCAAGCCCCTGGGTTGGGCTTCTGTTGGCGGTACATGGGTGGCTGCCGTGAGGCAGGGACTCCGCTCCGGCACACTCGTGCGATGTGCCCAAGTTTGTTGCATTGTGAACAAACAACGTTCCTGAACCTACAAGTAGACCTGGGGTGATTCCCTCCGCAGCTTGCGCAGGGCGGCAAACGGGATCCGGGTCTCCCCCCAGGCCTCACGTGACTGCTCTGCATCTGGTGACTGTCCTCGAACTCGGGATTTTCGAAGTCGGGGCTTGTGTCTTCGTAGTGAACTCTGGTTTGTCTTGGTGCTGGCTGGTTTACGTTGGCCCCTCGTTGTATGGTCGCTGATGATTTCTCCGCTGACTCTGACGCTCTTGCTTCGTTTAACGCTGTCTGTAGGGTTAAATTCGGATCTGCCAACAGCTTCTTTTGCAAAGAAATGTCTCTTAACCCACAGATGAGTTGCTCTAAGATGTGCTCTTCCAGATCCCTGTATTCGCAGTGAGTTGCTGCTTTTCGTAGGGCTGCAACATATTGATTGATGGATTCTCCCGCCTTCTGGGTCCTCATGTTGAATTCCTTGCGGCAGACATGGCGGGAAGGTTTTGGCGCGTAATGAGTTTGCAGAGTCTGTTGCAACGTTGTCCACGAAACTGCCTGTATTGGAGTAGGCGCGGTGAGGTCTCTGGCCGTATTGAAGACTTCCTTTCCGCAGTAGCCGAGGAAGATGTTTTTCTTCCTTGCATCGGTGATCCCCGCGTATTCGTTCGCTTCGAGGAAACACTCGAAACGAATCATGAAAGCTTCCCATTCGTCGTTTGCTGGGTCGAAAGGAGCGGGGGGAGCATGCATCGCCATCTTCTCTGTTTGAATTTGCCGCGCTGCGGTGATCTGAGATGGCTGTCGGAATTGCTGCCGAATTCCTGGGCTGGATCAAATCCGGAGATTCTGGAGGTAGCGTTCTTCGTCCTATCTGTCTCTCGATCCCACCTTCGTCGCCAATGTTAGATCTGGGCAACGAGAGACAGACTGCGGACACGAAGTGACTTAACAGCTCTTTATTAGTAGTAGTAGTGATCCAGCTTGTTTGGTAGTCGGAGGGTTCCCCTTTTATAGGGATTGGGCACGCCCCTCGACCAATCAGAGGGATACCTGTTTTCCGCTGTAGGAGCGGACCAGAGGGAAGACTTATCCCGATATATGTTAATATCTAACACCTTCCTCCCTCCCTCTCATCCCCCCTCCCTCCCGTCTCTCCTGTCCATGGACTCTTCCCCCCTCCTCACCTGCCACCAGGTGTCCGCAGCGTATTCGCCTTACGCAGCTCTTATACAGCGGAGCAAAGCCCACCCACCCAGTCTGGCTCAAAACCAGCCTAAAATACCCAGGAGCTGCCAATCATCCCTGGCCAGATCGAGGTCCCTGCCGCAGTTGAAGAGGAAGGGATCCAGCCGGACGGCCAGCCAGAGAGGTTTGACTGAGGAAGGGAGGGTCTCCGGGGACTGAAGGGGCGTCTGCACATCCCCAGAGCCGGAAGGTTTGAAGGGGAGGAACCGGGTCCACCTCAACTGGAAAAAAAGGCGGAATCCCCCCCCCCCAAATCTGGGCAGCTGCCATCCTTTCTCTCCTCCCCCAAGGCAGAGGAAGCCCCTCCTTCTCCAGATGTTGCTGCCTACAGTTGTGGGAGAGAAGAAGAGCCGAGTTCTCCCAATCACCCCTCCCCCACCTGCAACCTCCCAATAAACCCCACCCTGAGAACAGAAAGGGGGGTCAGGACCCCCCGGGGCTCAGCCCAGCCGCCGCCCACCGAAGCAAAGGGGGAAAGGGGGCTTCTGGCCTTGGGCGCAGCTCCCTTCGCCCCTCCCTCCATTCGCTTCTCAGCGAGCGGCTGCCAGGCAGAAGGAGCGCAGCGGGCGAGAGAAGAGCGGATTCCTCCCAGGCGGCTGCAGGATCGGAGTGCGCGGGCAGACTGCGCCTCTTTCCTCCAGGGCCAGGCCGGGGTTCCCATTGAAGAGCCTGTGGTGGGCCGGGAGAGGAGGGGGGGCCTGGGGACCCACGGCGGGCAGGTGGGCGGGCTGGGCGAGCGTGGCCACCCAAATCTGCCATAGGGAGAAACGCCATGGGGAGAAGCGCCCTGGGTGGGTGGGCGGGCGGGCGGGTTGCCTAAGGGGGGGATAGGGCACATGGGACCTTTACCCGGAGGGGGAGCCTCACACGGCGCCTCAGAGATCCAAAAATGGGCTCAAGGAAAGCCGCCCGGATTCCTCGGCCTTCCAGGTTGCGCTGCGCCGGGATGGGGCGGAAGCGCGCTGGGTCCGCCGGGGGCTGCAGGCACTTTGGAGAGGCGACGTTGCCCGAGGATGGGGTGCGATGGTCCCTGATTGAGTCTTTCGATCCCTCGGATGGAAGCTTCGTCCCTTCCAGGACTCCATCTGGCAAGTCTTCCCCCCCCCGAAAGAACAAAGGGGGGCTCTGAATTGGAAACAGGCTTTATGGGACTGTCAGCGCAGCTTTGGGGGATCCTGTGTCAGCTCCCCCAACCCCCAACCCCTCGGTCTCCATCTCCAAGGGCGACTCCCTCAGTGGGCAGAGAAGAGCAAGAAATCGGGTGGGGGGGGGGTCTGGAGGGTGAATCAGGGGGGGGGTGTCGATGGAGGGACCAGGAATGTCCGCTCTAAGGAAGAGAAGGGCTGCCGGGGACGTGACAGCATCCCCCAATACTTGAGTGACTCTCGTGGAGAAGAGGGGCTCCATTCCTCCTCCAGAGCCCCTGAAGGCAGGAAAAAGGAGATACGGATGGGAGCCCAGTGACAAGAGATCCAACCGAGAAGCCAGGAGAAATTTCCTGACAATGAAAAACTTCATCAGTGGAAGAGTTTGCATCCTGGAAATTTTGGCTGCTCCATTGAGGGAGGTTTTCAATAAGAGATTGGACAAGCATTTGCCTGAAATACTTTAGCGTCACCAGCATGAGCAGGGGGTTGGTCTTGAGGACCTCCAAGGTCCCTTCCCACACTGTCTATTCTGCTCCTTTCCATTCCATTCTATTCTCGTCAGTGAAAAAAAGAGATTTTAAGCTTTATTAATTCAAGCAAATTAAACAAAAATGCAAATGTACAGCCTAAAACATACCTCTGAAATAGGATGATACTCAGCCTCCCCCAAAAGTTTCTTAATAAGGACAACCGAGAGACCCTAAGGGAGCCAATTTCCAGAGGACCCAGCACCCAGCTCCATCCAGAGGCTCCCAGGAGGTCAAAGGGAACTTTGGGGCTTCCATCCCCATCTGGACTCAGGGCCTCCTGCCTGTTTCCAGGGCACCTCAACTGGGGGAACCCAGCCTGGCTGCCTGGGGACCCTGGTGGTGGCCCCCTCCCAAATGCCTGGGAAACTACAGAGAGGAGCTGATGCTTCTGTCCAGGATCTCGGGGTTCCCTCTTCTCCCTCCCTCCCCCCAACTTTAAGTAGAAGTGAAGGACAAGCAGGTTAGCTCAGAAGGAGCTTTAAACTTCTGGAATCTTCTTAGTGTGCAGAAAACATCAAAGTCCGTCATTAAACTCCCGGAACTAAGGAGGGTCTTGGGCAATTGTTACTTCAGGGGCTAAACTGGGTTCTGGGGGGGAGGAAGTTCCAAAGGACCACAGAGGGTGTTGGGGTCTATTGGGGTGAATGGGGAGCACAACGACCACCGACCCCCCCTCCAAGGAATAAGGCCCCCCCTGCTGGCCCTCTTTCCACCTTCCTTCCTTCTCCCCATCAATCGGACACTTTCGGGGAAAGAGGTTTTCTGCCTCTGGGCCAAAAAGACTTTGGAATCCGATCTTTCCTCCAATTCTGGACCAGACAGACTCTCTCCTTCCCAGCTGCCCCGTCTGCCTCCCACCTCCCAAAATAGGAAATCTCAAAGGAAACGAAGGGAATAGAGTCAGTTCTGAGAAAGGAGTGGGCGAGAGGATCCAGGGTAGAGAAGGGAGGGAGGGGAGATGGTGGATTGAGGGGGAGCTGAGTGATCCACTTGATCCCTTTAACCTTGGAGAGAGAGAGAGATTCAAGGATCATCTCTAGTGCCTGCAAGAAACTCCTGCAGTCTTCAGAGTTCAAGGATAGGAAGTCAGTTAAGCTTCCCTCCCCTTCGTTTTCTCCTTTTTCCCTCTCTCCCTCCTATCGCTCCTTCCCTCCCTCCCTCTCTACTTTTCCCCCTTCTTTTTCTTTCTCCTTCCCTCCCTCTCTTCCTCCCTCCCTCCTCCTTCCATCTCCCTCCCACCCCCTCCCCATGTCATGGGGACTTTGGAAAACCTCTTTCCCCAAAAGTGCCCAACAGATGGAAAGAGGGCTTAGCCCTCTGAGACCCTACAATATATATATTGTATTTGTACTGATAAATAAATAAAGGGAGACTAGTATAGATCTACTTCGAGCTAATTAGCTCTCATCAGCTAGCCATACCCTTATTGGGATTTGAACCCGGGCTGTATATATCTTAGGCAGGAGTCTTAGCCACTAAGCCCCGGGTCTCTTCCTTATCAGTTGAGCCAGGGAAATAGGTATGTATTTGTGTTACAACCCCTGGTATGCCTATATATGGGAGGAAGGTCAAAAATAATATATATATATTATTTACATATAAGTATATCGAAGACAGTGTGACCCTCCTGGTGTTTCATCCGCCATAGAAACCAAAGTGAAAGACAAATAACATATCTACTGCTTACACAGTGCGAGTCTTATACAATTATTTTTGACCAACGTATTCATTCTAATACATAGATAATCTCTCATTTCAGGTCTACTTAGCCTTCTGTGTGCTCAGTTCTCCTGGGAGCCTTGTGGGGGGACCTTCCCTATGGCTTTCACACACATGCATCCCTCAATTTGTCCTTCTTTTATTCAACAAGCATTGCCTTTCTCAGGATCTCCCTTTTCCCTTGTGACACCCCCCCCATATTGAGAGGTCCCCAGTTGCTGAGGGGTCTAGGAAGGGGAGCCCCCAGCATCTCCCCACAGCTGGATCCAAGAGGATGATAGAAAAGGTCAGGGAGACTTTCCTGGGTGGATGGTGGGCTGGGGTACGTAGGTTCCTCCAACAGGGCTCCCTCTGAGGGTCTGCAGGGCTTTTGAGTGGAAGGCAACACATGAGGAGCCTCCTCCTCATGGAAGGCTCTGAGGAGGATCCTGGTAAGGAAAACACCTCTGAAAGGGTCACCCAGCAGGTCAGAGGTCACCTGCTGGACATTGAAAACCCAATTGACCCACAAGAGAGACCCCAGTCCCTCCTTCCTTGCCCAGAATGGCTTCTCCTCCCCCTTTGGCCCTTTTATGGGGGAGGCAGAGAGGACGGAGGCCCCTTGGAGAGGAAGCCTGAGATGGCCTCACCCAGCCCCTGTTTTCTAACAAGGCCATCAAGTCCTTCATGGAAATGAGGTTTGGGCAGAGCCTGGCACCCCACTTTGCAGCCCCCCCAAGTCTTGGTTACCTGTTTTGCTTTCCGTATTTGGTTTTTCCATCCAAATTGGGTGGCAGAGACCTTGGTGGACGCCTGTCAAACTCTGGTTGCCAATCTGCATCTTACAGGCAGAGGAATTGTGGGATGAATGTAGGAAACACTAAGGAGACCTCAGCTATTCCTTGACCTCTCTTCTGACCAAACATTGGGAGAAAAGCTGGGAATAGTTGTAAGTTCAATTGTTTGGATTTTAATTGGCCAATCGCATTTTCCATTATTGTCACTATTCCTCCGTTCCTTTAAATTACAATTTGCCCTGGCTGTCCAAAAATTGTCCTAAAGGATCATTGAGGTTAAAGGAACTGGAAGCCAAATACATTTAGAATATTATATACTGTCCTGGATATTGTCTCTCAAAACCTAAATTCTGATTTCCCCCCAAAAAATATATTAATGCTATTACTTTGTCTTCTGTCTGACAATTGTCACTATTTGGTGAAGGCATGCAACTTCCTTCAGAGAATGGGACTTCATGAAAAGTCTCCAAAAAGAGAAAACGATTCTTCATGGGCCACATTAAAGGCTATCAATGTCTTTAATCCATGGCAATAACTTTGTCCTTTTAAGTGCATTTTTTCAGCGTTGCAGGAAGAATAATCTGGACTTCCTGCAATAACCTCTATGAAACATATCTTTACCGATCCCAGAGGGTCGTACTTGTGGGTCAGCCAGGAGTTCTGCCTCTTGTGCATTGCATGAAAGAGCCCCAATGTGAAGCTTGTCCTGGAAAGAGGAGCCCAAAAGTTCTCTCCTTTCGGCATCCCTTCGGCCTATCCGCTCATACAGAGAGGGACTCCTCCGGGTGCCGTCCACTAGGCCAGTGTTTTTCAACCACTGTTCCGCGGCACACTAGTGTGCCGCGAGATGTTGCCTGGTGTGCCGTGGGAAAAATTGAAAAATTCGAAAGATTTTTTTTTAAATGTCAAATTTTCGCCCACTAGGCGGGCGCCGGACTGTGTCCTGGGTATGGGGGGGTGGGGTTTTTGACCCCACCCTCGGCCAGCAGGGGTGCCGATTGGCGCTCCTCAGGGGGACACCCTCCACTTTTCTGATGTCAGGGCTGTGATTGGTCCAGACTCCAGCCTGGACCTATCACAGTAGGACATCATCTTCCGACTTCCTTCCCGCCCGAGCACAGTGTGCGCAGCAGCGGAGAGAAGAAGACGTCGCGACTCAAGTCACCAGGAGGACCGGAGCAGGAGGAGACGGACGGAGACCAGGACTCGGCGGGAGTCGGCACTGCAGAGAGACCGCATCCGGATCCAGACCAGGCCGCAGGTGCAGCGTGACTAAATACAGAGAGAGACTGAGAGCTGTTGACGAAGAGCTACGTGTGTGTCTTTCTTCGATTCCAGCCAGAATATCAGCTTTGTGTTCAGCCAAACAGGCCCAGGTTGCGCACTGAATAAAGTATTTTATAATTTTTCATATTTCTGTTTACTTACTATTTCATAATAAAGTAATTATAAAATACTTTCTTTGTGTTTATTTGATTCCTATTCAAGAGAATTACTTTATATATAGTCAATATAGGCACAGAGTTAAATTTTTTAACATTTTCTAATGGTGGTGTGCCTCGTGATTATTTTCATGAAACAAGTGTGCCTTTGCCCAAAAAAGGTTGAAAAACACTGCACTAGGCTGTGCCAGCGGGTGACGCCTAGGGGAAGAGCCTTCTCTGTGATGGGCCCGACCCTCTGGAACCACCTTCCCCCTGACATTAGATTGACTACGGATCTCCGCTCCTTCCGTCAGAAACTTAAAACCCACCTGTTCCAGCTAGCCGGCCTGGCCTAATTCCAGCCTTCCCACCTCAGCTTTGGTTTTTTAAATTTTATGATTGGTTTTATGGGTTAGTTTTAATTTTTATAAATTGTACAGGGGTTATTTAATCTATTTTTAACGATGTATATTATTGTTTGGATGGGTTTTTTAAATTTATACCTGTACACCGCCCCGAGTCCCTCCGGGAAGAGGGGGCGGTCTAGAAATCTAATTAAATTAATTAAATTAATCTGGAGGGCCCTCCTCCCACCAAGGAGTCTTCCTGCCTGCTGCATTGGAGGATGGAGGCAGATAGCAAGTCAGGCTGGGATAAATCCTCTCCATTTTTGAAACTTGCAGAAACCTGGCTGACTTCTTCTACACAGACTGGGCCACCCCAATCCTCCCCCCCCCCCGGTGTCCCCAGGACTGTGTGGTAGACAGGAGAGAGGAGGGGTCATAGCTCCCCACCCTCTGTTGAGAGAGGGCTGTTCAGTTTTAAGATAGATGGCCTCTTGGACCCCTCTTTCCAACCAGGGGTCTCCTCTGTCCAGAGGGTGGACTTTGCTCTCTCCCAAGACAGCAACAGGGTCCTTTCACCAGTTCCAAAGAGATTCCCCCCCCCCATTTTCCCTCTGATTCAGGTGACCCTGAGGGGGCAGATAAACCCCCAGGTGGCCTCAAGGCCTCTCAGAGAGCTCATGGCTGACCTTCACAAGGCTAACCACCAAACGGCTGCAAAGAGGACAAATCTTTCCATTCCCCACCATTCAGTCAGAACTGAAGAAGCTTCTTGGGGGAGAAGGGAAATGTTTTCAATGAAAAAACCGAAGAAATTCCAGCTGTCTTTTGAAAAGCCCCTTTGGGATGTGCGTTGAAGATGCCCCAAAGAGGGATGGGGCTTTTGGAGTCTCTTCCGTGGCTGAAGAAGGAAAAGGGATGAAGTGGGAGAGCCTTTCTTTTAGGCTGCACCTCAGGTCTTGTGCAGGAGGTGCCCTTTGCAAAGAGCAGGTGAGCCTGTCAGGCCTGCTTGGGAGGAATTCAGTTTCTGCCCTGGGTGAAGGGTATTATTTGATGGCCAGGTCCATGGGCACAGGTGGGATTGAACCAAGGTTTGGATGGTCACTTCTCGGAAAGCCCCACAGAACCTGGCCATCCTACGGTCCACATTCAGGGCTCTGCTTCATGACCCAGACAAGAACACCAAAGGTGGCTCGTTCTTAGCCTCCCATTCCTGAGCAGGGGTGTCCTCTGTGCTTTGCCTTCCACGGCTGGTTGCTGGTGGTTTCAGGTAGACAGAATTTAACAGAACAACAGAATTGGAAGGGACCTTGGAGGTCTTCTAGTCCAACCCCCTGCTTAGGCAGAACCCCATGGATACCCCACTGCTGAGTGACACTCAACTGTCAACCTTCCCTTCTGAGCTGAAAGGGGGGGGGATTCCAAGGGAGGGAGGGATCAAGGGTTGAGTAGAGGGAGAAGTGTTGTTTGACCTTTAGGTTACCTGTGTCACGATGTTAAAAGGTTTGCTAGGCCTGAACTGCCTAAACTGACATTCAAGAGTTAAACTAAGAAAGCTTTATTGCGCAGGTCATAAAACAAAATGTTATCTGAAAGTGATTTATTGCGCACGCGTTTACACATTCCAGAACAAAAATTCTTTTCTTCTTTGTTTAGCTGCCAGCTTGGCAGACGTAGCTTTCATTATCAAAATGTAACCATTAGTTATTTCTGTTTCATTTACTTTTTATTTTATTATTAAAGTTTGTTTATTAATTAGAATACTTTTAAAGACTTTTATTTTTCTCAATATCTCAAATGATATGCGGAAGGGAATCAGCCACGGTCCATTGATCTCAGATTTCCCCAGGGCATTTTTTTTCCCCTGACAACCTGGATACCTGGATTCTGTTGGAACTCTTTTCCGTTGATGGGTGAGGCCATGCAGGCTTGAGTGGCTCAGACAGAGAGAGAGAAACGTACAGAGAGAGAGAGAGAGAGAGAGAGAGAGAGAGAGAGAGAGAGAGAGAGAGAGAGAGAGAGAGAGAGAGAGAGAGAGAGAGAGAGACAGAGAGGTGAGTAGCACTTGGTTTCTGGCCTTGGGTATTTTGTTTTCTTGCTGGGGAGTTTGACCCTGGGATGGAGAGTCCTGGGGGGGAAGCACCAGTGGTGTATTAACCACTAAGCAGGCTAAGCATGTGCTCAGGGCTCCAGGCCCAAAGGGGGAAACACAAAGTTGAGAAAGAAAAAAACAACCAATGAACCAGCTTGGCTTCCTTTGTCCAGTATGTAGAAAGGAGGGGGGGGGGCACCAAGATTTGTCAGTGCTTAGGGCACCAGGGAGCCTTAATCTGCCAATGAGAAGCACCAACCATTAAAACCAGAGATTGACTCTTCTTCCTCCATCCCTTTTCTCTTTCAGAAATGGACCTGAATGAGCTGTTGCGGCCATCCAGGGAAAGACCCCAGACCGTCTTTGGAGAGCCCTGGAAAGTTGCATTGTTTATCGTTGGGGTCTATGTATTCGTTGGCCTCTGCATTTTGTACCGCAAATGCAAGTAAGTTACTTTTGTTAAAGGGAGCATCATCACCACAACCTGGGGAGCACTGGGGCACTGAAAGCCCCCCCCCCAAATGTTGGTGGAACTAACAGGAGCAAGGATAGAATCCCTCAGGGCTGGAAGGGACCTTGGAGGTCTTCTAATCCAACCCCCAAACTTTGAAAATCTCCAGTAATGCAGCCCCCATCAAGAATAACCTCTATTGTCATTGTTAAGAAAACAATGTACCAGTCAGTTAGATTTGATTCTTTTCCTCTTCTTCCATCCACAGAAAAAGGTGTCTGCAAGTGTCACCAGAAAAACAAAATGAAGATGTGGAGGCCACCATAATCACGGTGGAACCGTACATACCGGGACCCATCTATCCCAACATCATCTCAATGGATGAGCGAAGGATGTCAGACGTTCTGCCTTGCACGACAATGTGATGGTTGGTAAGTGTTTGTTCGTTTTTCTTTATTTTTTATTTTAAAGGCATTTTGTTATTGTTATTTAATTCTTAATGCCTTTTGTTCTTTTGCATTTCTTGCTTTGGGGTTTTGGGTGGGGGTGATTGGACTATGGAAGTAACAGGAAAGAAAATTAGGAGCCTTTAACCTTAATTTGGTTGCTCAGTTTTATTAATTGCTTTAACAGTTGTTTTAACAGATTAAG
This sequence comes from Natrix helvetica, assembly GCF_964273705.1. Lineage (NCBI taxonomy): Eukaryota > Metazoa > Chordata > Lepidosauria > Squamata > Natricidae > Natrix > Natrix helvetica. Next base: position 140,948,761 of record NC_138551.1, read on the forward strand.
AAACTTGGAAGGGACCTCATAGGTCATCTAGTCCAACCCCCCATTCAAGCAGGGGACCCTACACCATTTCTGACAAATGGCAGTCCAATCTCTTCTTGAAAGTCTCAAGTGATGAAGCTTTTTTTTCTTGCTTACTGTTTCATTCTAATTAAAATGTTCAATCTGTGTTTCTTTTTCCCTAGGACAAATCACGGCCATGGGTGAAATTCCAGCCATCACATTGTTGACCAGGGCTGAACGTCTGACATCGTCTCCCATCAATCGTATGGAGGTTCCACCGTGATGGAGGCCTCCTCATCTTCAGCTGGTGATTCTGGTGACACTTGCAACACCTTCAATGCAGAGGCCAAACAAGACATAGACCCCAAAGACGAACAATGTCACTTTCCAGGGTCTCCATGGAACTTTGGTGGTCTCTCCCTGGATGGCCGCATCAGCTCTGTATCGGTGTGTTTGTTTTTAGCCTTGGGGCTCTAATAAATACATTTTAAATTCAAGATTGTTCTCTGAATATTTCTTACCGGTTCTTCTTTGAGATCCTTGTTTTCTTTTAGGAATTCTGCCTTCTCCCATCCTGCTTTAGACCCAAACAAAGGAGACGATTATTCTCTCTCCAAAGATTTTCTATCTGCAAAGCTTCATTTGAAATATTTGTTCTCCAAAATATCAAGACCAGAATAAAATTAGCCCCCCCCCCATGATTTTTAATTGAATGATCAGACTTGATTCAAGCAAAACCTAATTAAACCGCATTTTGGTTTTTTATATAAAGCCTTACATTTTAAATTTAGTTTTGCTATGTTTTGAATAAGTGGAAAGGAGTCACCTCTTATTTCCCCCAACTTTCTTCCAGGCCACCCAATTCAGACAGACGCCCAATTTCCCAAAGTGTCTTCCAAATTCAAAGTGTAACCCTTCTCCCTCAAGGGAGGGGGCTCCCAATGTGAGGCCTTCCTTCCCTTGAAGGGCTGGGCAGAGCCCCAGAGGGAGACCCCTTGAAGGAGCCCCAGACAAAGTCAAAGGTTTCCAGGCATTTTGCATGATGTCCTAATCGTGGATCCAGCTGTGGGGAGAGGCTGGGGGTTTCCCCTCAGAGACCCCTCAGCAATAGTGGACCTTGGAGTAGAAGCTCAAAGGGGGATCCTGAGGGGCCTCAGGCAGAGTCTCTTGTGCAAAAGAAGGGGGGAAATGTACGGAAGGACCTCCAAGGCCTCCAGGAAGCTCAGCACACAGAAGGCCTTCAAGCTGCTAAACAACCTAAGGAGGGGGAAGGGAAGCGAGGGGGAGGGAGGAGAAGAGGAGGAGGAGGGAGGGAGGGAGGGAGGAGAAAACAAAGGTATGCTTAACTGGATTCCTATCCTTGAACTGTGAAGACTGAAGGAGTTTCTTCCAGGCACTAGAGATAACCTTTGAATCTCTCTCTCCAAGGTCAAAGGGATCAAGTGGATCTCTCAGCTCCCCCTCAATCCATCATCTCCCCTCCCTCCCTTCTCTATCCTGGATCTTCTCACCCACTCCTTTCTTAGAACTGACTGGATTCACTTAATGTCCTTTGAGATTTCCTATTTTGTGAGGTGGGAGGCAGATGGGGCAGCTGGGGAGGAGAGAGTCTGTCCGGTCTAGAATTAGATAGAAGATCGGATTCATAAGTCTTTTTGGCCCAGAGGCAGAAAATCTCTTTCATGGAAAGTGTCCGACTGATGGGGAGAAGGAAGGAAGGTGGAAAGAGGGTTAAGGGTTGGGGGGGCATTCCTTGGGAGGAGTCTGTGGCCCCTGCAGAGCTCCCCATTCACCCCATTAGACCCCAACACACTCTGTGGCCCTTTGAACCTCCTCCCCCCCTGTTAGATCTGGGCCACGAGAGAACAGACTGCGGACACGAAGTGACTTAACAGCTCTTTATTAATAGTAGTAGTGATCCAGCTTGCTCTGTGGTCGGAGGGTTCCCCTTTTATAGGGATCGGGTACGCTCCTCGACCAATCAGAATGATACCTGTTTCCCGCTGTAGCAGCGGACCAGAGAGGAGACTTGCCCCGATATATGTTAATATCTAACACCCCTCCCCTCCTAGACGGAACGTTGCGGTTAGTAATATAGTCCTTAAGATACGTTGGTGTTTGCCTTACTCGGGTGGAGCGTCGCAGTTCGGGTTGGTCAGAAGTAGTTGTAGGATCGGTTTCTTTCTGTGTTTCGTTTCCGGGCGTTTGCAGGCTCTCGTTGCTTTGGCGTTCGGGGATCTGCTCGCTTTCGTTGCTTGGGGGTTGTTCCGTTTCGCGCTCGACCTCTTGTTCTGTCCTTGGCTCGCAGGTGTCGTAGTTCTCTGTGTTGGGGCTCTCGAGTGGCTGGCTTTGCAATGGCAGGTAGCTCTCGTTCTCTGTTCGTAGATCTGAGTGCGCCAGGCGACCCCGTAGTTGATCGATGTGCCTTTTCCAGTTCCGCCCATCTTCTAGTTCCAACAGATACGATCGTGGACCCGTGATGCCAATGACCTTTGCCGGCATCCACAATGTCCCCCCTGCATAGTTGTGGGCGTATACTGAATCCCCTATGCTAAAACTCCGAATTTTGCTTGTAGAGTCTGGGGGAGCTGTGGCAGAGTAATTTGGGTGAAGACGGTCCAGGTGAGACCGTAGACGGCGGCCCATGAGTAGTTCAGCGGGGCTCCTACCCGTCATTGCGCTGGGGGTAATGTGTTGGATCAATAGGTAATGGTCAATGCGTGTTTGCCAATCACCTGGACCCATCCTAGCGAGGGCCTCTTTTGCGAATCGCACCATTCTCTCCGCCTGTCCATTTGACGCCGGATGGAATGGCGCGACGAGGGCGTGCCGAATTCCCTGACCTGCTAGATATGTCTCAAATTGCATGGCCGTGAACTGGGGCCCGTTATCGGAGACCAGGAGGTCGGGCAGGCCATGAGTGGCGAAAAGTCGCCGTAGAACCTTAATGACTGTCTCTGCCGTGGTTGAAGTCATTAGGACTACTTCTAGCCATTTGGAGTATGCATCCACAACTATAAGGAAAGCCTGACCTTGGAATGGCCCTGCGAAATCGATGTGTATTCGCGACCAGGGTGCTTTAGGCTTCTCCCATTCTGTGGCGGGTGCTTCCGGGGGTGCTGGTCTCGATTCCTGGCATGGGTCGCAAGTGGCCACCCATTCCTCTATTTCTTTGTCCATGTTTGGCCACCAAACGTAACTTCTTGCTAACGCCTTCATCCTAAAAATCCCCGGATGACCAACATGTAAAGCATCTAATACATTCCTACATAAAGCATACGGAATAACAACTCGATCCCCCCACAATAAACAACCTTGTAACACTGAGAGTTCGTCCCGTTTTGACCAAAACACTTTGAATTCCGGGCCCACGTTTCCCTTTGGCCACCCCCTCCAAACCCAAGTTTGAACTTGCTTTATTAAATTGTCTTTAGAAGAAAACCTTGCAACATCGTAAGAAGAAACCGGTCCTGAGTCCAAACAATCAATGAGCAGCACCGGTACTTCGGGAGTGGGGTCTGGCAAAAGGTCCGGTAGTGGGCAACGGCTGAGTGCGTCTGCGTGTCCTAGAGTGGAGCCCGGTCGATGAATTAACTTGTATGAGTACGCAGCCAGGAAAACAGTCCACCTGGTCATGCGTGGAGAAAGGGAGACTGGAGTGGGGCGGTTTCCCGCCAAAAGTCCCAACTTTTGGTTTGCCCCTCGTGGAGATGTGCCGCCAGGTTACCGTGCATTTCATCAGCCGCGGGCCCAGGGTAAGGGTGGTGGGGTGGCGGTAATTATACGGGAGAGTCTGGAACCGAGGGAGTTCACTGTGCCACAGATCTCCAGGTGTGAGTCCCTTGGTGTGAAATGGGGCCCAGGGAGGCAGTTGGGCTTGCTGATTGTATACTTGGCTCCTCGCTATGCATCAGCGGCCCTGCCCGAGCTCCTCGAGCTGATTGCGGAGACGGCAGTTGATACCCCCAAACTTGTGGTTATGGGGGATTTCAATCTGCCGTCGACGGGTGAAGCATCCGAGGTGGCTCGGGAGTTCATAGCTTCCATGACAGCCATGGACCTGTCCCAATTAATTCAGGGCCCCACACACGAGGGTGGACACACACTGGACCTTGTTTTTGTATCTGGACAGTGGACGAGTGATCTGGGAATAGGGGATCTAGTTATCACACCCCTGTCATGGTCAGACCACTCTTCTCTCCGGCTTGACTTCCCCGGCGCTACCCCCCACCGCGGGGAGGCGGAACCTGATTGTCCCAGATGGTTCCGCCCCAAGCGACTGATGGAACCGGATAGGTCCCAGACGGAGCTTGGGCCACTTCCTGTAGCCTTGACCCGCTCCTGGACGGAGGACCTAGTGGCCGCTTGGAATCAGGCGGCTGCGGGGGCCTTGGACCGGGTAGCGCCTTTGCGGCCTCTCTTGCGGCAACGAACCACCCTGGCTCCTTGGTTTACTGAGGAGCTGAGGGTGATGAAACGCCACAAGAGACGCCTAGAAAGCAGGTGGAGGTCCTCACGCTCCAAATCTGACCAAACACAGGTAAGAGCCTATTTACGGACCTACCTTGTGGCTCTAAGAGTGGCCAAATGCAGACACTGTGCCGCTCTTATTGCGTCCGCGGATAACCGCCCTGCCGCCCTGTTTCGGGTGACCCGCTCTCTCTTATTTCAAAGGTTGCGGGAAGCGCCTTTGCAGGGTAGAGCAGAGGAGTTTGGGGAATATCTGCAGGACAAAATCGATCAGATCCGGAGTGGATGGGCCCCCTTCAGTGGACCAGGGGAGACGTCGGAAGCAAGTCTTGAGACACCATGCTGGGAGGAGTTTGACTCTGTTGCCCCCGAGGACTTGGACAGGTTACGTGGGAGACTGCGAGCCACCTCATGTTTATTGGACCCGTGTCCCTCCTGGCTTGTACTGGCATCCTGGGAGGTTACACGAGGCTGGCTCCTGGGTCTGGTGAACGCTTAACTGGAGGAGGGGTCCTTGCCGGCCACCTTGAAAGAGGCAGTGGTGAGGCCCCTGCTCAAGAGGCCTTCCCTGGATCCGGAGGAACTAGCTAATTACCGTCCTGTCTCCAACCTTCCCTTTTTAGCGAAGGTTGTAGAGAGTGTGGTGGCGCAACAGTTCCCACGTCACCTGGAGGAAGCAGTCTATCTTGACCCGCGCCAGTCCGGCTTTCGACCCGGTCACAGCATGGAGACGGCCTTGGTCGCATTGGTAGATGATCTATGGAGGGCCAGAGATAGGGGTTGTTCCTCTATCCTGGTCCTATTAGATCTATCAGCGGCTTTCGATACCATCGACCATGGTATCTTATTGCGCCGGCTGGAAGAGATGGGCGTGGGGGGCACCGTTCTGCGGTGGTTCCGCTCCTATCTCTCCGACCGGACGCAGTTTGTGTTGGCAGGGAAGCAGAGGTCGACCCTGAGGCCACTCACTTGTGGGGTGCCTCAGGGTTCGGTCCTCTCGCCCCTCCTGTTCAACACATACATGAAGCCGCTGGGTGAGATCATCCGTGGATTTGGGGTGGGATACCATCTGTACGCTGATGATACACAGCTGTACATTTCCACCCCAAACCACCCCAACGAGGCCGTCGAAATGTTGTCCCGGTGTTTGGAAGACGTGCGGGTCTGGATGGGGGACAACAGACTTAAGCTCAACCCTTCCAAGACTGAGTGGCTGTGGCTACCGGCGCCCCGATTTAACCAGTTGATGCCATCACTGGCCATAGGGGGCGAATTATTGCCCCCCGTGGAACGGGCGCGCAATCTGGGCGTCCTCCTTGATGCCAGGCTGTCAATGGATGACCATCTGACAGCCGTGGCGAGGGGGGCGTTCCACCAGGTTCGCCTGGTGCATCAATTGCGCCCCCTATTGGATCGGGACGCCCTACGCACAGTCACTCATGCGCTGGTGATGTCTCGCCTGGACTACTGTAATGCTCTCTACATGGGGCTCCCCTTGAGATGCACCCGAAGACTACAGCTAGTTCAGAATGCGGCCGTGCGGGTTATCATGGGAGGATCAAGATACTCCCATTTAACACCATTCCTGCGCGAGCTGCACTGGCTGCCTGTGGTTTTTCGGGTGCGTTTCAAGATGTTGGTTACTATCTTCAAAGCGCTCCATGGCATGGGACCTAGTTACCTGCGGGACCGCATCTCACCTCATACATCTCTACGACCTATCCGTTCTCACAGAGAGGGTCTCCTCCAGGTGCCATCCGCCAAGCAGTGCCAGCGGGTGGCGCCTAGGAGTAGAGCCTTCTCTGTGATGGGCCCAACCCTCTGGAATGACCTCCCTCCCGATATTAGAACTACTAATGACCTCCGCTCCTTCCGACAGAAGCTCAAGACTCACCTGTTCCGACTAGGTGGCTTAGCCGATTGATAGTTCCATCTTCCACCTCCTGGCAAACATTTTAAACATCTTATTGGGGAATTTTTTAAGAGAATTTTAATTGTATTTGTATTTTAATTAAGAATTGTACAGTATATTTTTTACCTCCTCCGTCTACTTCTATGTGTACGTCTACGTCTACGTTTCTGTCTATGTATTTGTATATGGTTTTAACATGACTGTACACCGCCCCGAGTCCTGCCAAGGAAAGGGTGCGGTCTAGAAATAAAATTTATTATTATTATTATTATTATGAAGGGGCTGAATTAGGGGGTGGGGGACTTTGAGTTTTCTAGGATGAGGCCCCGTTGGAAGCTCTTCTGCTCCCCATCACACAGATTGCTGATCAGTTGGTAATCAATGTTTAGGTCTTTGAATGGCTCCTAATTGGGAATAGGATCCCTTTGCAATTTCTTTTTAAGGAGGTAAGAAAAGATCTGATGGACCAGAAGAAGGTCAGTCTAAGATTCACAAGGACCACACAGAGGCCTCTGGTTCTCCCACAAGCAGAAGAAGGCAGAGACTTATGGCTTTGTTCAACATGGAACAGACATTTTTGCACAATTTCACTTTCTTCCATCACACACCACAATAGTGGACACTCAGACATCTCACACTTTAGGAATCCCCAATTCTGGTATCCCAAATTAATCTGAGAAAATATTTCCAGCTTTCACAGCCCCATTCAATAAGAACTAAGGTGGGACTGGAACTCAGGAGTCTCCTGGTGATTGGCCCAAAGTCCCCCAGGAAGTTTTCATGCCTAAGGGAGGATTAGAACTCGAGTCCCCTAGTGATTGGCTCCAAGTCGCCCCTTTGGCTTTTATTTGACAGTAAATAAATGTAAAAACATGAGATATAACACCATTATGATATTGGAATAATTGTTAATGTTTCTTTTATTTAAAAGGAGATATTCTTTCCACTTAGATAGTAGGCAGGAGCCAAAGAAAATCAAATCTACTTGTTTCAGAATGGGAGATGATTGAATGGCTGTACTTGTTGTATCTCCCTATTCAACCCAATAAATCTTGCTAAAGAGAACTCTGGGAAAGTCATTCAGAGGAATGTAATATTCAGCAACTACAAATGAACCAGACACCTTATGAAAAATAATTGAGGCACTTGTTCCTACTGACAGAAACTAAAAGTTCGTGTATGTGTGAGAGAGAGTAAGATCCTAAGGTAAGAGGAGAGCTGTAGGAGCCCTGCTCTAACCGTGTTGTTGGATCATCTCCATGAGAAGCCTTGGAATGGCAGAATGACCTGGAATGCAGGGATTGACCTGCTCTCCATCACTATTATGTCCTTCTTTCTTGATTTCCTGATAAAACCCCTTTCACAGAAAGCATCGACCGGAACAGCTGTCTGAGGTTTCACTTGGAGTTTGTTATTATTTAAGTATCTCCCTTTTAGAAATCCCCACTCTATTTTTTCCTTCCTCATCCAGAGAATGAAAATAGCAACAACTAACACTATTCCGGCCCTTTAATTTCCCACTCTATAATTTGTCCATAAAGCCTTTCCATGCGCTCAATGCCGCCTATTCATCCAGGTCAAGAAGGGGAGGGGGAGTAACAGGGATTGGGGGGGGGGCACATCCAGGTTTCTAGCAAGAGGCACCCATGGAAAGTCTTCTGCTTTCCAACCACAGAGATTGTGGGTGGATGAGGAGTCAGCCTGAGGTTTCAGAATGGCTTCTGATTGCCACTCAGGTCACTTTGCAAATTCCATTTTAAGCAGGTAGAAAAGGTTTGATGGATCAGACCGAGGTCAGTCTAAAATCCACACTGACCCCCCAGATGCCTCTGGTCTGCCCACAAGAAGGGGGGAGGGACGTATCACTTGGCCCAACATGGAACCAGGTAGGGGTGGAATTCAGACAGTTCCCACGGGTTCCCTAAAATGGGTTGTTAATTGTATGAGCAGTTATGAGAACCGGCTGAATTGCCTCGGCCTGCCCCCCAACCCCCTCCTGAGGGTGTGTCCCCCCCCTTTGGCTCAGGAAGTGGAATTCCCCGCTGGTTCTCTCACTGCCCTAAGCGAAGGAATTGCAGAAAGTCTTCAGAGCCCAGAATGGCGCTTCCTCAAATTTCGGGATTCGGAGGGTCCAGAAAGGAGGAGGACGAATGGGAATTCTCCCTTCTGCAGCGTCATCGGTCTCCAGGCAGAGTCAGTGCACGAGAGCGTTCCAAGCAGAGAAGAAGCCCCAGTAGGTTCTTCAGGCCAAGATCCCCCCTCCCACTTTCCCCGCCTCTCTCTCTCCACAGAACTGGCTTTCCTCCTTCAGCTGAAGCCCCAAAGGACTCTGCCCAGAGACCGATGACGCTCAAGAAGGAAGTATTCTCATTGGTGCTGCCGCTAGTTCTGGCCCGGCCCTCCCACCTACGAAATCCGAGACAAACGCTCCACACCCCTTCCAGATTCCTCCTCTGGGGCTGGAAGCATCAGGCCGGGGAGATACACGCACATGCTGGCAAGCCCAGAATGGACCTTCAGACGATGCAATGCCTGAGAAATGCGGGATTTGCAGAGAAATGCAGGCTACAACCAGTGAATCGTGTTTTCCCAGGATCCGCTGAAGCCCCAGCGGACCAATACGAATCCTCCCTTCTGTAGCGTCATCAGTCTCCGGGCACAATCAGGGTTGAGAGGCGGGAAATCAGAAAGGACTGCTTTGTCCAGACATTTTGAGCAGGAGAGATGCGTGTTTGAAGGAGGGAAATGGCGTTTTGCTTCCATGAAGCGAAGTGGCGCCTTTCCCGAGAGAGCCCAGCGGAGGATTCTCCCGGGAAGGGTTGGGTGGGTGGAAGCTGGGGAGAGGATCCAGCAGGATTTGATCCCTGTGGATCCTCTCCGCCTCTTCCTGGTTTACCTGAGGGCTTTCCGTAGCTTACTTTCAGATTGGGGGGGTTTCTGTGACCCCCAAGTCTTCCCTGGCTATGGGGTCCAACTCCCCTCTTCTCATCCAGCACAGCGCCTCTTCCTATGACATAAACCTTCATTTCTGAACTGAAACGTGTGAATCAGCGGTTCTGAATTGGTGGGAGAAAGATTTGATCTTGGACTTTGGAGGTGGGAGGGGCCAGAACCAGCAGCAGCACCAATGGGAATTCTCCCTGCTTGAGCGTCATCGGTCTCCGGGAAGAGTCCTTTGTGGCTTCACCTGAAGGAGGAGGATTCGTGCCAGAGAGAGAAGGGGAGAAATTGGGAAGGGGGATCCGTTCGGTATTGTGAGTGGCTACAGCTCAAGGGGGGTTCATGGCAGCCCTAGATGGGACCCTCCCCTTTCTTTGCTTAGCCAGGGATTCCCGCTTCCCCCCATTCTTATTTCCCCCCATTGGCATCCACAACAGCAATTCTTGGACCCAAAATCCATTTGGGCTTTCACTGGGTCTCCAAACATCGTCCGCACCTGGGTGCAGAAGCTAACCATCCAGGGGTGGGATGGCCTGCATGAACAGTGGAGTTGGCCAATGAGAAGCTGGGCCGGTCAAAAGACGGATGATGAATCCCACCTTTTCACAGCCTGTCAGGAAATCAACACACCTCAAACACGTGAAGAGCTGGCATTGTCTCAGAAACGCCGGGAACTGCTCCAAAGTTCCGTCAAAGGTATCAGGCAGCGATGCTGGGCATTTCCTTCGAGGGTCTGCTGAAGCAGCTGCCTGCATTTGGGCCAACTGGGAGGAGAGCTGGGCCATTGGCTGGGCTAACTGCACGTTGACCGCTAGAAGTTGTTCCATGCTCCCACAGGGCAAGCAGTGCTGGGGGGAGGGGAAGGTAGAGGCTGGAGTAAACTATGCTGCCCTCTTACACACACACACACACACACACACACACACACACACGCCAAGAGTCTACAGGTGTTTATTTAAACTCCCCAAAGAGGCCCACAGAAAGCTCCCCTGTTGATAATAAAGAGAATGTATATTTAATTCTTTGTGTATTAACCGGAGCTAGAATTGTATTTGCACAACATTGGAAAAGTGTAGAGATTCCTGCTGATGAGAAGGTGATAAGGAAAATATCTGAATGTGCAGAAATGAACAGATTAACATTCGCAATGAAGGAGAAAGAGCAAACTGGATATTACATGATTTGGGAAGTATTTTACCACTGGTTGGAGAATAAAAAAGGAGTTTGGAAATGGAGAAGACTAAAAAACAAGTAGAAAATATATTTAGAGACATGAAGAAGATGAAAACTGTTAGTAAGTGTATGATGAGAATAATGATGTTTAATGTTAACATGATATCATCACTAGAAGATATTAAGAAAAATGGAGAGTTTTATAATGTTTAAATGTTCAAAATATTATAATACTAAGCTTAGGGATGTTAATGTTAATATGAATGTGAAAGATGTGGCAAATGAGGAACAATGTTGCACAGAGATGTTTGTACCCAGACGACACACAGCATAAGGAAAGATGGAATGTTTATTTTTGTAATTGAAACATAATAAAAATTATATATATATAAAAAGAAAGCACCCATCTTGCACAGGTCTGGATTCCAGGCTCAGCACGGCAAGATTCCCTGGGTAAGTGAGTCCAATGGGCCCCCACGAAGTCCAGGAAAACCGTCCATGAGTCTAAGAGGTCAGGATAGATGGCAGGGGTCTAGAACTGGGCACTTTGCTCTAGGAAAGCTCAGGTCTTCAGAGCAGGATGAAGCAGGCAATGCCAGTGCAGCCCTTTACGAGAGGGAAGGTGGCATCCTCACAAGTAGCCCAGCTGACTGGCATTGTGTGCCTGTATCCCGTCTGCTCTACGTGTCCTTGGATCAGGAGGAGGTGTGGACTCAACATCCTCCTCATTGCTAACGGGCAGCAGTTGCTCCCAGTCATCGCTTGGGGCCTCCTGGCTAACTTTCTGCAGCTGTGGCTTCCCTTGTTCAGCCTCCGCCTTCCCTCATCCGGTGACCCAGCTGAGGCTGCTCCATCAGGCCAGCCCTCTCTGTGCCCCGATCCTGACCAACACTCGACTCCGTGCTTTTTCTCTGCTGACTGAAACGCCCCCGCCTCCTCTGAAGTCATGTCTACAGAGGGGCCTGGGGGGGGGATCCATGACAGGTGGGGACTGTGCATGGGATGTCTCCTTCATGAGAGTAGCCAGGAGGAGCTGGAAGCCTAGGGAGATACGCAAGAGCTCAAAGTGAAGGAGACCCTCCCGAGTGGCTAGGAGAGGCGGAGGCCTGCGAAGATCAGCCAAGACCTTGATGGTCATTGGGGGTCAGAAAGAAAGGGATGAATGGAAATCTGCACTCAACTGCCCGTTATATGGTGATCCAGAGATCCCGTCTCTGAAGCTCTTTCCACCCTCACTGCGTCTCCTCTTCAGGGCTTCTCCCTCTGGGAAGCCTCTCCTCTCCAGTCCTCGCATTCCGATGGTTCCTCTCTCCTGCGGCCTCTTTCCTGGGAGAGAAGAGAAGGGCTCCTTCTGAAGGCCTCTCCACCCTCCCTGCATGGATCTGGTTTCCCCCTGAGGGGATCCTTTGAGGGGAAGGGAGGGATCTCCTCTTCCTGGGACTCTTTCCACCCATCGAGGGTTGAAATGGCTTCTCCTCTTGGCTCTCCGGCTGCTTTTCCTCCAATACCTTTGAGGTCCCCATTGAGATGGAGAGGAATCTCCTCCCGGGTTACGTCCAGTTCCTTCCAAGATTGGGCTCTGAGTAATCCTCATCCACCCCCAGACACAAATAGAGAAACTCCCATTCAAAGACAAGAAGGAGAGATCTTAATTTGTGTGTCTTCTTTGACCCTCCCCAATATTTTCCCCTCTGCTTATAATTGGATGACTGTTTGGAGGCTGTTTTCCTTCTGACTCCGTCCCAGAGAACTGAAGGCCTCCTTGCTGGGCCTTTCCTGGAGGTCACCAGAGGAACCGGTTTTTTTCTACTCCTAAGTGGGCCCCACTTCCCTTGGACTCAGAAGAGGAGGGAGGGGCAGGAAAGGCCAGACTGAAGAGGGAAAAGTCTAAGAAACCATCCTCCTTTTTTCCGTCTCCTGCAGAGGGGAGTGAAATGCTCCTTCCCTCCAGGAGCCCCTCCTGCTTCTGGAAAGCCCCCTCCTCCCTTCTTTCTGCCCCTCCACAAGGGGAGACTTGGCTTCTCGGAGCCCCCACAACTTGGCTTCTCTCTCTTTGGGGAGACAAAGAGGTCCCAGGAAGGGAGACCAGGCTCCTTCTACAGGCGCCTGAAGGTTGCAGGGCTTTGGATGGGGGACAAAACCTTCAGCTGAATCTGGCAGGAGTGAATGGGGGGCGGTGTTCTTTTCTCCTTTTGGTTCTGGGACTTTATCTCCTCTGAGGATGGATGGATGGATGGGGGGAGCAGCAGCGCAGACCCCCCCCCAGGGCCTGGTGTGGGGGTCCCTCTGGATCCACAACTCCTGCCTGAGGAACAGGTGGGGCAGCCGTGGTCAGGAGGGGCCATGGAAGAGTTTGGGGTTTCGCCCCCCCCAGTCGCTCCCTTTCCAGGGGCACTCAGGCCCTGCTCGCCCCCAGGATGGACTACCGCAGTGCTGTCTCCGTGGGGCTGCCCTTGGAGAGCATCCGGGGACTCCGACTGAGGCAGAAGGCAGCTGTGAGGACAGTTGTGTCTCTGCTTAAACAGCCCTGGACAAAGAACAGGAGGGCCTCCACTTACAACCAATCATTTAGTTCAAAGTTAATAACAGCACTGAAAAAAGGGAGTTATGACCGTTTTTCACGCTTACAATTACTGCAGTATCCCCATGGTCACGTGATCAGACGTTTGGCAACTGTCTCAGATTTATGACGGTCGTAGTGTCCCGGACTCATGGGATGGCCTTTTGGGACCTTCTGGCCAGCAAAGTCAGTGGGGAAGCCAGATTCACTTAACAACTGTGGTAAAATCGGGGCAAAATGCACTTATCGGCTGTCTTATTTAGCAACAGAAATTCTGGGCTCCATTGTGGTCGTAAGTCGAGGACCATCTATAGGCTTATTTGGAAGCCTCCTCCCAAATGGTGAAACAATATTCAACACAAAGACCCACAATCACACACAAAGGGCCAGAGTGTGACTGTGACAGAAGGGGAGGAATGGAGGCAGGTGGGAACTCCTGGGACTTTGATGCCTTCAGACGGAGCCCCTTCCTCACCTGAGATGAGACCCCAGTTAGATCCCACAGGGAGACACACACACAGAGAGAGACAGATAGACAGACAGAGCCTAAAAGGAAATAAATTCCCGCACTAGCTCCGATTGTGGATCAGAAGGGATAGGAACACCCCCCCCCCCCCAGCGACCCCAACGGCAGCCTGCCATGCGGTTCGCTCCCCTTCCTAGGGATATTCCTCCCGGGCCCTCCCTCCCTGCCGGACCTTCTTGCAGCTTCTTGGTTCGGGGGTGCGTGGCGGGGGGTGTCACTGTGTAGGTGTAAAGGGGGGAGAAGCTGAGGAAGCATCCTCCCCCCCATTCCGTGACTTTTCATCAAGTTGGGGAGCGAAAGCAGCAGAAATGGCAAAAGGCAGACGCGCATGCTCAGTTCCCTTCTGAAGCTCGAAGGCTGCCAGGACTTTGCCACCTGCGGAGCGAGCCCTCTGGTGGTCTCCTTCGGCCATGGCAGCTTTTTCCGAGCCAAGGCAAGAGAGGCGCCGAAAGAGGTGTTAAGTCCTAGAGCGGAAAGGAGAAGCGGCTTCCTTGCAACAGATCCTCCCACCTGGAATTCTCTCTCCCTCCCATTCAGGAGCAACTGCAGGCAACGCTCTCTGGCGCATGCTCTCTTTGTCCTCTGAAGCTACCTAGGCGGCTTCTTCCGGGCGTCGTGCGAGCGAGGCACGGAGGCGTCCCTCGAGCTGGGGGTGCAAGGTGTCTCCGGGGGGAATGAACTGCTGGGGAGGGGTCGCTGAGGGGGCCTTTTGGGTGAGGGGGCTGCGGGGGGGCACCAAGGGGTCTTCTGTTCTCCCCCCTTTGGCAGTGTGGGAGGGGGAGAGGTCTGGAATGAAGAGGGGATGATGGGTTCTGTGGTCCAGGATATCTGTGGGAGGTTGGAGTTTATGACACGAAAGAGCTCATCTCACGAGAAAGGCCAACTCCAATTGAGGCCCGGTAGTCCGCATCCTCTATGCCCGTCTGATCCGAGGCAGCACAAGGATTAAGCCTAGAGAGGTGTTACGTCCTAGAGCGAAAAGGAATACAAGCGTCCTAGCAACAGATCCCCCACATGGAATCTCCCCCTCATCCAGGAGCAACTGCTGGCAATTTCTGTCGCGCATGCTCCGTTTGTCCTCTGAAGCTGCCGAGAGATCTCCTGCCCTCTTGCTTGGGGGGGGGCTTTTGGGGGGACATATTTTTCAATCGTTTACAAGATAATAGGTGTAAAAATACAGATGAGTACACACACACACACACATATACACTCCCTCCCTCCATATCACAGGTTGCAGAGTAGAATCTGCATAACTCCCAAGCCCAGCGAAGGGACGTCCCTCTTCCACATCTGGACGAAGCAGTCCCTTCCGATTTCCCGTCCCTCAACTCTGATTGTGCCTGGAGACTGATGACGCTACAGAAGGGAGAATTTGTATTGGTCTGCTGGGGCTTCACCGGATCCTGGGAAAATGCGATTCGCTGGTTGTAGCCTGCATTTCTCTGCACATCCCGCATTTCTCAGGCATTGTGTCGTCAGAAGGCCCGTTCTGGGCTCGGCAGCGCATGCGTGTATCTCCCTGGCCTGATGGTCCCAGCCCCAGAGGAGGAATCTGGAAGGGGTGTGGAGCGTTTGTCTCGGATTTCGGAGATGGGAGGGCCGGGCCAGAACTAGCGGCAGCACCAATGAGAATTCTCCCTGCTTGAGCGTCATCGGTCTCCGGGCAGAGTCCTTTGGGGCTTCAGCTGAAGGAGAGGGAGGCGGGGAAAGTGGGAGGGGGGATCCTGGCCTGAACAACCTACTGGGGCTTCTTCTGTGCTTGGAACGCTCTCCTGCACTGGGTGAAGTAGAGGGAGACTCTGCCAGGAGACAGATGACACTGCAGAAGGGAGAATCTCCATTGGTCCTCCTCCTTTCTGGACCCTCCCAATCCTGATGTTCGAGGAAGCCCCATTCTGGGCTCTGCAGAGTTTCTGTGATTCCTTCTCTTTGCTTAGAGAGAGAGCCACCGGGAACTGGACTGCCTGAGCCAAAGAGGTCCATAGGATCTTGAGACAGGTCGTTTTCTCATGCGGGAGAGGGCACACCCTCAGGAGGGGGTTGGGGGACAGGCCGAGACAATTCAGCCAGTTCTCATAACTGCTCATACAATTAACAACCCACTTTAGGGAACCCGTGGGAATTGTCTGAATTCCATCCCTACCTGGTTCCATGTTGGGCCAAGTGATACGTCCCTCCTCCTTGCTTGTGGGCAGACCAGAGGCATCTGGGGGATCAGCGTGGATTTTAGACTGACCTCAGTCTGATCCATCAAACCTTTTCTACCTGCTTAAAATGGAATTTGCAAAGTGACCCGAGTGGCAATCAGAAGCCATTCTGAAACCTCAGGCTGACTCCTGATCCACCCACAATCTCTGTGGTTGGAAAGCAGAAGACTTTCCATGGGTGCCTCTTGCTAGAAGCCTGGATGTGCCCACCCCCCATCCCCATTACTCCCCCTCCCCTTCTTGACCTGGATGAATAGGTGGCATTGAACACAGGGAAAGGCTTTATGGACAAATTATAGAGTGGGAAATTAAAGGGCCGGAATAGTGTTAGTTGTTGCTATATTCATTGGGGATTTCTAAAAGGTAGATACTTAAATAATAACAACCCCCAAGTGAAATCTCAGACAGCTGTTCCGGTCGATGCTTTCTGTGAAAGGGTTTTTATCAGGAGATCAAGAAACAAGGACATAATAGTGATGGAGAGCAGGTCAATCCCTGCATTCCAGGTCATTCTGCCATTCCAAGGCTTCTCATGGAGATGATCCAACAACACGGTTAGAGCAGGGCTCCTACAGCTCTCATCTGACCTTAGGATCTTACTCTCTCTCTCTCACATATACGAACTTTTAGTTTCTGTCAGTAGAAACAAGTGCCTCAATTCTTTTTCATAAGGTGTCTGGTTCATTGGTAGTTGCTGAATATTACATTCCTCTGAATGACTTCCACAGAGTTCTCTTTAGCAAGATTTATTGGGTTGAATAGGGAGATACAAGAAGTACAGCCATTCAATCATTTCCAATTCTGAAACAAGTAGATTTGCTTTTCTTTGGCTCGTGCCTACTATCTAAGTGGAAAGAATATCTCCTTTCAAATAAAAGAAACATTAACAATTCTTCCAATATCATAATGGTGTTATATGTCATGTTTTTACATTTATTTACCTTCAAATAAAAGCCAAAGGGGCGACTTGGAACCAATCACCAGGGGACTCAAGTTCTAATCCTCCCTTAGGCATGAAAACTTCCTGGGGGACTTTGGGCCAATCACCAGGAGACTCCTGAGTTCCAGCCCCACCTTAGTTCTTATTGAATGGTGCTGTGAAAGTTGGAAATATTTTCTCAGATTAATTTGGGATACCAGAATTGGGGATTCCTAGAGTGTGAGATGTCCCAGTGTCCAATATTGTGGTGTGTGATGGAAGAAAGTGAAATTGTGCAAAAATGTCTGTTCCATGTTGAGCAAAGCCATAAGTTTCTGCCGCCTTCTGCTTGTGGGAGAACCAGAGACTTCTGTGTGGTCCCTGTGAATCTTAGACTGACCTTCTTCTGGTCCATCAGATCTTTTCTTACCTCCTTAAAATGAAATTGCAAAGGGATCCTATTCCCAATTAGGAGCCATTCATAGACCTAAACATTGATTACCAACTGATCAGCAATCTGTGTGATGGGGAGCAGAAGAGCTTCCATGGGTGCCTCGTCCTAGAAACCTCAAAGTCCCCCACCCCCTAATTCAGCCCCTTCTTGGACCTGGATGGATATTATGCAGCATTGGAGGTTTGTGACCTGGTCAATGATGCGGCTGCCTTTAGACAGGATCCCTCCAACCTCCTCCTGGGGAGAGTCTCAAGGTCCCCTTTCTCTGGGCATCTTATCCAGCCCTTCACAGACAAGACAAGCTTGAAAGAGGAGCAGAGAAAATGCTTTAGGTAGAAATTGTACAGTGGGAAATTAAAGGGTGTGAAAACCACTATTTTAATTCTCTGGTTGATCAAAGAAAAAAATACAGTGGAAATTTTACCCATTTTTTTATTTACTTTGTTTTTATTATTTTGGTGTGAAGTTCCTACCAAAATAAAAACAATCCCAAACTGAAATCCCAGACAGCTGCTCTGCTGAACACTTTCTGCAAAGGAGGTTTTATCAGGAAATCAAGAAAGAATTATATATTCGATTTCCCTCCCCAGCTGACAGCCAGTCAAACATGGCATTTCACATCATTCTGGCATTCTCAGGGAGAGGATCAGCCATCTATGCTGGTTCTTGGTTCCCACAGCTTCCTCCTGAACTCTTTTCCTGCTCTCTCTCTCTATCCCCCTCCCTCCCTCCCCCCACCTCTTTCTCACACTCTCTCTCACACACACACTATTAGCTGCAGGAACAAGTGCCTGAATTATTTTTAAAGGTGTCAAATTCAGTAGCTGTTGCTGAACAACAAATTCCTCTGAATGACTTTCAACAAGGTTCATTAAGTTGAAAGGGAAGGGAGCTAGAACAATTCAATAATTTCCTATTTTGAAACATATAAATATTTTCTTTGACTCCTGCATACTATCTAAATGGAAAGAATATCTCCTTTCAAATAAAATAAACGTTAACAATTCTTCCAATATCATAATGGTGTTATATCTCATGTTTTTTCATTTATTCTGGCCGTAAGCTGCTCCTTTGTGTTCAGGTCTGGCCTCAGAAGGATAATGTAGCACTTGGGGATGAAGATGCAGCCCAGCAGACCAGCACTGGAGGCCAGGATGGAGAAGACCTGAACAGCCACCATGTATTTCCCTTTGGTGCTCAGGTAGGTGGGCACAAAAGTCACCCAGACACTGCAGAAGACCAGCATGCTGAAGGTGATCAGCTTGGCTTCGTTGAAGGCCCCAGGCAGATTCCTGGCCAGGAAAGCCACCGTGAAGCAGACGGCAGCCAGGAAGCCCATATAGCTGAGGGTGACGTAGAACATGACAACAACCCCTTCGTTGCATTGCAGGATGATCTCTCCATGCTGGGAGTGGAGGTCAGAGTCAGGGAAGGGGGGAGAAACTCCCAGCCAGATGGAGCAGATGATAATTTGGATTGCAGAAGAAGACAGGATGATGGAGTTGGCCAAGCTCTTCCCCAGCCATCTCTTCACTCGGTTTCCTGGTTTTGTGGCCAGGAAGGCCAGCACCACCGTGATGGTTTTGGCCAAGAGAGAAGAAATGGCAACTGAGAAGATGATGCTGAAGACTGTTTGTCGGAGAAGGCAGGTGGCTTTCCTTGGTTGACCAATGAAGAGAGAAGAAGACAAGAAGCAAAGCAGGAGGGAGACCAGGAGGATGTAGGAGAGATCCCGATTGTTGGCTTTGACAATGGGAGTTTCTTGGTATTTAGTGAAGATGATTAAAACAAGGCCTGTAGTTAGGAACAAGAGTAGGGCAAGAGAGACTAGGATGATGCCCAGATGTTCTTCATAAGACAGGAAGGTTATAACTTTGGGGATACATTGGATTCTGTCCTCATTTGGATATTTGTCATCCGGACACTTGGTGCATTTTCCTGCATCTGAGAGAAAAACCATATTCCCTTACTATTCTCTCCTTTTACCTTTCAGGAAATACCTTATTTGGACAACAAGTGATACCAGTAGATATTGTCTAGGACACATTTATTAGTACCTCTAGTGAATGACGGTAAGAAGTATAAGACTTTTTTTAAAATAAATTTTTGTTTAATCGTCTATGAAAGTGAGAGAAGAATTGGGACCCGAATAATTTCCTGTGTGATGTTCAGAACCAAACTTTATTATTTGCTGTATGTAATGAATCAGTTCCCCTTCCTTTTCTCCAGTCTCACCCACCTTCCTGAGTGGAGAAGGTCCCCTCCGGACAAGGAACGCAGTCATAGCAGCAAACTGGCTCTCCTTCTCGAGCCCTCTTGACAAATCCAGGATGACAACTTTCCACACATTTGGACTGAGGCAGAGACTGAGCCGAAGAACAAGGAATGCCAAAGAAAAGATGTTAGGACTCTCTGTCCATGGAAAATGGAGGTAGAAATGAATGGAAACAAGTAGCCTCTGGTCTTCACTGAGGTAAATATGAAACCTCTGACTACTTCTAAACAGATGCAGGAGGTATAACAACTGGCAGATTCTTCATTTAGTTCCTTTCTTTTCCTTTTGGAATTTAACATTGCAATAAGGTACTTTTCTACTTAATAGTCTAGAGGGATGTATTTGAAAAAAAGATTTAAGTATGATGATATATTCATATTAAAACTGAGAAAAAGTTTACTATAAAAATTTTAGGAAACTTTTATTCCATTAGATTGTTTAAAGATAGAATAAAACTGTGATGAAGAAAGAAACCTCTGACCAGTAAGATCTTGAAAGGTTTCCATAAAACATGGCAAAGCCCCTCCACTTAGGTCCTGTCTGTTGAAGAACTTCCATTAGATGACACCAACTGCCATGGGAGGCCAACCACCCTGGAGACTATAGGCTTTGCCCACTTGAAATGGGACCCCAGGCTTTGGAAATCAGAGAAAAAACACCAAAATTTATCCCACCTTATTGAGCAACTTTAGCCTTGAAAGAGCATCTTGTCTGATAGAAAGTCTCTGTTTTTGAAAAAGCGCCAGTCTCTCTTCCTTGACATCCTCTTTGGGGAGAACCAAGAAGCCCCAAATGCACAGATCTGCTGTTATCTCTCCATTTTGATCCAAGTACAGGTTTCTCTGAGAAATATTCCAAAATTCATTCTTCTCCAGAAAGGGATGAAACTAGAATGGGAACATCCAGGAATTTGAAAAACAGAAAACTTTGTTTCTTATCCCACATTGAATCTTTCTTCTACAATTGTCTCATCTCCAAATATGGTTAAATAGGATACAAATACTACCATAATCTTCATAAGTGAATCAAAAAGTTTTAGAAAAATTTATCAAACTATAGAGAAAATATAATAGACACGGTTGGTCAATTATAGGGAACATTTCAGAGCAGATAACAAATAAAATGAACAGAGAAAAAAAAGATTATTCATAAACTCTTTGAAAATAACAGATTGATTCCCAGAAATCATGGGTTGATCAAGAAGAAATCTGTCAGGCTAACCTTCTCCCTTGTAATCCTGATGGAAAACAACTCCAGATCAGAGGTGGGTTCCTACCTGTTAGGACCAGTTTGGCTGAAACGGTATTAACCTGGTGGCCTGGGTTGCTGGAACCGGCAGCGACCCAGGGTGGCCACACCCCTGAACTGGTTCTCTCGGCCATATTGCTTTTGGCTTCTGGGCATGCACAGAGCAACCGGCAGTAGCGGTAGCCAGAACCCACCCCTGGCTCGATCCCACTTAGGAACCTCAGTTTACTCGTGAGCCCCATTGGCCTTTCTCCCTGCCTCTCCCGGCCAATGTTCCTCATGAGTAAACTGCAGCTAGGATCTCCCGCGTGTTGCACACCCAAAAACGGCATGGAGGCATGGGCGAAAGCTGGGAGGGGGGTGCAACACACGGGGTGGGACCTGGCCAGCCCTACTGTTGCAGTAGCTGCCTGGGTGAGCCACTCCCCACCTCCCCAGACCAGGCCCTCAGCTCGTGCCAGACTGAGGCCGCAGCCTCCACTTGCTCCTTTGTCCACCCAGCCTGCGGGAGCCACAGCAGCGCTGGTCATGGCTGAGAGCTTTCTTTGCCAGCTGGCAGCCGAAAAGTTATCCCTTTTAAAAGCCTCCAGTGATGGAGCTTTCGGATCCAAGCGCACTTTAACCAACCAACCAACCAACCAACCAACCAACCAACCGGGGCTTAGTTTGGAAACAGAAGAAGAAAGAACCGGTGAATGTCTGTGCCCAGGCATGGGGGATGTTGTGGGGGAGGCTGGGGTGTGTGTGTGAGCGGGAGGGTAGGAGGTCTCTGAGCAAATGCTGGACAAGAAGGCAGTGGATGACCTTGCTTTCCAGTCGCCGGTGAGTGGCTGCGTCCAGCCTGGGGATCTGAGGGGGCAGCTGAGCAAGCGCTGGGCAAGCAGGCAGGAGGGAGACCTCAGAGGCTCATTGTCAACCCAGCTTTGCGTCCAGTTGGCTCCGGTTGCATAACCATCAGTTGGCTTAATGGTCGGACACGGGGAGTTGGGGGGTGGCACTTGGCAGGAGCGGTTTGGCTCTGCGAAAGAAGATGTGCCTTAATGGATGATTTGATGACGTCAGCCCAGACTAGCAAAAGAAGGGCTGTCACGATGTTAAAAAGTTTGCTAGGCATGAACTGACTGAATTGACACTCAAGAGTTAAACTAAGAAAGCTTTATTGCGCAGGTCATAAAACAAAGTTATCTGAAAGTGATTTATTGCGCATGCTTCACACATTCCAGAGCATTCCTTTTTTTCTTTGTCCGGCTGCCAAGTTGGCAGGCGGAACATTTATTATCAAAATGTGACAATTACTTAACTTTCTGTTTTAATTACTTTTATTATTTTATTATTAAAGTTTGTTTATTAATTAGAATATACTTCTCAAAGACTTTTATTTTTCTTAATATCTCAAATGATATGCTGAAGGGAATCAGCCCGGTCCATTGATCTCATTTTTCTCCAGAGTGTTTTTTCCCCTGACAACTTGGTATGCAGAGGTTGGTCGATGATACAAGCTGAGATGGCTACAATTTATGGCTGTATTTTCCCTTCGTGCTATCTTAAGATAACCGACTACGCTAATTAGCAATGTCGGAGAAAAAGAAACAGAAGAAGAAAAATGGAACAAGCACAGATGGTTCCGTTTCTTCTGACAAGGAGGCTTCCTCAGACACAGAGAAACAAGAACCTTCAAACGTATTTCAGGAACAAATTCCTTCAGGTGCTGAGCCAGATGTGGGGGAAGGAGCTACAAAAGGCGAGATCTACGAAAAGAGGTCAGTGGTTCCTCCTTCTAAAATATCTCCAGGAGATTATGAATTTTGGGGGGCCAAGCCAAAACTTCCCACTTTGCCAAAGCCACTCCATTCCCAGACCCTCGGAGATTATCAAACACTTGATGAATGGCAACTGCCGGCAGAGAAAAAATCCTCCCACGCAGAAAGCAAATTTTATGAATCCTCCCCAGATGATGAGGAAGAAATGCAAAGCTATCTTTATCAATTAGAGCTGTTTGAAAAATATGCTAGGGAGTCGAGAGAGTGCTTTAACGAAATAAAGCAAAGTAGGAGGGGCTCCCCCACTCCCAAAATGTCTGAGGACACCATCTTTTCTTTAAAACAACAGCCTAAGACACACCCCAAAGAGGAGTTCTTAGGTGAATCAGAACAAAGAGACATGTACACGTCACCAAGGTCACGTGATCCCTTTGAGTCAACTGAACTTCCGCCCACGTATAGAAAGGTGAGGCAGCCAAAAAGCGAGGCTGCACTGCCATCTGCTGGCGGAGAAAAATTATTAGAGCAAAAGATGAAACAGCTACATGAAAGTTTTAAAGATTTAGCTATGAGTCCTTTAGAAGCCAAAGCTTTGCCTCCAAAGGTTAAGTCTTCAACACCCCCTGGTGGTGCTGAATCCTCCCTAGATGGAAAAAGTCAAAGTCAAAGGCGAATACAAGGAAGTCAATTTGATGTTGCCACGCAAAGGCCAATGATGCAATCCCAGCATCCCCTGGTTCAACAACCAGCTTTGCAACCAGTTCAACAAATTGTTCCGATGCATATTCCTCAGCAGGTACTTCCAGTCACTCCCTTGACTGGTGAGTCCAAATTAAAGGAGTCAGGAGAGAATTATAAAGCCTGGGTCAGTGAAATTGCGCTCTTGCTTCGAAGAGAAGGCACACATTGCATGATTTTTAATCCTCCTCCTCCGCCGTGGACACCTGCGATGAGAGACCTGGAAAACAGAGCAATCACGACTTTGCTCATGTCAATGGAAATTGAGATCCAGGGTATCTTTCCGCCTGATGCAACTGCCCAACAAATTTGGGCTATTTTGGAAGATTGCTACAGGCCCGTTTCAATTGAATCTTCATGTTTGCTCATGTCTGAGTTCCATGGTTCGAAGTTGAAACCTGGTGAACGAATTGGTGGACATTTGACCAAACTGAAGAGAATGAGAAGTGAATTGAGACAAAATGGCCATGTAATCGATGATATCCAAATGATTAGCATCATCATTAACTCATTGAATTATGAATGGAAAGATGCTGTTGCAAAGATTAACTACGTGCCTATTGCTCAACGCACAGTTAACCACGTTTGCAGACTTTTAGTGGAAGAGGAAGCTATCAAGTTAGCTACACCACATCTGCAACGACCTCCAGCATCGAAGGCTCCAGCTAGACGTCCCTTCCGAGGAAGAGGCTATGCTCCAAGGATGCCAAAATGCTACACCTGCAACCGTGTGGGACATGATACCCGGGATTGTCCCCAACGAGTTCCAGCTCCTGCCACGTACCAGCCCAGAGGAACAGACTCCAGAGGCAGAGGTAGAGGCGGAAGACAAGGTCGTCGTGATCCAAGGCGTGATCCACAAGCTCCACTTGTAACACTGGCCATAACCAACGTTCCACAACCTGATCCAAAGTTCGACAGACGTCTTTTGTGGACTTTAGACAGTGGAGCAGCTGTGCACGTTACCCACAGAAGGGAACTTTTCACACAGATGGGCGAGCCAGAGCCCGAGTATCGAGAACTGTATTCCTTCACCAACCACACTTGCAAGGTTATGGGAAAAGGAACTGTTTACATTGAAGAGCTCGATACACACATCCCTGATGTTTATTACATACCTTCAGCAACCAGTAATTTGCTTAGTCAAAGTCACTTGTCTAGAGATTTAAAGTTCCAGGTTCACCACCTCGAAAAAGCAAGTTACTTAGTTAAAGATGGAGATATTGTTGCTGAAACCATGCTGATTGGTGGTGTTTATTACTTAAAACCAAAGCCTAAAGGGCAAGCACAGGCAAGTATGCAAACTCCAAAAAGGCACAACGCAGACCCAGAGAGAGTTGCCCCAGAGAGAGAAAACGTTACTGTGCCAAAGGCTCCTAAAGCCAACAAACAGAGAAAACAGAAACAGATTGCTCAGAGCAAGCCTGAGGGTCCTCATGAAACTGTTAATGTTGAGAATTCATTAACTGGTAAACCTTTGCATTCCAGGTGTATTCACAAGTGGCACAGAAGATTGGGACATGCCAGTTTCCATGTTCTTAGAAAGATGCCGGAGTTCGCAAAAGGTTTGGATCTAAAGGGGTGTAAGGTGTTTTTGGATTGTGCGGTTTTCAAAAAGGCTAAATCCAAGGCGGCTGCAATTCCAAAACACGCTACACGCCGGTCAACACGCATTTTTGATTTGGTACACACTGACATAGTGGGTCCTTTCCCACCAACAATCGGTGGCAGAAAGTATTTTTTAACAATAGTAGATAATCATTCTAGATATGGATTTGTATATCCTATGAGAGAGAAATCTGAGACCTTTCAGATCTTTAAAGACTTTGCAGCTTTTGTTTCTACACAATACCAAGTTCGCATCGCCAGAATCCAGAGTGACCGTGGTGCAGAATTCATGTCTCAGCGTTTCCAGGACTGGATGCGTAAGAATGGAATTCTTCATCAGACATCCGCTCCATATACACCGGCTCATAACGGAGTCGTAGAAAGAAGACAAGGGGTTCTACAAACCATGATGCGTTGTCTTCTAGATGATGCCAATCTCAGTAACACATACTGGGGTGAAGCAATCAAGTATGCAAATTACATTGTCAACCGTACTTGGAGCAGTGTAATCAATCAAACTCCTTTCTACATGCTGTATGGCTACAAGCCTGATCTCAAGAACCTCCACATTTTTGGTTCATATGCTATGGTGAACACTCCCTTAAGTCAAAGAAGAAAGGGAGGTACAGTAGCAAAGAGACTGAGATTTATGGGTATTGATGATAATTCAAAATGGTTCAAATTCATTGATACTAAACATGTGATTGTCATTTCACAATCTGCTAATTTTGAGGAAGATATTGATGGGTCCAGCATTCATTCCAATGATCCTGAAGTTTATTTTCCTAGAGATGGTGTTCCAGATGCCACGCAGCCTGATGACAATTCGCAGGCAGATGTTCCTTCTACCAGTTCTTCACAACCTGATGTTCCGTCTTCGCAAGCCGCGGATGCTGATGCTAGCGACGAACGTGAGGACGAGGATGATGATGATGAAGAAGAAGAAGACTGGACTGATGCTCCTAGATGTTCCAAGAGGGCCACAAAAGGAATCCCTCCACAACATTATTCATGGCAACTGACAAAGTCACTATTACCTTTGATTTGCAACGTTACTCTTCCTCCAGAGACATTCACACAAATCAAACAGCTTCCTGATTCAGAACAAGACAAATGGTATGATGCAATGCAGGATGAAATGGACAGTTTAAAGAAACTTAATGTATTCACACCTGCAAAACCTCCAGCAAACAAGAAAGTCATTGGCACTCGATGAGTCTACAGAATCAAGAAGAAACCGAATGGTGAGTCTTTATACAAAGCCAGACTGGTAGCTCAGGGTTTCGCTCAACGTTATCCTGAGGACTACACAAACACTTACTCACCAACAGTCAGAACTGAAAGTGTAAAAATTGCTTTAACCACTGCAACTATTCTTGGTTTAGAAGTTTTCCAATTTGATGTGGACACAGCTTATCTACATGCAGACCTAGATGAAGAGATCTACGTGAGAAGCCCTCCAGGATTCCGAAAGCAAGAAGGGGATACCTGGTTCCTGAACAAAAGTCTTTATGGTCTGAAACAGTCAGGTTTAATGTGGTACTTATGTCTTACTGACAAACTACATTCAATGGGCTTTATTAAGTCCGAAACTGATGAATGCGTGTTCACAAAAAGATCTAACAATGCATATGAGATAATTCTTGTTTATGTTGATGATATTGTTTATATTGGTCCAAATAAGAAAATGAGTGAGATTTTTGCCAAAAGTTTGCAGAGATACTTCACACTGAAATCTTTAGGACACATTAGCACTTATTTAGGGGTTCAAATTGAAAAGACACAGAAGGGGTTTAGTCTTTCACAAGAGGAGAAAATTGACCACATTCTGCATCATTGCAACATGAAAGATGCTAGCACAACAAAGACACCCATGCAAACAGATTTTCACAACTTAACACATGAACCAAGTCCTGAGTTCGAGGACCAAACATTTTATCGTTCAGTCATTGGTTCACTATTATACATCAGTAGTTGGACCAGACCTGACATCGCACTTAGTGTTAATCTTTTATCACGACACGTAGGTAAGGCAACACAATTTCATTGGTCATGCATTAAGAAGTTGTTGAAATACCTGAAACACACTAAACACATGAAGTTATTGTTAGAACCAACACACACTGATCATCCACAGTTAATTTGTTTTGCTGACGCCGACTGGGCGAGTGACAAGAAGTCACGCAAAAGCACTTCTGGTTACATGATGTTCCTGAATGGTTGTCCTGTTTATTGGCAAGTGAGAAAACAGAGTTTTGTTTCATGTTCATCTACTGAAGCTGAATATGCTTGTGTTTCAGATGCTTGTAATTCTCTAACGTGGTTTGATGCTTTGATCACAGATATCTGGACACGTCCGATTCGACCAATCACCGTGATGGAAGATAATGTATCTGTTGTTTATATTTCTGAGTCACATTTCACAGGTTCTAGGTCCAGACACATTGACATTCGTTATCAAAACACAAAGCAATTAGTTAAGCAAGGTTTGTTAAATTGCAATATGTTTCTACACATGATCAGATTGCAGACATGCTTAACAAACCACTCGCCGCAAATCAACACGAGTATCTGCGAAAGAAGATGTGCCTTAATTGATGATTTGATGACGTCAGCCCAGACTAGCAAAAGAAGGGGTGTCACGATGTTAAAAAGTTTGCTAGGCATGAACTGACTGAATTGACACTCAAGAGTTAAACTAAGAAAGCTTTATTGCGCAGGTCATAAAACAAAGTTATCTGAAAGTGATTTATTGCGCATGCTTCACACATTCCAGAGCATTCCTTTTTTTCTTTGTCTGGCTGCCAAGTTGGCAGGCGGAACATTTATTATCAAAATGTAACAATTAGTTAACTTTCTGTTTTATTTACTTTTATTATTTTATTATTAAAGTTTGTTTATTAATTAGAATATACTTCTCAAAGACTTTTATTTTTCTTAATATCTCAAATGATATGCTGAAGGGAATCAGCCCGGTCCATTGATCTCATTTTTCTCCAGGGTGTTTTTTCCCCTGACAGTTCACCAGGCGGCAAAGTGGACCGACTCAAAAAGGATGAAGGGGATCTTCGGTGGAGCTGGTCGAGGAGAAACCCCTGGCTTATTGAGTCTTATTGAGTTGATGGGCCTTGCCTTGGGGTGAGGGGTGGGCCCAAATTGCATCCCACTGCATGCGTCTCTCAGCCGTTGTGTGCAGGGAAAAACCTTGCACAGTAAAGAAAACCTTCTCGTGAGTGTGAGGTAATTAACAATTTCTCGAACTCTTGGGACGTTTTTCTTTACTGTGCAAGGTTTTTCCCTGCACACAATGGCTGAGAGACGCTCACAATGAGGTGCAATTTGGGGGTGGCGGGTGGGGCAGGGGATGGGTTGGGCCAGGCCACACGATGCACATCTTACTGGAGACTGGCAGCTCCGGATCTTGTGGCTTTTGGGGGGTTTTCTTTAAAAAAATGCCTCTGCAGAGGAGCTGAAACCTCCGAGGTTGCTTTGGGAGAGGGAAGACGGACAGCATTCCCCCCCCCCTTCCCTGGGGGCCTGCAGCCTTGGAGCAACTCTGGGCCCTTCCACACTAAAGAAAATCTTCTGGTGAGTGAGAAGTTGTTCATTGCCTTTGCTGTGCAGGGGCCAGGAGTTGCTGCAGGCTCCGAGGCTGCAGGCGCCCAGGGAGGGGGGAATGCTGCCCATCTGCCTGCCCCCTCCAGAAGCAACCTGGTGTTTTTTGGGGGGAGGGGGATTTTTCTGTTCTAAGAACGGTGGGTGGTTGCCGAATAACTGAGGCGGAGGCAGGAATAAAGGCTAACAAGTGTATTCCTGAACAGTAACAAGCTAACAGAGAGCAACCGGCTCCAGAGCAGGCTCAGCTGGGCTTTCCGTCTGACAGCTCCCTTTTTATACTAGGAGCTGTCAGACGGCAGCCAATCAGCTGTCAACTTTCTTCCGCTCATACACAAATGTGGTGAGCATGCTCAGAAAACTCCTTCCCACCACGTTCGCGTAAGCGTAGTCTTGTAAGTAGGCCCGGTGCTGCGTAGCCCAGCCTGAACGTCGCAGCTCGATGTCGACTTCTGGGGTGGATGGTCAACTTTCCGAGGACCCTGACTCGCATGATGATGGCAGCGTTGGACCCGGGAACAGCAGGGGCTGGACTGGCTCCCCAGGTAAGTTGCCGTTTTGCAACTCGGGGTTGGTTGCAGGCTCGTCTGCGAGGCCCGTGCGTGCACCCTCGTTCTCGGCTTCCTGTGTGGCATGGTCATGCTGGTGCATTGGTTGGCCTTGCCTGGCCCGCATCTGGTCGTGATGGCGCTTCCACTCTCGGCCATCATCCAAGTTCACCCTGTAAGAACAGGGCCCGGTCTTGTCAGCTACAACGCGCGGCAGCCACAATGGATGGCCATTGTAATTCCTAACATATACGGCTTCCCCTGGGGCAAAGGGCCGGGCTCCCCCAGTGGAGTCCAGGGACTTGACCATGGAGTAATTAGGGTGCAACCGGTCTAGGGACGTCCTAAGGCACCTCCCCATCAATAATTCTGCCAGGCTGAGGTTAGTGGTTGGGCAGGGCGTGGTGTGATGGGCCAACAAGAAGGCATCTATGCGTTCTTGCCAGTCAGCTGGACCCATCTTTATGAGGGCCTCTTTGGAGGAGTGCACCATATGTTCCGCCAGGCCATTGTTGGCTGGGTGGAACAGGGATGTCAAGGCGTGTTGAACCCCCAATTGTAGCTAGGAACCCCTCAAAGGTGGCGGACGTCAGCTGAGGGCCATTGTCGGACACCAGAACGTCCGGAAGTCCGTGAGTGGCGAAAAGCTGCCTCAGGGCCCCAATGAGAGCGTTGGAGGTGGTGGAAGGCATTCTGACAATTTCCAACCATTTGGAGAATGCATCCACCATGATCAGGAAGACCTGTCCTTGTAGGGGCCCTGCAAAATCCACATGGATGCGGGACCAGGGCGAGCTAGGGCGTTCCCACTCCCAAGGCGTGGGAACCTTGGCATTGTGGGCACCCTGAGACATGGGTGGCTATGTCCTCGTCTAACTTGGGCCACCAAAGGTAACTGCGTGCTACTGCCTTCATGCGGACGATTCTTGGATGCCCGCAGTGCAGTATGGTTAAGACAGCAGCCCTAAGGGGTGGAGGGACTATGACCCAGTGGCCCCATAACAGGCAGCCGCTCTGAGCAGAGACCTCCTGCAAGCGTGTTTTATAGGGAAGGAATTCAGGTCCTATGGTGACCCGAGGCCACCCCCGTTTCACCCAATCTAAGACAGGGGAGATTACCTTGTCCTTTGCGGTGTGCCAGGCGATGTCAGCAGCAGTGACCAGCAGGTTAAGGTCGTCTAGTAGGAGGACTGAAGAGGCTGGTGCTGGGTCTTCTAGGACATCTGGCAGCGGGCATCTACTGAGTGCATCTGCATGGGTGATCTGCTTCCCTGGGCGGTGCAGGAGGGTGTAGTCGTATGCGGCGAGAAAAACTGTCCATCGGGTCATGCGAGGGGAGAGCACTTGAGGAGCTTGCTTGTCCCCAGCCAGCAGCCCAAGTAGTGGCTTGTGGTCAGTGACGATCTGGTACCTGCGGCTGTAGATAAAATGGTGGAAGCGTTTGACACCGGCCACAATGGCCAAAGCTTCCTTGTCAATTTGTGCGTAGTTTCTCTTGGCTGGAGACAAGGTCCGTGAGAAAAATGCCACAGGCACTTCATTACCATTTGGCAGTTGGTGGCAGAGGACCGCCCCAACCCCGTATTGTGAAGCGTCGCAGGCTAGAAGGAGAGGCAAATGTTCATTGTATTGGGTGAGGACAGCGGTGGACACCAGCAGTTGTTTCACGGCTTTAAAGGCAGTGGTTTCTCTGCGGCCCCAGACCCACGGAGTGTTTTTGTCGAGGAGGTGGTGCAGAGGTTCAGCCACAGAGGCTTTGTGGGGCAGGAAGAGAGCATATAAATTGAGTAGGCCAAGGAAGGCTTGGAGTTCTGTTCTGTTGGCTGGAGTGGGAGCGTCTAGGATGGCCTTGGTCTTGACTGTAGTCGGATGCAGGCCCGCAGCGTCCACGAGGTACCCCAGGAAATCAACCTGGGGTACAGCGACTTGGCACTTCTCTTGCTTGATCTTTAGCCCGGCTTCCTGGAACCGCTGCAGGACTTTCCGAAGTCTGGCCATAAGTTTGGAACGGCTGGATGCGGACACAAGGACGTCATCAAAATAGGGGACGACACGTTTGAGGCCGTGGAGCAGCCGCTCCATCAAGCTTTGGAATAAGCCTGGGGCAATGCTTACCCCAAACTGTAAACGGCGGCATTTGAAGGCGCCGCGGTGCGGGTTGTTCGTCTGGGCTTCTGCTGCCTCATCGTCGACTAGTAGTTGCTGGTACGCCTCGGCAAGGTCTAGCTTTGCAAAAATGGAGCCTTCACCCAGTGTGTGCAGGAGGTGGTGGACAACAGGAACAGGATAAGCATTGGAAGGTAAAGTGCGGTTGAGAGAGCAATGGTAGTCAGTGCATATTCTGATGCTGCCATCTGGCTTGCTAGGCATAACGATGGGGGTCTCCCATCACGCGTGGTCTACTGGCTCGAGGATCCCTTGATGGATGAGCTTGTCTAGCTCCGCGTCTACTTTTGGCTTAAGGGCGAATGGTACGCGGCGAGGCTTCATGCGGATGGGTGGCGCTGAGGGATCAATGTTGAGGGACACTGGGCTGCCCTTGTAGGTGCCTAGCTGGCCGTCAAATACGGCGGGAAATTCTTTGACCAAAGTGTCCAGCTCAGAGGTTTGGACGCTGTGAATGCCGCTGACTTGGAGGCCGAGGGAGTTGAACCAATCAAGGCCAAGGAGACTCGGCAATGCTCCTTCAACCACAATGAGAGGCAACCTGCCCTCGAATTCTTTAAACTGGACTTTAAACTTGCCAGAGCCAATTACAGGGATCAGGTTCCCCTGATAGTCTCTGAGGGTCAGATTGCATTTCTGCAGGCGGCGCTTCGCAAGTTGAGGCATCAGTCTTTTAATAGTGCTCCAGGACACTATTGATGTAGCAGAGCCGGTGTCAAGCTCCATTTGGCAGGGCACCCCCTCAATGTGAACTGTCAGCTGGATTTTTTTCTTGATGCTGTGGCAGGATTGCCAGTTGAGAGATTCGGAACTGGCTGCGCTGCGAAGGATTGCGTGACATTCATTTCTGGGCTTCGGCTGCTTTGCGAACGCTCCTATTTGGCCCCAAAGTCTGGCAGGCGGAAACCCCGGGGCATTCATTGGTTGTGAGGCATGGCATACTCTAGCAATGTGGCCCCTATGACCACACCACTGGCAAAGGGCTTGCCTAAATCTGCATCCAGCTCTTTCATGGTTGCCTCCGCAACCCACACATGCAGATTTTGGTGGGCCCCTGCCGTTGGGCCAGCTCTGTTTGGTTGCCTCATTAAGGCGATTGATGTCATCTTCCTTAGGGTTGGAGTCTTCGCTTCCACCCTCTGGGAAGGCGGACACCATGCTGGCAGTTTCAAACACCTCAGCGGTGGTCGCTGAGTGTGGTTGTTTAATTGAAGCCAGGGAGGATGCTGCTAGCTCGGCTGCGCGGGCTTCATCTAATGCTGATTGGAATGACAGATCGGTCTTCACTAAAAGCCGCCGCTGTAGCCTCAAATCCCTCACGCCACAGACCAGTCGTCCAGGTCTCTGAACTCACAATGGAGCGCTGCAGCTCTTAGGGCGGCCACATAGTGGTTTATGGACTCGCCCTCGGCTTGGTTCCTGCAGTGAAACGCGTGCCTGCGGGCTATTTTGGATGGTGTAGGGGCATAATGGCTCTTGAGTTTTGCCATCAATAGATCCCATGGCACCGCCTTGATGGGGTCTGGAGCCGTGAGGGCCCTTGCTGTATTGAATACGTCGGAGGCGCACACTGACAGGAAAAATGTGCATTTCCTCTCGTCCATCAAATCCGTGTAGTTGTGCGCAACCAGAAAACATTCGAAGAGGGTTATGTAGGACTCCCACGTCTCAGAGTTTGGGCTGAATGGCGCGAACGCTAAGGTGGCCATTCCTGTCAGGAGCCAGCACGATGTCTTGTCGTGAGTGACAGAGCTCAATTTGAGATAGTGACTTCAGCTCGTAGTGACCAGCGAACTCCAATCTCTCAGTTTGGCGATCCCATCCTCGTCACCAATGTTCTGTTCTAAGAACGGTGGGTGGTTGCCGAATAACTGAGGCGGAGGCAGGAATAAAAGCTAACAAGTTTATTCCTGAACAGTAACAAGCTAACAGAGAGCAACCGGCTCCAGAACAGGCTCAGCTGGGCTTTCCATCTGACAGCTCCCTTTTTATACTAGGAGCTGTCAGACGGCAGCCAATCAGCTGTCAACTTTCTCCCGCTCATACACGAACGTGGTGAGCATGCTCAGAACGTAAAAGGGATCCCCAGAGCATGCTTGGAAAGTACTTTGGCGATCGGCCTGCCGCTAAAAGCAAACAATGAGTCGAAGCACAGAGATGGTTGGTAGAGGGAGAGAGGGAGGGAAGGAGGGAGGGAGGGAGAGGGAGGGAGGGAGGGAGGGAGGGAGGGAGGGGGAGAGAGAGAGAGAGAGAGAGAGAGAGAGAGAGAGAGAATGTAATGGCCAGTTTCATCCAAATGAGTTTTTATTTCAGGTGGATCTCCTAGCTTTGAAAGGAGGAAAGGAAGGGATACAAAGAGAAAGAAAAAAGGGTGAAAGGGAGAGAAAGAAAAAGAAGGGAGAAACAAGAAAGAAAAGAAAAAAGAAATAAAAGGTAAAGAAAGAAAGAAGAAAGAAAGAAGAAAGAAAGAAAGAAAGAAAGAAAGAAAGAAAGAAAGAAAGAAAGAAAGAAAGAAAGAAGAGGGAGGGAGGGAAAAGAAAGTGAATAATATATAGATGGGTGGATGGATGTATATATTCATATATGGAGGGAGGGAGGAAGAGAAAAAAGAAGAGAGGAAGGAAGGCTCCAGAAGACTCTTTGAAACAGCACAGCAATCTAGGATTGGAAGGGATCTCAGAGGTCATCTAGTCCAACCCCCAGGTCTCCAGCAGGAGACCTTATATCCACTGGATTATTTTGGTGCCTCTAAGAGAGAGGAAAATTGCCAGAAAAGGGAAGGAGTTTACTAGGACAAGGCTGCCGTGCAGAGGAAGGCAGAGACAGTCCTTGACTTATGACAATTGAGCCCAACATTTTGGTTGCTAAGCAAGAGCGTTGTTAAGTGCGTTTTGCCACATTTTACTCAATCCATGACAACTCCTGGCTCTAACAGTCATGTGCAGGCTAGGGAAGAACATCTAAAGCCTGTGTAATGTTCTAATGTGCAGAAGTTAAAGTTAAATGTGTGGCAGAAAGTGGACTCTGGGTGTGTTTTTCCAAACACAATAAGTGAGGTTAAATGTGTATAGTTTTAGAAGAGCTGTGTGTGTGTGTGTGTGTGTGTACATACACATACAGTGTATAAAGTAGATAATGTATCTTTTTCTGTGCCTATACACACACTAAACTATATAATATGTATGTACACATATGGCATATATACATAGGATTAAATTGTGTATTTTGGATGTTCATTAGTAGTAAATAAATAGACAGGGAAATTGTATCTTGTTGATGCAAGGAGAGTCCAGGCAAGGTACCCCTAGACGTCAGTGATGTTAAATTGGCTAAACCCACCCAATCACATGACCACCAAGCCATGCCCACCCAGTTACATGACCACCAAGCCACACCCACCCAATCACATGACCTCCAAGCTATGCCCACCCAGTCACATGACCACCAAGCCACACCCACCCAGTCACAAGACCACCAAGCCACACCCACCCAGTCACAAGACCACCAAGCCATGCCCACAGAACCAGTAGTAAAAAGATTTGAATGCCACCACTGGATACAACCCTCTTCCAATAACTGACTCTGTTACACACGAGTGTAAGATCTGCTCACTATTACTCCAGACTGTCAGACGTGGAAAAATGAATTCAGTTACAAGAGAGGAGATTTTAACTGAATGAGAGGAAAAAAATATGATAAAAGGATGAACTGTTTTAGAGCTGAGCCAGTAAAGCAGAGAAGTTCAGTCTCCTCTTCATGGATCGTCTGAGAGCAAAGACTGAGCAGCCATCAGTCAGAGAAGCTTGAACTGGGGATTCCTGCAGAGAGGTGGGGTTGGGCTAGATAGTCTCAGGGTCTCCTCCTAATTTACAAAGTTTGTCATGCCACAACACGTACCGTATTTTTCGGAGTATAAGATGCACCAGAGTATAAGATGCACCAAGGTTTTGAAGAGGCTTTTTTTTTTTAAAGTAGGTAGGTAGGTAGAGGGAGAGAAAGAGGGAGAAATACAGTAGGTAGGTAGGGAGAGAGGGAGAGAGAGTAGTTAGGGAGGGAGGTAGATAAAGGGATAAAGAGAGAGAGAAATGGAGAGAGATATAGAGATAGAGAAATACAGTAGGAGGGTAGGTAGGTAGGTAGGTAGGTAGGTAGGTAGGTAGAGGGAGAAAGAGAGAGAGATATACAGTAGGTAGATAGGGAGAGAGAGAGTAGTTATGGAGCAAGGGAGGTAGATAAAGGGATAGAGAGAGAGAGAAATAGAGAGAGATATAGAGATAGAGAAATACAGTAGGTAGGTAGAGGGATAGAGAGAGAGAAATAAAAAGAGATACAGAGAAAAATACAGTAGGGAGGGAGGGAGAGAGAGAGAGTAGGTAGGTAGGTAGGTAAATGTTTCCAGGTGTATTTATCCATGTGCTGGAGAAGGAAATCGCTGACAATCTGCAGCACCTAAGACTTTGTTTCTGCTGGCAAAGCACTTGATCAATGTAATTCTCATCAACCAGTTAAAGAGCTTTCCCAGAGGGGGGAAAAGTTTTTACACTCTGCAAGCCTCCCCAAAACAGCCCATTTTTGTGAAACCCCCCCCCCTTTTTTAAAGTCATGATTAGCCTCGGGGGGGGGGGGGCTTGCAGAGTGCTCCGTGGGAGGGGGCAAAAATGAGCAAAAAATGGTCTGTTTTTCGCAAAAACAAGCCCGTGTTTTGTCAAAAAAATTGCATGCATAGCCTTATGGATGCTTATAGAGTGCTGCTGGCGGTTGAGGGGGGGCAAAAATGGTCCACTATTTTGCTCATTACTGCCCTCCCCAGCCCCCAGGAGCTCTCTGAAAGCCTCCATAAGGGTATGCACAGCCATTTTGGAGAAGGGGGTGGGGCTTCAGGAGGCAAAAAATGCTGTATTCGATGTATAAGACGCACCCAGATTTTCAGCCTCTTTTTTGAGGGAAAAAGGTGCGTTTTATATTCTGAAAAATACGGTAACTGTTGTGCTGTTGTTGCTCTAGCCCCACCTAGTGGTCGGGGGCAGATAAGCGTAACTATAAGGTTTGAAGCCAGACTCTGTCAGCCTTTGGAGAAGACGGAAGCAGCCATTGTGACCGAGACCCCTGGTCATCCGGAGACGGCCTCCGTCCCTCACACAGAGCATCCCTGGAGAGGTTCCAGCTGCTTCTTTGCTGGCTGTTAGTTAATGCTGCCTATCTCGTCTTTCTATTTGATTTCCACTCTTTGCATCTCCTCAGTTTCACCTGCCCTCTTCTCCCAATAAAGCATCCAGATCCACGCCAGGCTCCCTTTCATTGGAGGAGAATAGGGGGGCTTAGCTGCCTGTCCAGCTGCACACAGACCCACGTGCAATGGGGACGGAAGAAAGGTGGAATTCCACCAGGCTCATCACAAACCCACAAATACAGGATTTTATTTTAAAAAGAATACAGCATATTCCAATTAGCACTGTTTAATATCAAAATGCCATGGTATCTACTCTTTGGAACCATTAATTCCCTGAGTAATTAAATTGGCCAGATCTGTTGAGATGGTTCCCCTCCTTCTCCTCTGGACTCCTTCTCCAAAGGATCTAAGATTAATGGATCCATATCGGGACCCCCATACCTGCCACGGCTGCAGCCTTGGAGACCCCAAGATCTTTTCATCCTCCTTCCTTCTTCTCCTCGATCTGGAGGAATATGCAGCATTCAGGGCCTGGGCCAGAGTCTTCATGAGACTGTAAGGTTGGTCGTAATTTAGCGTCTGTCTTCTGTCCCTTTTCCCCTGGGTCTCCAGTGGGGCTTTCTGGGTGCATCTTCTGCGGCCTTTGACAGAAAAGATGTGCTTAGAAAGAGAACAGTGAAAATAATGATCTTGAAACTTTTCTTCCACAAAGAAATAGGGTTCATAGGCATCATCCATTGGCCTTTCTTTTGGCAGAAAACCAAAGTTCCAAATACTATGGATGTATTTGAGAAGTCTGCGCTTGTTTATTCTGTACCATGTAAAATTTGTGAGGATCCAGACTTTCCCCTCAATGGGTTCTGGGAGACGCATAAGTGTTAAATGGAAAGGAAGAATTCTGTCCCAAATATTTTCAAGTTCTATGAAGTGAACAAAGACGTTGACTTGTCTCCACTTAGAGAGGGAATTCCTGAGGTATGCAGTATATCCAGTTGTTGAGAACAGTTGTGATATAACCACACAAATTCCATTCCTGATAAGCACAGGAGGGAAAGTCCTCATGAAATTCTCTCCATTCTCTGTGTCTGAAGCAAAGAGGCCAATCAGGGTCCATCTGAAGTGGAGGAGCAGCTGGACAATTGCTGGGTTCTGGATTCCTTCTTTGGGGACCATATGGTGGAAAAAGGGGAATCGACTTTTATCACCCAGAGCCTCTGAAGCTCTTACATAATTGATCTGAAAAAGGAATTGAAAGGATTAGAGCCGTGATGGGGAACCTGTGGCATGCAGAGCGTCCTCTCCTGGCACTCCAGCCACCCCAGCCCAGCTCCACTAGCATCCACATGCAGGTGCACCTCCTGCCGGCCAGCTGGTTTTTGGGCCTTTGTGGAGGGCCGGGGGGGGGGGGGGACGCGTGAGTATGCAGTGGGGGGAGGGGCGCTCACAGGAAAACTCCGGTGGGCTGGAAGTGAGTGTGGATGCCCCCCCCCCCCCCAGTGCTTCCTGGCTCAGTTGGAGGCTTCTTTCAGCCTTCAAACAGTTGCAGGGTTGTTTTTTTTTGAGGGGGGGTTGCTTCCAGGTTGGTGCAGGAGGCTTTCCAGGGCCAAAATGGGGCGTGGAAAGCACAGGGTTTCCCCCCCCCCCCGTTATTCCCAAATTGTGAGCTCTTAGGAAAGTATCCCCTCCTTGTGGGTTGCTAACAATGGTGGATTTCAAAAAATTTTAGAACGTCTTCTGTAGGTGTGGCCTGCTTTGTGGGAGTGGCTTGCCAGCCATGTGACCGGGAGGGAGTGGCCAAGACGAAGTCAGCATTCCCAGTCAAGATAGAGCTATAAATTACTCAGAAAAGAAAGAGGGATCCATACATCTGAATTTAACTTCAAAGCAGTGGCAACAACTTAAATTCATTCAATAATAATGTTTGTTAAGGCTATGCACTGTTTTTGAATATATAGGAATGTAAAGCCCACAGTATCTACTTGGTACTTTTTAAAGCAGCGGCACCTTTTTCCTGGATTCATGAAATATCTACTTTAAAGAGTTGTGGGTGGGTACTATATTTACAGTCTTGTATTCTTTTCCGTACTTTGTTTGGAACAGAATCCAAAGTACCTTTCAGTCCTAGTATTTGTACTAAAGCTAGGCAAGTTATTTTACAGGGCTCTGAGCACTCCTCCAGATCTGGTCAATGAAGCAGATGTTCCAAAGTACTCCCACAACTTTCCAATGCTTTGAAATCCCACCAAATGATTTAGACAGGCCTATTTCATACTTTCTTCTATATGGCAATCAGGGTGGTTTTACAGATGGTTCACAGGTGGTCTATTTTCCAAGTACTTAGAGGGCCAAGAACTGCCTTTCCTAGATTGCAGCTTTAGCTTCCTTGAATGTTAACACACCTTCAGGCCATTCAAATATAGACTAGCTCTGATCCTGGAACCATATCACATGCTTTATATATTAATACTCATATTCCATGTAATCATTATTGCTAAAAAACCAGGCAGCAGTTAGAGTAGTTTGTAAGAAAACATGGGCAATAAACAAGAAGTTGATTCACCACCCCCACCCCTATTTTAGCTTGTTTCTGTCTTATCTAATATTTTCCTGCAATTCTTCCATAATCCAGACTACTAAAAAGAGTTCTACATAATTTGCCTTTTAAAATAAGCTTGATGTCCAACAGATTTCCTACTTATTAATATGTACAGGTTCTGGACTGTTGCTTAAAAAAATAAATTCATCCCACAATCTACAGCAAAATGCAGTCTGTAAGTATAATTTCTTTTGTGCTACTTCTAGCACCACTACACATAAGCACCACACAAAAGGCTAGTAAGATTATTTGCAGAACAGTGTGCTCTCTCACACTTGCCTTTGTTGTTTAAACCACTTTGTAGAGTTTGGGGAGGTCCTAGGAGGCCGGCCATGCCGTGCAAGCTACGCCCTGCGAGCGTTGACATAACGGGCATTGGGAGCGAGTGAGGGGGTCGGGGCAGGCATTCTTGTACTGTCCCACAGGACGAAGGGGTTCTAAAACGTATGGTAGATTTCAGGAACCTCTTCTACCATACCGATTAGAACTGGGAACAACCCACCCCTGGTTGCAAACAGCTCTTTCCAGTGGGGTAAACAGGGCAAAGCAAGTGGGGAAAATAGTTTCCTTTGCTAAAGCTGTTCCACATAAAAAACAGAGGAGCTCTGATCAACTACCAGAGCCATCATTTTGACAGTTTTGCTGTCTTGTAGTCTGTCCCCATGAAATGCAAGCATGGAATAAACGGAGCCTGGTTTGTTCTCAGTCTTTTCAGTGGCCACAAACTACTAGCAAAAGTGTCATTTGATCACAAGGCAAGGAATGTTTCCCCTTTTGCATTGGAGCATCCAAGAAGGGACAGGAAAGACAAAGAAAAAGAAGGAAAGAGGGGAAGAGAGCAAGGAAGCAAAAAGAAGGAAAGAGGGGAAGAAAGAATGAAGAGGGAAGGAAAAAGAAGGAAAGGAAGGAGATTATAATGAGAGTCGGTAGGTAGAGAGAGAGAGTCGGTCGGTCAGTCGGTCGGTCGGTCGGTAGGTAGGTAGGTAGAGGGATAGAGGTAGGTAGATAAAGGGATAGAGATGGAGAGAGAGAAATACAGTAGATAGGTAGGGAGAGAGTGAGTAGGTAGGTAGGTACGTAGGTAGAGGGGGGAGAGAGAGAGAAAAATACAGTAGATAGGTAGGGAGAGAGAGAGAGAGAGAGTAGATAGGTAGGTAGATAGAGGGATAGACAGAAAGAGAAAGAGAGAGAAATACAGTAGATAGGTAGGGGGGAGAGAGAAAGAGTAGGTAGGTAGGTACGTAGGTAAATAGAGGAGGAGGAGAGAGAGAAATACAGTAGATATGTAGGGAGAGAGAGAGAGAGTAGGTAGGTAGTTACGTAGGTAGATAGAGGGGGAGAGAGAGAAATACAGTAGATATGTAGGGAGAGAGAGAGAGAGTAGGTAGGTAGTTGCGTAGGTAGATAGAGGGGGAGAGAGAGAAATACAGTAGATATGTAGGGAGAGAGAGAGAGTAGGTAGGTAGTTACATAGGTAGATAGAGAGGGAGAGAGAGAAATACAGTAGGGAGGGAGGGAGGGAGAGTAGGTAGGTACATAGGTAGATAGAGGGAGTGGGGGGAGAGAGGGAGAGAGAAATACAGTAGGTAGATAGGGATAAAGAGTAGGTAGGTAGGTAGGTAGGTAGATGTTTCCAAGTGTATTTATCCATGTGCTGGAGAATGAAAACGCTGACAATCTGCAGGACCTAAGACTTTGTTTCTGCTGGTACAACACTTGATCAATCTAATTCTCAACAATCAGTTAAAGAGCTTTCTGAAAGGTAAAAAAAAGTTTTTCCTCTGCAAACTTTGTGAAAACGGGCCCATTTTTGTAAAAAAAAAGCATGAATAGTCTTGGGGGGGGGTAGAGTGATCCTGGGAGGTGGTGGGGGCCAAAAATGAGGGAAAAGTCTGTTTTTTGTCAAACAATTGCATGCATAGCCTTACCTCCTGTTCCACTCTGAGTTATACGCTAGAAAATGTATTTCTTTTCCCTTCTGAAGTCTATTGTTTTCAGAGTGCTGAGAAAAATCATGAAATTCACGTGTTTCAATTTATGTTTCTATAGCAATGACGTTCTGTGCAAGCTGTGTGAGCTGTAAGATGTTTGGAAAAGTTTTTGGCGCATGCCTGTTTTTCTCTCTCTGCCTGCTCTGTTAAGGTGGGAGACAAAATGGTCATCCAGTTTTTTGCTTTCTGCAAAAATAAAAGCTGATAATCAGTAGCCTCATCTTCAGAGTTTCATTGGACTTACCAGATTCTGAGTTGCATTCAAAAACTTTACACAATGAAGAATGCTGTGTTATATTTGGGGCCAGATCAAGTCCACAATATTAGA
Source organism: Natrix helvetica (assembly GCF_964273705.1). NCBI lineage: Eukaryota > Metazoa > Chordata > Lepidosauria > Squamata > Natricidae > Natrix > Natrix helvetica. The sequence continues at coordinate 140,989,965 of NC_138551.1, forward strand.
TTTTAATAAATCCAATCTTGTTCTCATGAAGGCCAGGACTCTGACTGGATAGATTCGGGCGAGTCGACGGGGATGAATCTTGTGGAGTCAATCTGCGATGAGTTTGACCCTGTGACCCCTGAGGGCATGGACAGGATTACGAGGCGACTCAGTGCTGCCACTTGTGTGCTGGACCTGTGTCCCTCTTGGTTAGTTTCAGCTTCCCGGGAGGTGACACGAGGCTGGCTCCAGGCGATTACCAATGCTTCATTGAGAGAGGGGTTCTTTCCCACCGCCTTGAAGGAGGCGGTGGTGAGGCCCCACCTTAAGAAGCCTTCCCTAGCTTCTTTAGCCAACTATTGTCCGTTCTCCAACCTTCGCTTTGTAGCAAAGGTTGTCGAGAGTGTTGTAGCATGTCAGCTTCCCCAGTACCTGGATGAAGCTGTCTACCTGCATCCGTTTCAGTCGGGTTTCAGGCCCGGGTACAGCACGGAGACGGCACTGGTCGTGTTGGTCGATAATCTCTGGCGGGCCTGGGACAGGGGCTGCTCCTCTGTCCTGGTCCTATCAGACCTCTTGGCAGCTTTCGATACAATCGACCATGGTATCCTACTGTGACGACTCGGGGGGTTGGGAGTGGGGGGCACCGTTTTATGGTGGTTCTCCTCCTACCTGTCGGATCAGTCGTGGTTCGTGTTGACTGGAGGGCAGGGATCGACTCTGAGGCGCGTCACTTGTGGGGTGCCCCAGGGGTTGGTTCTCTCACCTCTCCTGTTCAACATACATATGAAACCGCTGGGCGAGATCATCCATGGTTTTGGGGTACGGTATCATCAATATGCTGATGATACCCAACTTTTCATCTCTACCCCAAACCACCCAAACGATGCCCTTGACGTGATGTCCTGATGCCTGGAGGCTGTGCGGATCTGGATGGGTAGGAACAGGCTCAACCTCAATCCCTCCAAGACTGAGTGGCTGTGGTTTCCGTCATCACGATTTGTGCATCTTGTTCCATCTTTGATGATAGGGGGAGAAATTTTAGCCCCCTCAGAGAGGGCCTCCAATCTGGGAGTCCTCCTGGACATGCGGCTTAGTTTAGACGAACACCTGACGGCTGTGACCAGGGGGGCCTTTTACCAGGTTCGCCTGGTACATCAGTTGCACCCCTTCCTGGATCGGGATGCTCTATGCACAGTCACTCATGCCCTCATCCTTTCTCGCCTGGACTACTGCAATGCTCTCTACATGGGGCTGCCCTTGAAGAGCATCCGGAGGCTTCAGCTGGTCCAGAATGTGGCTGCGTGGGTTATCATGGGGGTACCTAGGTGCTCCCATGTTACACCCCTTTTAGGCGGCCCGCACTGGTTGCCGGTTGTTTTCCGGGTACGATTCAAGGTACTAATTATGACCTTTAAAGCGCTCCATGGCTTAGGCCCAGGGTACCTATGAGACCACCTACTGCCACCAGTAGACTCCCACCGTCCAGTGCGATCCCACAGGGTTGGCCTCCTTAGGGTGCCGTCGGCCAGACAGTGTCGGCTGGCGACCCCCAGGGGGAGAGCCTTCTCTGTGGGAGTGCCTTCCCTCTAAAATAAGCTGCCCCCAGAGCTTCGCATAAACCCCGACCTCTGGTCCTTCCGACGTGCCCTAAAAAGTTGGGTTTTCCAGCAAGCCGGCCTGGCCTGTCAATTTTTTCTAATTTTTAAAATGTTATTATTATATTAATTGGGTTTGTTTTTGGATACTTATCTGTTGTGGCCCAGCAGGAGCCGTTGGAGCTGCCACCAGACTCCGACAGCGAGGGTCCCTATGAGTCGGCTCTGGAGGATGTGGAGGACCCTGGACAGGGTTCCGACTCTGAGCAGGGATCAGAGTGGCTGGTTGGCCACCAGGAGACGCCTGAGGCATGGAGCAGTGGTGAAAGCCAAAGGGAGTGTGCTCCTGACGTCATGCCTTGGAGCAATGGGGAGGAGACAAGGGAGTGGTTTCTGGATGCCAGGCAACGGAGAGCTGATAGACATAGAGAACAGCTATGCATTTACAAGAGATGATTGGATTCAGGTGATTGTAATCAGGCTCCTCTCAAGGCTATTTAAGGAGGGACTTTCTGAAAGTTGTTTTGCAGGAATCAACTTATCATTAGAGTTGCAGACGCTCTCGGATCTGTGTCATACCTCAGCAGGCTGGATTGCTGCCAGGGTGTTATCTGTGCCTGGGTTGCTGCCAGGGTGTTGACTGTGTTGGATTGTTGCCAAGGTTTGAACTGTGTGTAAATAAAACATCTTGCAGATACCTTGTTTCGGAGTTCTTTGGTATACGAGAAGGGGGGTCAGAACACTTATCTAATTTCCTTTTAACTTTTGTGATATGTGTTTTTTAATGTTGTACGCCGCCTTGAGTCCTTTGGGAGAAGGCGGCATATAAATCCAATAAATCCAATCCAAGGCATTAGAATAATTGGTTAATTAGACATTGTTTAAAAGACAGAATATTAGCAAGATTATATTATAAAAGTAGAATATAATAAATAAATTTAAAAACTATAAACAATGTAAATCATATTACTGTATCTCACCCCTTTTAAACAATTAGACATTGTTTAAAAAACAGAATATTGAGAGGTGGGGCTTGACGTCGCAATGACACAACATGCAATCTTGGTGCTCCAGGATTGCTGTCGATATCTCTGTTCCTGGATGGTCCTTTTGGACCTAAACTGTTCTGAAGGAACATTGATAGAGAAGAGCATGTTCTGCTGATCTCAGGGGCATCGCAAAGCCCCTGATTGATCCAGGAGAAACCTCTTTTTGCCAGCTACAAGAGAAGCAACCAAGATGGCTTCAGAAGGTTAGGACAAGCCTCTGAAACAGAAGCAATACTGGAGTGTGTGTGTTGAAATAGGGAGGAAATTTTCTATTATTAGAGAAGGGAACCCCAAAAGCTTGGAATTTAAAATAAAATTAAAGACAGAAGAAAACAAGTGGCGAATTAACCCTGGTTTAAAACTAAAACTATTGTGTTATCTTTTCTACCTTAACTTGGTTTGTTTTTTATGGATGGACTTTTTACAAATGCCTCTTACTTTTAAACTGGACTGGTCTCCTTTTTTCCTTCTTCCTCTGTACTTTCTTTATCTTTTGTATCCATGGATTAAAAGCTTCTTATCTTGTAAGGCTTGGATGGAACGTAATTTTTAAACATTTAAACTTTTTTTTTTTACCTCTTCCGGAGCTCGGAGTCTACAAAGAGAGGCAAAAACTGATGGAAAAGAGGCAACACTGCCATCTAGTGGCTAGAGGCTTGGCAATATCTGAAAAAGCTATAAGCTTTGTTTACTGAAAGGCTCAATGAAAAACGTTTTGTTTATACAGGTGTTCCTTTGAAGGAAAGAGAAAGCTTTGATTTGAAGAACTCCACTGAATTTGTTTGAAATCTAAAATGTCTTGAATGTTTTTGCAGTGTTTATACCTTGGAAAATGGCACAACGTGAAGAAGAAAAGGCACTAACTTTGCAAAGAATTTTCCTAGAAATTCAAAAAGTTTTGATAATTACAGAGAGAATTGAATAGAGACTTGAAATTATAGAAAGCACGGGGACAGTGATGAAGTTTGAGGACAGAGCTGAAAAAATAATAGAGACATATGAAATTGATAAGAAAATTGTTAACACCGACAGTAAACTGAGAATGGAGGGAAATGACAAGTGTGAGATACGGAAAGGAGAAATTGATGAACCGGAACCTTATTTTTGATGTCAGAATACAGATGAAGAAAGGAGAGAAAAATTGGCAGAAATAATGAGAGTAATCTCAGCAGAAGCACCAATGATAACGAAAGTTACGCTGATAAAAAGAGCAGATAGAAGGTTTTGAATTCTTATAAGTCATGCAATGAATAACAGGTTCTTAAGAGAAGTCCACATAAGACTTATCAAGAAAACACTTAGAATACAGACTTCACAAATGGCAAGAGATATTGGACTACACTATTTCTGGAAGGATACAGGATGATGAAATGAAATATCACAATAAATTTTAGTTAAATGTAGTTAAATTTTTAGTGCTATGTACAACGTAATAATAGCTATAGTCAAATAAATGATTAATAATGATAAGAAAGCATTCATATATACTAGATTGATAATATGAAATTTTATACAATATTATAAGTGAGGATCATGGAGATGATGTTGAAAAGCCTTTTTATAAAAGATAAACAATTCTATATAGAATAGAATATAAAGATGTAATATCATCGGATGATTTTAGGATGATGTTATAAAATGTCATAATATAAATTTACTTCAATTTTATATGCCTTATGTTGAAAGGATGTAATAATAGCTAGGCTTAATGGATGTTTAATAATTATAACAATTTGTATACCTGTATATTAGATTGATGATACTAATAATGGGGGGAAAACATGGAATTGAAAATCATTAGAAAATGTTATCAATGCTAAAATAATAGAATGACTTAGAATAGGATTTTAAAAAACCCTTTATTATTGGATATATTGAAGATGATACAGTGAATCATTATAATATTAATGGTTATATATTTAGAATACCTTGTCTAAAATGGAGAAACAATAGTGATAATCAAACAAAGGAAGCACAATTTATTTTATTTTATTTATTTCTTATTTATTTCTTAGATTTTTAGACCGCCCCTCTCCCAAAAAGGGACTCGGGGCGGTGTACAGTCAATACAAATAAAACCAGTCATAATAATAAAATACATTTAAAATACATTTGGAGGGGGAGATAGGCTGTACTAAGAAATAAATATATTCATCCTAAAAACATCACTATTAAAACCCCAAACCCAATTAAAATGAATAAATCCCCGGGAGGTAAAACTAAGAAAGTGCCAGGCCAGCTGATTGAAATAGGTGAGTCTTTAACTTTTGCCGGAAGGAACGGAGGTCGGTGGTAGTTCGAATGTCCGGGGGGAGGTCATTCCAGAGGGTTGGGCCCATCACAGAGAAGGATCTACTCCTAGGTGTCGCCCGCTGGCATTGTCTAGCAGACGGCACCAGGAGGAGCCCCTCCCTGTGTGAGCCGATAGGTCGCAGGGACGTGTGTGGTAGGATGCGATCCTGCAGATAACTAGGTCCTATGCCATGGAGCGCTTTAAAGATGGTAATCAATACCTTGAAACGCACCCGAAAGGCCACAGGTAGCCAGTGCAGCTCGCGCAGGAGAGGTGTTACGTGGGAGTAACGAGTACTTCCCATAATAACCCACGCGGCTGCGTTCTGAACTAGCTGAAGTCTCCGGATGCGTCCCAAGGGAAGCCCCATGTAGAGGACATTGCAGTAGTCCAGGCAAGACGTCACCAGTGCATGAGTGACCGTGCGCAGGGCACTCCGCTCCAGTAGGGGGCGCAATTGGCGCACCAGGCGAACCTGGTGGAACGCCCCCCTTGCCACGGCTGCCACATGGTCCTCCATTGACAGCCGGGCATCAAGGAGGACGCCCAAATTGCGTGCCCGCTCCACGGGGGACAGCTGTTCGCCCCCTATGGTCAGCGATGGAGTCAGCTGGCTGAACCGAGGTGCCGGTACCCACAGCCACTCAGTCTTGGAGGGGTTGAGTTTGAGTCTGTTGTCCCCCATCCAGACCCCGACGGCTTCCAAACACCGGGACATCACTTCGACAGCCTCGTTGGGGTGGTTTGGGGTTGAAATATACAGCTGAGTATCATCAGCGTAAAGATGGTACTCAACCCCAAAACCACGGATGATCTCACCCAGCGGCTTCACATATGCGTTGAACAGGAGAGGCGAGAGGACCGACCCCTGTGGCACCCCACAAGTGAGTGGCCTCAGGGACGACCTCTGCCCCCCAGTCAACACACATTGCTTCCGGTCGGAGAGGTAGGAGCCGAACCACCGCAAAACGGTGCCTCCGACTCCCATCCCCTCCAACCGGCGCAATAGGATACCATGGTCGATGGTATCAAAAGCCGCCGAGAGGTCTAATAGGACCAGGATAGACGAACAACCCCTATCTCTGGCCCTCCAGAGATCATCAACCAACGCGACCAAGGCTGTCTCAGTGCTGTGCCCGGGTCGGAAGCCGGACTGGCGTGGGTCTAGATAGTCGGATTCGTCTAGGTGTCGTGGAAATTGCTGCGCCACCACATTCTCAACAACCTTCGCCAAGAAGGGGAGGTTGGAGACTGGACGATAATTAGCTAGCTCCATTGGGTCGAGCGAAGGTCTCTTGAGCAAGGGTCTCACCACCGCCTCTTTCAAGGCGGTTGGTAAGTATCCCTCACCCAGTGAGGCGTTCACCAGGCCCAGGAGCCAGCCTCGTGTCACCTCCCAGGCTGCCAGTACCAGCCAGGAGGGGCACGGGTCCGATAAACATGTGGTAGGTCGCAGCCATCCACGCAACCTGTCCAAATCCTCAGGGGCAACAGAGTCAAACTCCTCCCAGAATGGTCTCTCAGGACTCGCTGTTGGCAGCTCGTCTGGTCCACTGATGGAGGCCCACCCGCTCCGGATCTGATCGATTTTGTCCTGCAGATATTCCCCAAACTCCTCTGCTCTACCCTGTAAGGGTGTCTCCCGCGCCCCCTGCGATAAAAGGGAGCGGGTCACCCTAAACAGGGCGGCAGGGCGGTTATCCGCGGACGCAATAAGAGCAGCACAATGTCTACGTTTGGCCGCTCTTATTGCCACAAGGTAAGTCCGCAAATAGGCTCTTACCTGTGTTCGGTCAGATTCGGAGCGTGAGGACCTCCACCTGCTCTCTAGACGTCTCCTGTGGCGCTTCATCACCCTAAGCTCCTCAGTAAACCAAGGAGCCCGGGTGGGTCGATGCCGCAGGAGAGGTCGCAAAGGCGCAACCCGGTCCAAGGCCCCAGTCTTCGCCCTATTCCAGGCAGTCACTAGGTCCTCGGAGCGGGAGCGGGACAAGGCTACAGGTATTGGCCCAAGCTCCGTCTGGAATCTATCAGATTCCATCAGGTGCCTGGGGCGGTACCAGTTTATAGAGTCTGGTTCCGCCTCCTCGCGGTGGGGGATAGCGCCAGGGAAGTCCAGCCGGAGGGATGAGTGGTCTGACCATGACAGGGGCGTGATGACTAAATCCCCTATTCCCAGATCACTCGTCCACTGTTCAGATGCAAAAATGAGGTCCAGTGTGTGGCCCCCTTCGTGAGTGGGGCCCTGCACTAATTGGGTCAGGTCCATGGCCATCATGGAAGCCATGAACTCCCGAGCCACCTCGGAAGCCGCTCCCGTTGACGGCAAGTTGAAGTCCCCCATGACCAAAAGTCTGGGAGTCTCAACTGCCGTCGCTGAGATTAGCTCGAGGAGCTCGGGCAGGGCTGCTGATGCATAGCGAGGAGCCAAGTATACAATCAGCAAGCCCCACTGCCTCCCTGGGCCCCAGTTCACACCAAGGGACTCACACCCGGGTATCTGAGGGACAGTGAACTCCCTCGGCTCTAAACATTCCCGCATAACCACCGCCACCCCTCCACCCTTACCCAGGGCCCGAGGCTGATGGAATGCACGGAAACCCGGTGGGCACATTTCCACGAGGGGTAAACCACCCTCGTGGCCCAACCAGGTCTCCGTTATCCCTGCAAGGTCTAGCTCCCCCTCTGAGATCAACTCATTAATGAGGGGGGCCTTGTTGGTGACAGACCTTGCGTTGCAAAGCATCAGCCGCAGGCCCTGGCTCTGTAGGACCCGTCCACCTAGACTGCAGAGGTTGGTACAAGGGACCGGGCGTAACCAACAGCCGCGGTCTCCCAACCGACCTTGGGATCTTATCCTGTCCTCGCATCCCCTCCTCCCTGCGACCGTTGTAATAGGACAACCCTCTGCTTTAGTGACCTTTATATTCCCCCCCTCCACCGCATCCCCGACCTTCCTGGACTCACCTGTCTGTCCGGCTCTGGCTCTCCTCCTGGTCTGATTAACCCTCCCCCCCACCCTGGGACCCCCTAAAAAAGATAAAAAACATTTTACTAAAAATCCCCTTAGCTTCCGGTTCCTGCACCTCTTGGGGTCCACGAACCCGTCCTCGAGGCGGGCCCTTGAAAGAGCCAAGGGCCAAGCCTGCGAGAGAGGGGCCTCCCGCAGGCGGAGCAAGTCTAACCTCGAATACGTTATTATCGACAAAATTCCAATAGAGGCTAAGGTGCTGTAGTTGGTAAAAAGTCAGTATGGGGGGGAGGTAAAAGGCATTAGTCCCATAAGTCAATGTCAATGTGGGGGGTAAGAGGCATTGTCCTGGATGATTCTTCAGAAATGAGTGGGGGGGGAGTCGATGTCTAGCTGATAAAATTAGACGGATGTGGCGATGCTGATAGAAAGGTGGAAAAGATGGTAGAAAAAGTGGGTGATAGCCCCAGCAATAAAGTTGGTAATAACCCTCCATGGTCCTAAATGGTCCTAGGTGGGGATAAGCTCAGGAACAGAGATTCAGGGTCCTTGGTGGGTGGGGGGGGGCAGTCTTGGCTCCTGATAACCATACTCCTAGGCAGCCTTCCAGCCTCTCCATGGCCCTAGGCCAGATCTTCCAGAGGCCTCAGATGATCCAGGCCCCCTCAACCACCATAACCACCATCCTCTCCCACTCTGTCCTGGCTCCCACCTAAAGGGTCCAGTAGTCCAGGCTCACCCAGTGCTCACCCAACGTTCCAATGTTCCAAGCGTTGGTCTTCCGGTGTCTTCCCAACAGCGCTGGCCTCCAGGAGTCACCGGGAGCCGCCAGAGGATGATAAAAGCCTCAGCAAGAAGCCCTGGCAAGGCAAGGCCCTTGACAGAGGCAGGGCAAGGCATTTTGCAAACAGATCTTCTTTCAGCCTTTCCCAATCGGCTGCCTCGCCTCTCTGCCGGCCACTCTATCGCTCCACTTGTCTCCTCCGCCGGCGCGCACGCCAAACGCTGAACTCTGTAACGTCGCCGCCATTCCTCTCCTGCTCGCACCCCCCCAGCCTCTTCCTGCCTTGCGTCGGTCTTCTGTGACCTCCCCTCGATCACCGCGACCACCCTGGTGGACCAGAATGATTCCAAAACCAGCCTGGGTGGTCGATAAATCCGACTCTCGGCCCTCCGGTGGCCTGGGGACCGGGAACAGCACCCATTGCCCGTTGGAGCTCTATAGCGTCTCCCGGAGCTCAAGAGGCGACCGCCATTGCCGGAAGCTCCTCCCTCCTCCTTGCAGTTTTCTTGGCAAGATTTTTTCAATAAATGTATACAAAGATATCTTGATTAACAATATGTGAATTTTCATAAAATTCAAGTGATGACTATGGAAAGGACGCAGAAAGATCTTGTAAGCAATCGACACACTGTGTGTAGCTGAAGAGGCTTTTATGCTATATGTGTTGTGTGTTTGTGTTTGTCTGAAAATAAAAATTTTATTAAAAAAAATAAAAGACAGAACATTAGCAAGTTTATATTATAAAAGTGGAATATAATAAATAAATTTAAAAACTATAAACAATGTAAATCATATTACTGTATCTCACCCCTACAATTTATTGCAATTAGGTTAACATGTGCAAATGCCAACTGAAGTATTCTATTCCAATAAAGGGCCTACTATAATTTTTGAGCATTGCTGCATATTTTAATGCTTCTAAGGCCCAGATTCTTTGTGGAGGAATCTTTTTAGCTTCTTCTCCAATTGTACAAGAAACAGGGAGACCTCAGTTCCTCATACATTTTGTCAGTAATACAATCCAAGATTGGTCTTTAATTGAAGTTTTGTCTGTTGTAACAGCCACAATTTTCAGTCTGTCAGTTGCCAAGGATTAAAAGCCAATACCCATATTTTCTGATTTTAGATAAAGCAGAAATTGTGTAAATTCCCAAATCAGCTCTGAGGGCAGCAGCTGGAGTCCTTTTGTCCACCCCAAGATACTCCTCGGAGGCTGTGATTGGGTTGGTTCCCTCTCACAGCTACTGCTATGGAGCCAGGTTTCACCTAATCTGTACCTGTACATTTGGTATTTCTAGCCTCAGTGTAAGACTATACTTTTCTTTACATTGAATTTTATTTTGTTAGATAGGCTCAGTGTTCAAGTCTATCTAGATCCATCTGGATCTTGAGCCTATCTTCTGGGGTGTTGGCTATTCCTGCCAGTTTAGTGTTGTCTACAAATTTGATGATTTCCCCATTTCTCATCCAAAGCATTGATGAAGATGTTGAAGAGGACTGGGCCTAAAATGGAACCTTGGGGTCCCCCACTGATTGTTTTGCTCCATGCAGATGTAGTTCCACTGAGGACCACAGGCTGAGTCCATCTGGGGGTGATGCTGTCTATCCCACATATTTTTAGCTTACCAAGAAGTAGATGGTGGTTTACTTTGTCAAAGTCTTTCTAAAATCCAAGTACTGTATACTACATGCACTGCATTTTGCTGGTCTACTAATTTAGCCATTTTTGTCAAAAAATAAAATAACATTTAATTACAATCTGTTTTTTGATCCTGCATTAGCCCTAGTAAGTCATTCATATCTATACTGAATAAGAAGGGTTCAAATATGCATCCTTCCCTTCCCCCTTGGTAAGCATAGATCCTTCTTCTCATGGCTCCATTGAGCCCAAACCTCCCTCTCAAACAAGGACTTGGATCAGGGCCAACAGTCTGAGCTCCAGTTTGAGGGCAATCAATTTCCTATATAATATTTCTCTGTTAATTATGACAAATGCTGCACTAATATTTAGAAAGCCAGCAAACCGTGTTTTTCCTCACTGATATAGATTAGATATTGACAAATTTGTTTCCAATATTAGATTATTAATTTATGCATTATTTATTATAAAATCTATATAGCATTTAACTCTACCTAAAACCTTCTGGTTCTTCTGCAAGGAATGCATTTTTCTCAAGTTTAACTTAGAGGATCATAGCATAATTTTAGCCACAATATCTACTAGTATATTTGGTCTATAATTGCTAGAGTTCTTTTTATTCCACTTTTTAGATAGATAAAATGCTACTATTGCCAACTTCAATCTGAGTGGACAGGGCAGACATTATTTATATGTGGAAATGAAGATGCCAATAGAGGCCCCAACAACCAGAAATATTTTCTGATCAGTTAAATAGTTGGTAGAATGTCTTCTCCAGGGAATGTATTGCTTGCATTTCAGGTTTTTTATGATTAATCTCAACATGGATATAACGGGGTAAAATATTTTCATTTTTGCTAATATGGAAAAAAGCAGATTTTGAATTCCATGGAAAAGACACGATTGCATCTATTGCTCACCGACCACCACCGACCACTCACTTTATCAAATGGAGAAAAAGACACACAAACCTGTGGGACTTTGTAGGTGCCTCCTAATGTTGACATCTGGATGGAGATGCTCCTTCTAGCTCCATCAATAAGAGCCAGGAGGTTCTCCTTCCTTCCACAGCTGTAGTTGGGGACATTGGCTTCTCCAGTGGTTAGAATGTCCAGCAAGACATCTGAAGTACGTAAAGTGCTCCAATGGTTGTCATGGATGTTGTAGCCAAGTGTGAGATTGTGCAGGAGCTGGGAATTCTTGTTGATCATTTGAATGTTGAAAATGAACCCTAAGCAATTTGAAAAGTCATAAACATCCCTACTGTAAAAAAAAAGGTTATTATAATCAACAGCAACAACAAATATTTCTTTAAATATATAACCCCCCAGAAGCCTACTGAGCCTTAAGCCAACATTGATCCAAAAGCATTGATCAGTTACACAAATATGGAAATTGGCTGAGGTACAGAAACTACAACTGGTTCCACCACTACTTTAAATAAAATTCATTATTCGAGTGATAAATTAAGGATTGAAGTGAGAGAGGAAAATAATCTGCAGCCCTTTCAGCTTTTTTTCAGACCCCTTTTTGAGTCTCTTTCACAAAATCAGACAAAAGAGAGAAGCCATGGAAATCAAGATCATTGAGGAAATTAGACATAATCCCCAATATAGGAATAAATGAAAAGTAAAAACATAAAAGAAGGAGAGTGTTAGAACGGAGGGAGTGCAACTCCATCACCCTGAATAACTTACAAATCATGGAAAACAAACTGAAGAGAAGGAGCCACATTGAAAAGCAACTTTATATTCAATCTTTCCATTCCACTGGTGACTATACTGATGAGATGGTCTCCTGGGCTGTAAAAGCTCTGTGGTCGTTTTCCACCCTGGTGCTTCAAACTCAGCGGGCATTTCATCCTCGGCTTCCCAGAGACTGGATGGGACACCAGCAGCATCAGAAGGAAAAGCAGGAGGTCCATAATTCATGGGGTGAATCAATCAATCCCTTTTCTGTTTCTAAAGAAGAAATAGAAGAATTCAAAGGACTCTCACAAGGTGGAATATGATCCAGTTGCTTTCCTAATTCAAACACAGATAAACACTCAGCTTCATCTGGAAAGGAGAGAGACGGACATTCAAGAGCACAGAGCCTGCCTGTCCCAAAACTCCATATTTCTCTACCAAAAGTCTCCCCTGGAAGATTCGGCCAAAGAGCACAGATGAAACTTTTATCATAATTCTCCCTCTCAGGAGGGATCCCTGGATAATTCAACTCATTCTTGGACTTAAAGGCTGTTTGCCAATTCTCTGGAGAGAAATGGAAAGGAAATAATCCCCATGTGATTTGTAATAACAGGGGCAGAGATTGTATTAAATTGGTCATCTAGAATTGGGAGATTTGGGGTCTGCATGTTGAAACTGGCCCCAGAGGGAATACAGGGTACCTGTGACTGAAGATAAAAAGAAATGTGACATTTGTTGGCATTGTGATTAAAGAGAAAAATCCCAGAGGCCAGTTAATTCCAGAGTATGTCACAGATCTGAAATAGCTGCCTGCTGAGTTGGAAGATTTTTTTTTTTTACTTCATTTTGAAAGCTAATGCTCAAGGGCATGGCACAAAGGGCCTAGGATGGCCAGGAAGGAGGAGGGGATCTGGGGCATTCCTGGGAAGACACTAACCAGGTTTATGGGTCTCAGGGTTGAATGTTGGGGGGATGCAGCCCCTGGGGTTTCTCCAGCCTCGCTTGGGCTCCGTGTCTTTCCAGGAGAGGCTCTTGTGGGGGAGAAGCCATGCAGGGCTGGGTCTTCCAAGAGGGATCAGGATTTGTCCTGGAGAAAAAGGCCTCACCCAGGAGGGGACCCTCCATGGCTCTGAGGAAGATGGGGGTCCCCTGTGACCCTTCCAGATCCCCCAGGCCCCCAGCTGAAGAGACCTTCTTCATTGTAGCCTTTCCTGCAATTCTGGGAGGTTTTGCCTCTTTCTCATCCCCTCCAAAGCTCTGAATTTTGCCCTTTATTCAGTGGTGGGTTTCAAAATTTTTTGGAACCTACTCTGTGGGTGTGGCCTCCTTTGTGGGAGTGGCTTGCCAGCCATGTGACCTGGTGGGAGTGGCTTGCCGGCCATGTGACCGGGTGGGAGTGGCTTGCCGGCCATGTGACCGGGTGGGAGTGGCTTGGCAGTCATGTGACCGGATGGGAGTGGCCAAGACAATGTCACTGAATTTTTTGCCCCAATGAATGATCTACAAAAAGAAAATATAAAAAAGGAAATTTATTATTTTGTGCACTTACTACTTAAATAAGATTAAAATAAGTACACAAAACAATAAAAGAGCTACTTACAGAAGGGAATAAATACATATTTAATTTTACACATGTTAACAGCTGTTGGAATTGTGTTTGCACAACAGTGGAAAAAACAAAGATATGAAAATGAATAAATATTAGAATGTGCAAGAATGAATAAATTGACAATTAAAACCAAGAAGGCTTTGAATACTTTTTCACGTGGAATTTGTTTTATCAATTGCTAACTAACAGAAACAGCAATTAGAAATCTAAAAGTATGAAAGAAAACACCAATTATGAAAGGAAAGGTCATTAAAATGTATAAGGAAATATTATTAGTACTTGATCATTATTAATGTGTAGATAACTGCAGGACATTACATACCCACAAACACAAACTATGACAGTGCCAGGAAAACACACACACACACACACACACAAAACAATTCCCCCCCAAAAGACTGCAGATGAAACCAGTTTTTTTCCCTAACCCTAAGAACAGGAAAGACAAAGCCACAGGAATAAAAACCATCAAGGCATTGTGGGAAATTATAAAGGACAGTGCCAGGAAGCTCACAGAACCAGCAACCACCTCACAATTACCTAAACAACCAGGTATCACACAGAAACACCCAAAATCTGGCAAAGCTGCCTTGCACCAACCTGGCCTGCCCATAGAAAAGAAGCCACCTTGAGACACATACCATACACCAACCTGTACACTTAAAAGCAACATATTGCATCACAAATAAAACATTTGCAAAAAGGAATAACATTTCTTGTAATAAACATTCTATAAACAATAAATAAATAAAAATTCCCTAAAAATAATTAAAAACCACCAGGTTCAGAGAACACCAAAGGACCCCACAGTCCTCTCCCTCCTTATCTTTTTCCTTTTTGTCCTTCGACTTCTCCTCCTTCTCCTTTCCCCACAACCCCATCTAGCACTGATGATGTTACCTAGTTTGGTAGTGAAATGTCTGTAAAAAAAACCACCAAGCTCAGAAAGCAGCAAGGATCCCACTTTCCCCCACCTCCTCCCTCTTTCTCCTTTTTGTCCCCCCCCCCCAAAGACTGCAAATGAAACCAGTGTTTTTTCCCCCCCTAACCCTAAGGACAGGAAAGACAAAGCCACTGGAATAAAAACCATCAAGGCATTGTGGGAAATTATAAAGGACAATGCCAGGAAGCTCACAGAACCAGCAACCACCTCACAATTACCTAAACAACCAGGTATCACATAGAAACACACAAAATCTGGCAAAGCTGCCTTGCACCAACCTGGCCTGCCCATAGAAAAGCACCCACTTTGAGATATATAAACCTGGTCTGAACACTTTTAAGCAACATATTGCACCACAAAGAAAACATTTGCAAAAAGGAATAATATTTCTTGTAGTAAATATATTTTATAAACAATTAAAACATAAAAATTCCCAAACAATAATTTAAAAAAGATATTCTATAAATAAAAAAAATCCTTAAAAACCATTGTTAAGTATTCCACCAGCAATAATTTATACTATAACTATTTTAAGGTATTGTACCAACTGTAACCATTATTCCACCAGCAATAATTTATACTGTACCATTTCAAACTACTCCACACACAATAATTTAAAATGAAACCATTAAAAACATTCAATACACAATAAATTACAATAAAACAATTTAAAACAATTCTATACACAATACATTTTAAAGTATTGAGTATAGAATATTTTAAAATTGTTTATTTTAATTTATTTTGGATAGAATCTTTTTTAAAATAGTCTGAGACAATTTTAAAAAAGAATCCATACACAATAAATTGAAGTAAACCATTTAAAAATATTCTACACTCAATACTTTTAAGTAAAAATATTTTAAAAAATTCTATGCACAATAAATAAAATATTATTTTAAAATACATTAAAAAAATAAAAGAAAAAAAACCAGGTTACTTACCAGCAGGCAGAATCAGCAGCTCTCCGATGCAACAGGCAGCAGACAGGCAGAGAGGCAGGAGGACAGGTAAGACTGTTTAAGACTCTTAGGGCTTAGCCAGCCAGGCGAGGCTGGAGAGGGGAGGGTGGGGGGCTTTTGGCCTAGCCTCGCAGAGGCTTGCCGCCCACGCCAGCCTGGTGCTTCGCCCCGGAAAGGCCCAGCGGCCTTTCCCGGGCGCAGCTAGCTTCCCGGCGGTCGCGCGTCCCACGCGACGCCGGTGCTTCGCCCCGGAAAGGCCCAGCGGCCTTTCCCGGGCGCAGCTAGCTTCCCGGCGGTCGCGCGTCCCACGCAACGCCGGTGCTTCGCCCCGGAAAGGCCCAGCGGCCTTTCCCGGGCGCAGCTAGCTTCCTGGCGGTCGCGCGTCCCACGCGACGCCGGTGCTTCGCCCCGGAAAGGCCCAGCGGCCTTTCCCGGGCGCAGCTAGCTTCTCGGCGGTCGCGCGTCCCACGCGACGCCGGTGCTTCGCCCCGGAAAGGCCCAGCGGCCTTTCCCGGGCGCAGCTAGCTTCCCGGCGGCCGCGCGTCCCACGCGACGCCGGTGCTTCGCCCCGGAAAGGCCCAGCGGCCTTTCCCGGGCGCAGCTAGCTTCCCGGCGGCCGCGCGTCCCACGCGACGCCGGTGCTTCGCCCCGGAAAGGCCCAGCGGCCTTTCCCGGGCGCAGCTAGCTTCCCGGCGGTCGCGCGTCCCACGCGACGCCGGTGCTTCGCCCCGGAAAGGCCCAGCGGCCTTTCCCGGGCGCAGCTAGCTTCCCGGCGGTCGCGCGTCCCACGCGACGCCGGTGCTTCGCCCCGGAAAGGCCCAGCGGCCTTTCCCGGGCGCAGCTAGCTTCCCGGCGGTCGCGCGTCCCACGCGACGCCGGTGCTTCGCCCCGGAAAGGCCCAGCGGCCTTTCCCGGGCGCAGCTAGCTGCCCACCGCCCGCACGGCCCACGCCAGCCCACCGCTTCAGCGAGGGAAGGCCGAAGCTAGCCTCCCGCCCCCCCTCGCGCTTAGTTGCTTACCTGAAGGAAGCAGCTCCAGCGAAGAGAAGGGAGTTTTGAAATGGAGGACAACCCGCTTTTAAACGGGTCGCCTCCAGCCCGCTCACTGATTGGCTGAACTCCAGCCAATCAATGAGCGGCTAGCTGGGCTAGCTAGCTTAGTGCGGATGGGCGGGGGAGCGAGCGAGCTCCGTTGGGATGGCAAGGGGGAGTGACAGGACCGGTGCCGGTTCCCGGTTACTTCCGGGTCCGGTTACTTCCGGGTTCGATCTTCAACCGGTTCGCGCGATCCGGTGCGAACCGGTAGGAACCCACCACTGCCTTTATTTGACACACACACACACCTTTTAGGAAATCCTGCTCAGACGAAGCCCAGAATCAGAAGGAGAAGAGACAGAGAAAATGAAGGAACGTTTAAAAGATATATTTAAAAAATGAAAGATAAATTAAAGTCTTTGAGAGAACAAGAAGAGAAAATATAAACTAAAAACAGATTAAAAACATCAAACTCTGTAGCAAAAAGAATTCAGTTCAGCTTTATAAAGAGTGACTCTTGAGATACATATTGCAGTTAAAACCAAAGAATTATCAATGTCGGCCTCAAGCAACTATTTTGGAAACGTGAGGTGTATCTGCAGTTTCTCTGCTTGTTCCTGGTTTGTTGCTGAGGCTGCTAATCAACCCGAGATATAAAACAACAGCCTAAAAAGGAGGAAGCCTAACCAGGGATTAGCGAAACAAACTAGGATTCATCCACAAAATCGTCTCCAGTTTATTAAGCAATTGTGAATTAGCTAAGTTTTGGTTCAGGGCTTTAATTCCTGACAGAAGGGAAGACTGTCGGCCAGTAATTTTCAAATTTGGAACTTGAAGATGATTGGACTTTAATTCCCAGAATCTCCTGGCCAGCATAGTGGCCAGTGAATCCTGGGAGATGAAGTCCATGCATTGTTGGGTGGGGAATTCTGGGGATTGAAGTCCATTCATTTTAAAGTTTGACAAACACTGATGTAGGCCAAAAAGCCCTCACATGTTACCTCCATTTTGGAAAACAATAAACACAACTGAAGAGACCACCAGTCATTGGCCGGCTTGCTTAATGCAGAAACCATGATTTGTTATGGCCATCAGAAGTGAAACATGACACAATTAATTGGACTGACATCTACCTCTAAGACCCTGATGTTGGTTTGGAAGCCATCCTGGTTGGTTCTGAGAAACCAACATTGAGCAAAGCATGGGATGCTCTGTGAATCCAGCCCCTTCCTGACCCTTCAGACTTGGGCAGACTCACGAAACCTTCCCAGATTCCAGATGCTAAGAACCTCACTGGGCCAGGAATGACATCGTACCTTTCCAGGGCCATCTCCTTCTCTCTTTCTATCTGGTTGTAACCACTGAGGCCAAGAACAACCTTCTCTAAAGCTCCATCTTTGGCATCTGCTAATTGTCTCTGCTGACTGCATAGCTGTGGCTGAGGATTATGGGAGCTGGAGTCCATGCATTTGGAAGGTGCACATGGGAAGGCTGCTGGTGGCTGTTCAGGCAGGACAGACATCCATAAATAGGACTTGGAAAAAGACTCTTTAAAACAAGCAGTGTCCATCATTTCTCCCAATGCTTGGCAGGAGAGAGAGCTGAAGCCATTTGGCTTTATAAACACCCAGCCTTTCGGCTGTGCTGAGCATCCCCAGTATCCTGAGGCCTGGCCTAACTGGGAATTCTGGAAACCAGCATCCAAAAACATCTGTGAGGCTCCAAGCAGGAGAAAGAGCCTCAAAGTCCCCAGTGGATCCTCTGCAAGTCTCTATCAAGCTTTGTCCAGACATTGAGGGAAATCTCTGACTCCCTCCATCCACAAAGGTTCATTTCTGTCTCTCTCCCATTATCCCAGCTCTATTGCCTGAATGCCAATCCTGGAATCGGCAGGATGTGCTAAACAATGTATTACTTTTTAAATTTCCTTTTAATTCAGGAAAAGATTTTCTGGATACCAGCAGACTCCAACCTCAAGGAGGGCCCATTTCTTCCTGCGGGGATCAAGCTGAACACCAGGTTCAATTCAGGCACATCTCATGGCCCCAGAGCTCTGAACCATCCCCCAGAATACACAACTCTCACTGGGTCAGAGACAGAGACAGTGTGTGTGTGTGTGCGTGCGTGCGTGCGTGCGTGCGAGCGAGCGAGCATGCATGCGAGTGCATGCTGGCCACTGGGAGAGACCTGTTCTGGGGTGGGAGAGATGGGGGTGTGTGGAAGCTCCTTCTGGTGCTGAGGATAACGTGGAAAAACTGCAGGGCTTCCTCCCCTCCCCTCCCCCCCCGACTGAGTGATGGAATTGAGAGCCATAGACCGGGACATGCATGGCCATGAACTGGGAAGGGGGGGAGGGCTCCAAAGGAGTCTGAGCAGGTCAGAAGATCCCAATAGTGATGGGGAGAGAGGAAAATACGGAGACAGTTGAGAAACGGGCCTCTTACAGAGACTGAGTCGCAGAGATCTTGTTCCTGTGGCACCGTCAAGACTCTCGGACGCAAACTCAAGTCCTGGGTGGCAGGTTCTGAAGTCCCTGGACCATTGATGAATGCCAGGCCAGTCTGCAATAAATCTCCCTTCCTCCAGGACTTCATGGTGGAGGAAACAGCTGCTCTGGCTGCATCACTGAGACTTGGCTGGGACTGGAGGGAGCGATTCTTCTCACGGAGCTCTGCATGGATGGTTTCTGCGTTTGGCACCAGCTGAGACTCCAGGGGAGGGGAGAGGGGAGGGGAGGGGGAATGCTTGAGGGGCATGCAGGGCCCTTGCCCCACAGATGGCCAGAGGAGAGAGACTGTTTCTTCAGTTGGGCACCAGGAGGGGTCAGTGAGGGCTGCTGTTCTTGCACCAGACTCCCTGCCTGACCTCTGTGGCTCTGGAGCTGGGAGGGTGGTGGAGTCCCCTGGGCTTATGGTGCTGGAGGGCTCCAGGCAGCCATCCCCAGGTGGGAGGTCAGAGGCAGCTCAGGAGTTTATGGCCCCCAAAGCAGCCCTAGGCCCAAATCATCTAGGACCAACTCCTAGCAATGGTAAAAGGAGTCTTTAACTTACAACCGTTTCTCTATTGACCACTGGAAGTTATAATGGACTGAGAAAAGCGATTTATGACCATTTTTCTCTCTTATGACCATTGCAGCATCCCCATGGTCACATGATCCGAAGTCTTGATGCTTGGTAACTGGCATGTACTTATGCTGGTTGCAGAGTCCCTGGGTCATGTGATCGCCTTTTGTGACCTTCTGACAAGCAAAGTCAGTGGAGAAGAAAGAAACCTCTGAATGACTTTCAAGATTTATTGAGCTGGAAGGGAAGGGAGTTACAAGAATTACACTCATTCAACCATTTCCCATTTCCAAAGATGTTGATATGATTTTCTTTGACTCCTGCATACTATTTAAGTGGAAATAATTAATGTGTTCTTTCAAATAATAGGAAATTTTACATTTCTTTTAATATTATGGTGTTATGTCTTATGTTTTTACATTTTTCTGGCTGTAAGATGCTCCTTTGTGTTCAGGTCTGGCCTTAGAAGGATAATGTAGCACTTGGGGATGAAGATGCAGCTCAGCAGACCAGCACTGGAGGCCAGGATGGAGAAGACCTGAACAGCCACCATATATTTCCCTTTGGTGCTCAGGTAGGTGGGCACAAAAGTCACCCAGACACTGCAGAAGACCAGCATGCTGAAGGTGATCAGCTTGGCTTCGTTAAAGGCCCCAGGCAGATTCCTGGCCAGGAAAGCCACCGTGAAGCAGATGGCAGCCAGGAAGCCCATGTAGCTGAGGGTGACGTAGAACATGACAACAGCCCCTTCGTTGCATTGCAGGATGATCTCTCCAGGCTGGGAGTGGAGGTCAGAGTCAGGGAAGGGGGGAGAAACTCCCAGCCAGATGGAGCAGATGGTAATTTGGACAGCAGAAGAAGAAAGGATGATGGAGTTGGCCAAGCTCTTCCCTAACCATCTCTTCACTCGGTTTCCTGGTTTTGTGGCCAGGAAAGCCAGCACCACCGTGATGGTTTTGGCCAAGAGAGAAGAAACGGCAACTGAGAAGATGATGCTGAAAACCGTTTGTCGGAGAAGGCAGGTGGCTTTCCTTGGTTGACCAATGAAGAGAGAAGGAGACAAGAAGCAAAGCAGGAGGGAGACCAGGAGGATGAAGGAGAGGTCCCGGTTGTTGGCTTTGACAATGGGAGTTTCTCCATATTTAATGAAGATAATTAAAACAAGGACTGTAGTTAGGAACAAGAGCAGGGCAAAAGAGACCAGGATGATGCCCAGATGTTCTTCATAAGACAGGAAGGTTACAACTTTGGGGATACATTGGACTCTGGCCTCATTTGGATACTTATCATCTGGACATTTAGTGCATTTTTCTGTATCTGAGAGAACAAAAAAAGCAATATTTCTTTAATATTCTGGTTTTTTTACATTTAAAGAAATAACTTCTTTGGACAACACCTGATTCCAGGAACATTCCCAAGATGTGTTGCCTAACCATTCCGCAGGGAAAAAAAACCAATAATATAATTTTCTAGTAGTTTTATAGCTAAGGTATATGAAATTGGAGGATTTCTAGAGCATTTTGAATAAACAAAAAAGAGTTGAGTTTCAATGCATTTTTAATTTGCACTTTCCTCAAAATGCTCTGGATAAATCCACTTTAACAAAGTTTGCCTTTCCTCCAGTGTGACCCACCTTCCTGAGTGGAGAAGGTCCCCTCTGGACAAGGAATGCAGTCGTAGCAGCAAACTGGCTCTCCTTCTCGAGCCCTCTTGACAAATCCAGGATGACAATTTTCCACACACCTGGACTCAGGCAGGGACTAAATGGAAAAAATAAGAATGCCAAAAAAAAAAGTTTTAGGGCTCATTATTCATGGAAAATAGAGGTAGACATGGACACTAGCCAAGTAGCCTGTGGAATTTACTTAGATAAATAGGAAATCTCTGACCCATTCCAAATGATTGTGGGAGATTCTTCATTTAATTCTTCTCTTTTGCTCCTGGCATGTTACATTAAAGTATTTTTCTACTTAATAAAATCTGGAGGAATGGAATTGAGAAAAACTTTAAGTGTTAAGTAACAACTGGTTGGTTGTTCCTAATGGCTGATTTGATATTCATTCCTCCATTTTTATATATCTATGACTTTCAAAGATTATAAACTATACATGTTAAATTTTAGAAGAAAATTAATTGTAAAAGAATTTTTTATTCTATTAGATTTAGTAAACTAGTATAAACTGTGATGAAGAAAGAAACCTCTGACCAGGAGATCTGGAAAGATTTTTCTGGGCTACATAAAATATTCCTAAGTTTCTTCCCGTTGATAGTAGCCCAAAATGATTTCCCAGTTAAGATACAAAGGAAAAATTCCTTTAAATTAGGATTGCCATCTTAAAGGCACTCTTCTTTCTTTGTTTGTATATTTTCTTCAATTTTATATGAGTGTCAGGGTAGAGAAATGAGATTAAAACTACCTAGCTTCTAGGAGGTGATCATCCAAAGTTGGACATATTTAAATCAGCTTTAAAAAGTGTTCCAAATTATGTAGAAAAACCACATTGCTCAATAGTATTGAAGCCACCCAAGCAGTCTCAGAAGAATCTATGTGTTTTACAGCACCTCCCACATTTAATCCTCAAGGAATAAATACAAATAAAGAAAAGAAAAGTAAAACAGAGCAAAACAAAACAAAATGTTGGACATGCTGAATCAGCTGAGGACGAAGGAGACCTCGGTCAATAGTACTGAAGCCTCCCAAGCCCTCTCAGAGACTGGAAGGGTTCTACTGCCCACATTCGATTCTCAGGGAAGGTCGTCCACCTTGGGGGCTGGGCTTAGTCCGCTTGAAATGGTTCCTGGGGCTTTGGAGAACATTGAAAAAAAGCCAATATTTTCCCCACCTTGTTGAGCAACTTTAGCCCTGAAAGGCGATCTTGGTTGATCACAAGTCTCTCTCTTTCAAAACTCCCCAGTTGATCTTCGATGAGATCCTCCTTGGGAAGAAGCACCCAGCCAGTGATATTCAGATCTGCTGCTATGTCTCCGTTTTTGTCCATATAGAGTTTAAACTGGGAGATATTGAAAAAATCAATCTTCTCCAGAAAGGGAAGGAACTAGAATGAAAACATTCATGAGTTTTAAAACAGAAACTTTGATTTCTTATCCAATATGTTCTTTTCACCTTTGAATCTTTCTTCTGCCATTATCGAACTTGCAAATCCCGTCACTTGGGAGAACAAGGGATGCCACAAATGTCAAAAGTGGAAAAGGTTCAGCAAACTTGGTTAATCATATGTTTAAAAAATGTATTGACAAAATATGACCAAATCTATCTATTAAAGGGAACATTTTAGAAGAGATTACATTTAATTTGAACAACAACAAAAAGAGAGTATGCATAAAATTCTTCAAAAAACGAAACAAAACAGGGCAATTACCAGAAAGCCTAGACTTGTGAAGCAGAATGTTTATCAATCTTCTAAATCTTCTTCCTGGGAGGCCAGATGGGGAACATGTCAAGATGAGCTAACTCTACTTTATTGGAAGGGTACAGTATCAAGAGAATCTTTCAAGTCTGAAAGTGCAAATCTCCCACCAGCTCTTCTGAAAGCCTGAAAAGTGAGGGAGGGTCCATTGTGAGGGTCCTTATCCCCCAGTGATGACGCTGTGGGCTCCCACACCTTATCTGATCCTTCCCTATGCAACATCTTCCCCCCTGTCCACCATTTATTTATTTATTTTTATTTGCTATCCTGTCTTTATTATTTTTATAAATAGCTCAAGGCAGTGAATGTGTCCAACACATCTTCCTCCTCCCATTTCCCTTCACAACAACCACCTTATAAGGTGGGTTGGGCTGAGAAAAGACCCATCTAAGGTCACATGGCTGGCTTTCAGGTGAATCAGGACTTGAACTTAAGACCTGCTTGCTAGCTTGGTGCCATATCATGTTTCCAGATATCATCACACTTCCTTACTAGAGAGTGGGAATGCTGGTGATATCAGCCGTTGAGTTCAGCTAAGTGTTAACAAACTGCTTCCTGATGATTAAACTGATAAATTAAGACAATTAATTTCAATGTCCCTCATAAACCTGGGGAACTATGAATAATAATTAGTCCTTGTAATCTATTTCTATTTTTTATTTATAATTGTATTTGATATTTTATATACATTAATATAAATAAGACAAAAAAGCAAGCCATGGAAATCAAAACCATTCAGGAAATTAGAAAGATCCTGTGATTTATGAATACATATTTATTTAATGTATTTTTATACAAATAAAATTATATTATTTTGTAAACATTATAAAAATTTATAATATAAGAAAAGTTTATTGTCATTAATGCAGTTAATTAATAAAATGTGATGTTGTGATGCAACATTTATACCAACTGTAAACAAACCTGTTTTGGTATCGTTTTAAAAATATCCAACTTCCTGCACAATATCGGTTATTTCCCAATAAATAGAGGTTGATATGTAAAATCCAATGGAAAAATGTAGTTTTTAGCAACTAGGACTTAAGCTGATAACAATTACAATATAGAGCAGTGGTTCTCAACCTGTGGATCGGGACCCCTTTGTGGGTCAAACGACCCTTTCACAGGGGTTGCTTAAGACCATCAGAAAACACATATTTTCGATGGTCTTAGGAACCGAGACACCAATTTTATGGTTGAGGGTCACCACAACATCAGGAACTGTATTAAAGGGTCGCAGTATTGGGAAGGTTGAGAACCACTGCTATAGATGTTTCTTTAAGATTTCGTTTGCACTTTTTCCTCTCATTATTTCTTAATGTACATCTCAGACCCAGATATACAATTCAAACACATCTTGATGGTTTACCAAAATGGGCTGAAAAAAACCCCAAATGGAATTTAAAAGGGAGAGGCAAATGCAAAGTCCTTCACTTAGGAGAAGGCAAATGAGATGCCAGGGAAGAAGGATGAGGGATACCAAACTTGATGAGAAGGTTTCTGAAAGTGGACTCAGTCATTGATTGCAAACCAAATCTGAATCAGCAGAGAGAATGTTCTGGTCTGGGGAACCCCCAACTCAAGTACCCCAACGTCGCCTTACCCTTGGAGAAGAGACAGAAGATCTGGCTCAGGAAGGGCAAGGAAGTGTGGACCAAGTTGCTGCTCTTAGACTTGAATTAAAAATCAGAAGAGGCACATTGGACAATGGGAGCTGAAAATCAGAGGTACTCTGGGACCATCTACTACATTCATGGACTCCTAGGGCTGGAAGGGACCTCACAGGTCTTCTAGTCCAACCCTGTGCTCAAGGAAGGAGCCAGTCAAAAGGTTGTCCTGTCTCTTTTTGAAAACCTTTGTTGATGCCGCACCCACCACACCAGGAGGCAAGCTACTCTTAATTGTTCTCACTGTCAGACAATTTATCCTTACTTCTTGATTGGGCCTCTCTTTAACAAGCTTCCACCTATTACTTCTTGTCCTGCCTCTGTTGCTGGACAGAATAAAGAAGCCTCTTCTTTATGACACCCTCAAGTACAGAAGATGGCTAACAGCCCCCCCCCCGCCAAATCCTTCTTTTCCACAGAGTAGACATACTAGGAAAAGTTCCTCATTGGCGAAGGGAAGATACAACTCTCTGCCCATAACTGACAGATATTACACAGAAGATCCATTTACTGGTATTCCAGAGTGTCGGACATGGAAAAATGAACTTGGTTGCAAGAGAGGAAATTCAGGAAAGCAGAGAAATTCAGTCTCCCCTTCATTGTTTGTCTTTGTCTGGTGCAAGTAACCAGTAAAGGGAGTTGAGTTCAAAGCACTAAAGGTTGATCACATCATGCTACCTCTACACAAACTGCGCCCTTAGCTTGACCTACTAACAATCAAGCCAAGTTGGTGCTAGATAAGAGTCAATGTAATCCATGAGGAGTTGGACTTGGATTCTTTGTGGGGATGTAACAATTCTGAACTGATGCGCTTAAGCCCCCTGCTCTTGGGCTCAGCCTGCAAATCCTTACAGTGTTAATGGGAACACCAAGCAGGCATCAATTAGAATAGCTTTCACTGGGATTCCTGCAGAGAGGAGGAGTTAGGCTATATGGTCTCACAGTC